>NW_028145466.1:897500-1210000 GCF_977016875.1 Pavona decussata
TTCTCCAAATGATCCTAAATTTTGAAACTGCAGTGATGATACACAGAAATAAAGGACACAGCCTAATCAATAATAATTTTTTTCTGATCGTTCTAGGACACAGCTGGAGCCGAAAGATATCAAGCAATGAGTGCAATGTATTATCGCAGTGCCAAAGCCGCTATTTTGTGTTATGGTGTGTATTAATATTTAGCAATAGACCCTTCTCCAAAATGGCGGCCGAAAATTCAAATAAGTTAAAATTAAAAACATCTACCAGCACTAGAAAGAGCACGTTTACTTTTAATTAGTAACCCTGCAAAGTTTCAGCATATCAGGTGTAAAATCAGCTGAGAAAATGTAAGTTGAAATTTGACAAATTTACAGACGTTTGTATGACTGGGAGTATGATGTATACCCCCAGTCATACAAACATCTGTAAATTTGTCAAATTTCAACTTACATTTCCTAAGCTGATGTAACACCTAATATGCTGAAACTTTGCAAGGTTATTAAAGTAAAGGTGCTCTGTCCAGTGCTGGTATCAGTTTTTCATTCAGTTGAATTTTAACTCAATCAAATCTTTTACCGCCATTTTGGAGAAGGGTCTATTATTATTCCATGAGTGCGCATTGCACACTTTGTGATAATTGCACACCATTGTGTGTATCATTCTTTTGAATCAATACGACTTGGAGGCACGTATAAAAAATATTATCTTTTACACAAGTGCCATGCTTTCAAGTTGACCTGTTCTTAGTGTTAGAGTCATGGACATTGTTCTTAGCTATTCACAGTTCCTCTTTTCCTACTTTTCCCTTTACTGGTATTTGTTGTTTTTTGGTGGTTGTTCAGAATGAAGTTAGTTAATCAATTAACTAGCATTATGGAAAAAATTATTTTTTCCCTTTTTTACAGACCTGACAGACAAAGCAAGTTTTGATAAAACCAAGTTTTGGGTGGATCAGTTAAAATCTGCTGAACCTGTGAGTTCCAAGCTAGGAATTCTTCTTACAATGGAGATGAAATCCGCTGTTTTCTTATCATTATCACCAATCCACTCCACAATGTATCACTTTACAACTTAAGGAGAAAGCTCAGGGCTCAAAATAACGGCCGGTGATCGGACAATGTCCGGGCAAGATGACAAATTATTTGTCCAGACAAAATTTCCGTTTGACGGTCATTTTGTCTAGTTGCATACATGGCTTTCAAATAAATAACTAGAAAGTTTTATGTCAAATGGTATGCAGAGGCCATTGCCTGTGGAAAATAGTGAATATAAGTGATACTTTTAGTGATCAAAGCTTTTATACTCCTTAGCAACGAGTTTCTGAGCAATGGCGAGGCAATATTTTGCCTTAATTGGCTATTACTTTAAAATAGATATTTTTAATATTTTGACCAGTCAGAAACGAGACATGACTGAGCTAAAATTTGTTTGTCCAAATATTATTTTGAGCCCTGAAGCTTGTGTTATGATACTTGTACTTTTATTTTGTACATGCACAAAGGTTACAAAAAAGTCTGGATCTATCATTGTAAAAAGTGCAAATGTCTCAGGCTCACAAACAAAAATGCTACTCTTGCTGTCTTGCAAAAGCAAGAATTTACCGTTTGCAACACTTAAGTGTTGCTGCCATGAATCATTCCTTTTTTTTTTCTTCCAAAGCTGCATCTTTGTCCAGAATGGCAAGTCACCCAATGTCACAGTGGTGCGTTTGATTGGTGTATGAAAAATATGAAAATAACACTCAGGAATGGATATAACATATTCTTAAATGTGTCAAACTCTGACCCGAAACAACATTAAAACATTGTTTATCAAAAACTTATAGAAGACTTTTTGAAGGAAAATCTTTGGCCTTCATTGGTTTAAAAAAGATTGGTTGATTAGTGTTTGTTCTTTCCTTGTTTCAGGATTGTAAGATTTATCTTTGTGGAACTAAACTTGATCTGATTGAAGAGGCTATACAGCCAAGAGACGTTCAGACAAAAACAGTTGTCAATTATGGTAGAGGTGAGTTTGGAAGTCTTTTTTTTAAACATAGATCTTTTGTTACATTTTACATCCAGGATTTTACATCTTTTTCACGTTAATTATACATGAATATAGAACAAGATACAGACACAGCTAAATTAGGAAAAGAGAAATTGTACAAAAAAAAAAATGATATAAGAGAAAAAAAATATCAGGGAGAAGCGAGAGAAACGTCATGCCTTTCATTGTCTATAGTTCAGGGCCCAGTTGTTGAAAGCCAGATTAAGCTTATCCTGGTTAACGTGAACTTTGATTCAAGTATATTTACTAATCCATAAGGATTTGTCCAAAAGATTTTTGTCCCTAAGTTTTGCCTTAGACTTTTCTTTACCATTAGCTTAAAATTAGCTTTTAAAATCATTTTCAATGAGCGAGATGAAAACCTCGGTTAACTTTTAATTGTGGATTAGCATTAATCGGCTTTTGAACAACCCGGCCCAGAAGTCTTCAATATAAGCAACCCTAGAAAAGTTGGTATTACAGTTGAGCTTGTAGTGAAATATCGTTTTGGTTAAGAAAGCGTGTAATATAATATAACAATAATGTTTTTATGAGGTCATTTAGAGTCTCAATGCACTTACGTGTCATCAATAAAAATAGTGATAATTATGATCATGATGGTCATACAATAAAAATAAATAGATAAGTTATTAAATAAAACCCCTATAATATTTCTCTTATAACGATCAGATAATGAAAATAAATATGTAGTCATATTCAGTTTATTGTTTTTGCCATAAGTTGTACAAAAGCAAGAAAAAAAAATAATTATTTAAACACTAATGGCAAGGAAGCCAAAGGGAAGCCACCAGGCTTATAAGGAATGGGCCGCCTCGGTTAAGTAATTAGAACAAAGTATTGTCATATTTACACATAGGACCAAAATCAATGGCAGAGCTACAGTAAATCTTAAAATATATAACATAGTCATATTAATCATAGTTAGGCTAAAAAGAAGCGAAAATGAAAGTGAAAAGCAGAGGTAAATAAATGAATATAATTTTTTTCTGATAAGAGGAATGCTTTCAGCTTACTACAAAAGGAAGCGGTACTTGTTAAATTTCGAATTTCAAGACTAAGAGAGTTAAAAAATTACATGATGCGTCTCAATTAACTCAAAAAACATCCGATATTGGAAAGATTGGAGATTGAGTCAATGCCATGCAGAATGATCCTCTGGCCGTATTTGTATGTCTGTCAATGATATAGAGGATATTGCATGGCGGTGTGAAGATATGAATTTCATTTTCGAATGGTAAAATATTGTTTTTAACATGAGAAAATAAAATTCATATCTTCAAGCCACTGTGTAATTTTCTTTTTATTATATAGACAATCTATCACTCTCAATTTTTCACCAACTGTTTGCATAAACAACCACGAAAAAAGCGGAATTGGCGTCATCAATATCCTCACTAGTGAGGATATGGAAAACACACCACTCGGGTCCCGAATGTAGTTTCATATGAATTTTATGATTAGTTTATTTTCCCGGCTGTCTATATATGTAATAAAACTGTGATGACATACAGCTGTAAAAGTGAATTCCGGCACTACATCATAATTATTTTTCCCAAGTAAGACCCTCTTTACATATAAGCACATTCTAAATATTACGAGTGTTGTGAAAACAGCAACCGCTTCCCAGCAAAATTGTGGTTGTAAGGAGTGCATGGAGTACATTCAAGAGAAGTAGGATTTATTCTTTCCCTACCCTGCTAACAGAGCATTTCTTTCTGGCACGTTTTTTAGCATGTACAAACTTGTTCACATCTCTAGTATTTCTTGTAGTTGGCTTGTTTAGCATCCCCACCAAGAAATACAAAAGGAAGAGCCTCTGTTAGCAGGGTATTCTTTCCCAGGTTTGTTAACAAGTGATAATGAAGGATTTGGAAAAACATTTCAGAATAAAAAGTAACAAGATTAAAACATGACCTTTCGGTGACGACATGTCACCATTATCAAATGTAAATTATTTATAAGTTCAGTAACGTTATATAAAGAAAGGTAGGTGGGAAACTACATAATAATTTACATTTGATAATGGTGACATGTCATCACCAAAACGTCATGTTTTAATAACGCTACCTTTTGTTAACAAGTGCAGCAGTAAATTGTTCAACATTCAAGCTGTTGTATTGTCCATAGCTGTAATGGTAGAGAAAGCATGAAGTTTACATGGGATTGTGTAGCCTGGTTGTTTTCTCTAGAGGGTACACTTTGGTGACTTATTCTTATTATTCTTGAAGAGGTGTATCAATTAAGCAAGATTCTTGTTCTTTTCTTGCACAGATATTGGTGGGGATGTGTTTGAAACATCCAGCAAAAGAGGGTTCAATGTTGGTAAGTTTGTAGTATGTCAAAGTCAATGAATGATTGAGAAAAAAATCCTTATAAGTTTGCAGTGGTGTTTATGTTACTTTAAAAACTGAAAACTCTGTATCATAACTTAGTACATGTTTGTGGAGTTTGGTTGCTCAGCATGCTCATGTTTGATTCCAGTTTTAGAGCATAGAGTGCACATGGGGGTATTATGTCTCTTCTTTGGATGTGTTGCTTCTCCAGTGAAGGTTCAACCCAGGCTTGAATTTCCAGCCTGTAGATAAAAAGTCTGACATGTTAACCACTGGACAGCTGTGAATTCATACCTGCCGAATCTACTCTGCATTTCTTTATCTTTTGCAGAGCACTGTACTACTGCAATCTCTTCATACCACATCACACATTTAAGGCTTTGATATTGCCTTTCCATCCACTTTGGTTTGTAATAAGAGTTCTGACAATCTCCCAGAATCCCACCCAGCCAGCTGTTCACTTTGAATTGCATCTACCACCATTTGCTTCTCTTTGGCTTTGGGAATCCATGTCTTCTTTTTGCTTCCAGTCTCCACTGTAATGCTAAAGCACAGTGCTCCTAGCTTGTCTTCTTCTTCTTCTTCTTCTTCTTCTTCTTCTTCTTCTTCTTCTTCTTCTTCTTCTGCTTACTTCTCTTATCATGATTCCAAAAATCATGCAGTGTGTTAGATCACAAATCAGAACCAACAAAGTGTTTTTTAACCCATTACTCACTCGTTGTCACCTTATTTATTTCTGTTGACAGATAAGGTTTTTGAAAAGATAGCAGAAGATTTTATGAAATCCAATATGCAAGCCTCAGGTACCTTTATTTGCTTGAATTTCTTAGTTGTTTGCGGTAGGAAAAATACACAGAACATTGCAGGTTGTTTTACTTAACGTAGAATCTTACCTTTGTACCTACTCCCCATGTTTTAGGTGGACCAAAAGGAGATGTAAAGCTGGAAAAATCAGCGTCAAAGAAGTCATGTTGCTAACAAAGTGATGATGAAATGCTTCACTGCAGAATGGTGTTCCTGTGGTATACAAACCAGTGACACAGGACACTCACAACGAAAAATCTCAAGTTGAGGCATGCAAAATGTATTGGAAAGACATTTGCAGTACTTATGCAACACTATAGACTTTTTAGAAAAGAAGTTTAAAAGATAACTAGCTAAAGCTAAAAAGTTATATATTAAGATGTAATATATATTGCAGCAGAACTTGTGTTTTTTTTTTATCGTTTGTTATGTTTATTTTTTTAAGTATTCCTTCTCTAGAAACTCTCTCCCTCTTTCTGTTATCTGTGAAGAGAATATGGGTGCGTTTTTTTGGGAGAATCCAAAAACGGATTTGTGATCTCAGATCATTCAGATCATGCCGCATCAAAGGAACCTACGAATCCTTGTCCAGAGTGAATTCATCGGTTGCTTTGATGCAGCATGATCTGAATGCATTGCATAAAGCAGTAAGCTCTAATACATCTTGCAATTTTGCCGTGCTTAAGTCAAATCTGTCCAAAAAAGTAATCTAGACGCCATACTACTGCCAAACAAGAACTGGGCCGAAGTAGTAAAATTAAACCAAGAATTCTCATAAGCTGGTCAAGTTTGATCACCTTTTGAGAGAACGCCTTGATAATGTCATTGTTGACATATTTAAGTACCACACCTTATTTACACTGAACACTAACATAGACTGACGTTTTAGCAACTGGAGCAAATTAATCTACAAAGTTGAGTAAATTCGACAACAACTAACGGGAAACGTCCTTACTTTAATTTATTAATGCCAAACCAGTGAAAGTGGTAGTGGAAGGGAAATGACGCCATTGTGAAAAAGGCCCATTTACCCGGGGGGGGGGGGGGGTACTCCTTTTTAAATCTATATTGGAATGTCCTGTTTTGGTCTGAAAACAGGTATAGATTTTAACCATTTTGGTGTGAACGTTTGAAACGGGTTGGATTTTACAGACTAGGGGTCAGTTGTTCAAAGCCCAATTAAGGTAATCCTGGATTAACGTGAACTTTGATTCAAGTTTAATTACTAATCGATAAAATTCCTTCCAAAAGATTTTTGGCCCTCAGTTTTGACTTAGACTTTTCTTTACCTTTAGCTTGAAATTACCCTGTAAAACCACTTTTCAAGAGCGAGATGAAAACCTTCATTAAATTTTATTCATAGATTAGCGTTAATCGGCTTTCGAACAGTCCGGCCCAGGTATGAATTTTTGAGGCCAGTTCTGAAAGGTGGTAATGGGAAATTATATATTAAGGTCTGAAATAGGGCCAGGGTTGGGGGAACCGGGTCGCAGACCTCCAACCAAAAATTGCACGGGGTACCACTCTTTCCTCCCCTTCTGGAAATTGAAGTCTAAAGTCAGTCAAAGTGTGTCCAAGATAGCTCCAAACCAGACAACCATTACTGAACAGATTCGTAAATTGATAATCGTGTGTAGATAAGTAAGTAATCGGTACAGAGAAATTTATGTAAGAATTTGTAACAAGTGTAAAACGTTTTATGTTCATATGGCGTTTTATTCGCCTCAAGATGCTCTAGAGAGCTTTAATCTTCACAATGTATTCACACTTATTATTGTACATACTTGAATATGAATATATGAAACATATACTGCTGATGAATGATTAAAGAGAATCTTGAAAGACCCTCGCAGTTATCTTTGCAACTTAAGCAGTCGCAACTGGTAAGCATAAATAACTGGGAGGACTTATCAGTGTACGTACTGTTCGCAAAACGTTATTAAATTGAGCGACTCTTAAGTTATCGTTGAATTGGATTCGTAATCGAAGAACATGCTAAAACCAATGTGCTAAAACCAGGATTCCTCGAAATCGCGTCACTATCCCATTTTTAAAACGTTGAAAAAAGTTGATGTTTGTATTGGGGCTTTTTCAGAATACTCTGGTGGAATCTCTGATGTAATGTTCCTTAAAATCGCTCCTTTATTAAGCGAAAACAAGCAAGAAAAAGGCAAAAATTTGTGCAACACAAGATCATTTTATTCTAATTAATATGTAACTGATTTACATATTTGTATTCTGGGTAGAATGTGTTTCGTAGAGCGCTCAATTCGTTTGATTGAAGAGCATTGTATAATTCCTCACAGAAGTTCAGGCTTCAGGGCAATAAACGATGAAAACTCCTGAAGCCTGAACTTCTGTGAAGAATTAACTGATTTATATCTATTTTGGTCATTTAGCCGAGTGTAACTTACTTTGAAAAGCGTAAAGCAAATTGTCATTTCTTGCTCATATATGTAACTTCCAACGAGAAATATTCGTGTAAAACGATATGTAGATGACGAAATAAACTAACCCACAAGCCAGGTCAGAGTGTCATAAAGAGTAGTACTACTTGATGTTGGGCGGAGTTATTTTACTGTTGTGAAGCCAGTCTTTTCAATCAATCATTTATTTGCCCATTTGAAAGTAATTACATGAAGTATCAGATTAACCCCTCAGCAAAACCTTTGGTACAAGTCGTCCTCCAGTCCACGAAAAGTTTTTTAAGTCCGAATAATGACTTCACTGCAAGGAGTTCTTTTATAGCAATTAATGCCGTTGCAAATGTTTCGTCCGAAATGTTTTCGAGTAGTTTAGTACAGTAAGAGACAGTAAGATGAAATGAGGTTTCTGCTAATACCTTACAGATGTAATAGATACCTTTTGCATTACTGTACCTCACGTGACGAAAAAGACAGGCTTGGTTTCAGCTTTCAGATGTGTTTGTGGCTTCGCTTTCGAGACAGTTCGATTGCTATCTTTCCGGTATCTTTGAGCCTACAAGCGGCTACATAACTTGATGTAAACTGGATTCAAAGCCAGAAGAATCACAAAGAACGAAGTTTCATTGATGTCAAGGTAAGACGCTCAATTTGTCCCCCTTGAAAGCGCTGTAAAGCCAAAATGGCGATGGTCAAAGACGCTCGGCTCGTCTTTTCTAGCTGGTCGATATGAGACATTTTTATACCTTTCAATCTTTCATTAAGCTTTTCTTATTTCTCACCTTTCATGTGCTCTTTGATGTCTTTCTTGCGTTTGTTTCTATGTAATTTGTAAACAATTCCATCAGATTGCGTGATAACGACCTTTGAATGCAATGTTATTTTGTTGACGCGTTAGGTCTGATTTACTTACATTAACTGAAACCCTTAGCTGTGATTTGGTAAGCTTTAAACAGCTGTTAGTTACGGATCTCTTTCTTTGCCGGCCGTTTAAATTAAATTTTAAAAAGACCCTCGCGAGTGAAGTAGACGATCAGAACTCGTGATGAAATCCTGTTGTTTCGTGCACCTTTGAATTAAACCTTTGATTTCAGCGAGGTTCAGTGACTTGTCTGGCGTCTTGTCTTGAAATACACATTCGTTTCATGCCACCATAAAAAGACAACCATTCCTTTGATCTCCTTTCCCTTACGCAGAGAAAATAAAAATTTTACACTCCTTTTATAAAGTTTAACATAGTTTAAAATATAAATGGAGAAGCCTAATAATAAGCAGCTGCAAAAATAATTTTTTTCAAGCTTTCTATTTGCAGCTGCTTAAGTTGCTTACATAACTCCATTATTAATTCATTCATCCACTTTTTTTATGTATAATATTTTCAAAAAGTTCTTAAAGAAAATTTGGGGCATTTCATTTCGATCAGACTCCCCGCGCAACACTACTCCATCAGTGATAACGTTGTTTACAAATGCACTGTACTTCTCTTACTTCACCTTCGATGCTTTAAAGGCCGGGCCAAACGAGGGCCGATGGCCACTATCGTTTACTATCAATTCTTGTTTGGCCCGGCCTTTAGAATTCTTTCTACAAGCTGTTTGCGTTGATAATGAAGAAAACATTGCCCCTGTCATTGATCAGTGGCCGGATGAGTCGAAAACAAAGAAGAAAGGCTTGAGGGAAAAAAAAAGCGGGTCTCAGAATCTCGTATTGCAAAATTTGAGTCACGGAAAGTCAAGTCTAAAATATTAACTGTCGCAAGAAAAACGAAACAAAGAT
Source organism: Pavona decussata (assembly GCF_977016875.1). Lineage (NCBI taxonomy): Eukaryota > Metazoa > Cnidaria > Anthozoa > Scleractinia > Agariciidae > Pavona > Pavona decussata. The sequence goes on from NW_028145466.1 coordinate 906,878, forward strand.
TAATAATAAAAAACGGCTCAACATTGCAATCGGGACTGTGAAACATTAAGGCTTGGACAATTCTTAACTGATTTTCTAATTAATAACAAACCAACCGGTTCCAATTTATCAAGGGATAATTTCTTGTTGGATTCTAGATCACACCCTCTCGTGCTTGGATTTTTGAGTCACTGCGTCTCGGTCTCGGATTTTAAAATTCTATACCCCCTCTGGAAATATATCCCTTTGGTCACCCCCCCTCCCAACTGGAAAATTAGGCAAATTGACCCCCCCTCCCCCCTGGAAAATCCAATCCCTTCCGTGGGGGAGGTATGGATATTTTCTGGAACTACACATTTCCCTTAATTGTCTTCATCCCAGATCTGCAGGTATATAATGTCCAAATCCACAGATTCAGATATATTTATTTCATATATTCCACTTAAAGCTTATTGTAAAATGGACAGTGTAAAACTCAATCATGTTTTAATAATAATAATTATTATTATTATTATTATTGGTGTGGAGGAGTTTGATTTAAGTACAAATGATGAGTGAGCTGTTCTCTTAGTTCTCATAGTGCTCCCTTGTTCTCCTTTGTAACATTTTGCACTGTTATCCTTCCATTTAGATGACAGGTAGCTCTCTTGTTAGTAAGGAAAACCAAATTTGCCCTCTCAATCTCCATGCAAATTACTCCTATGGCAATTTCTGAACCATTTGCAATCTTGTTCTTACCACATTTTGACGTCCACTGTGCATTATTCCACATAAAATTAGAAATGTCAAATATTGTTTCAGTGAGGATTTGTGTGGAGATTGAAAGGGCAAATTTGGCTTTTATAACATCATTAAATTTATCATCTATAGAAGAGAGCATGCCTATTGGCCAATGCAAGACTCACAAGGCTTGTGATCGGCTAACAGTCTGTCACCTTAATTTAGGCAAACTTTTATAAGTGAGCCCATTACAAGCGACGTCATGACTGTGTCTGTGTTTTTATCACAAACTCCTCTAGACCAATCAAAATGCATGTTTTAGTCCGCTCATTTTATACAGGTGTATATTCATGTGATTGTCCCAAAATATTATTTTAAGACAGGGAAAATGAAAGTTATAGTGCGTACTGTTCTGATTAATTGAAAACTTTGATATTCCCCCTTTTTTGCTGGGTATATTGCCAACCCCCACCCCTAAGGGCCAAAAAGTCATTCAAATGCCATACCATTTTAAGGGTAAAGCTCAAGAGTCAACCTAAAAATATTCACTGTTTTCTGTTTTTTAGCATGTTTCTATGGAGTCATTTATGAATTCCATAACTGCAGGGAATGTACAACTGAGCTTGCCTTATGCAGAAACTTTAAACAATTTGGTCAACTACAATTCAGAACTCTCATACAGTCCCAGTCCTTCACATCCAAGCCAGAAGGAAGGAACAGTCCATTTGGATATCACCCATAAGCTACCAACCAAGCTGTCCAAAAATCCAAGCACTTACGAGAAAGAGCTCCGTCAGATTGTGATTGACTTGTACTCGGACAAAAAAGTGTCAACAGGGAAAGCAAACCAGCCACCAGACATGGCCTCTTCTACTGGGATGCCTGTGCTACAAGGGTCTGGGAAACCTGTGGAAGAAGAACATAGAGACCTTTTATTGCAAGGGCCTAGTTTTGATACAGAGAAAGGGACTGGGGACCCTATGATTCAAGAGCCGGATCTTCCCACAATGGAAGGCCCTGGAGTTGCTATGGTACAAGGGCCTTGGAACTCTCTGGTGCAAGGGCCCCCATCTGAAGGGGCAACATATTGGGGAGGTCAGAGAGTGAGTGCTCCTCAGCCCCTTGATATGGTACGCATGATAGAACCCTCTCAGAGCATTTCAGAATCTGGATCTGAGGGATATGTTTCTCAGGATAATGGCATTACTCCATCAGATGGGAGTGGTATACAGAGTCTCCAGGAGCTGCAAGGTTATTTGGGGAAACTCCACAACAGCAATCAAGGTACAGTAACTTTATTTGGCAGGTTCCATACTGTGTGCAGTTCTCTCAAGAAGTTTTACAGTACAGTGAAACCTGTATTAAGCAGACCCTATATTTATTAAGTGGTTACCCTGTTAAGCAGACACAAGCTTTTCAATATTTTAGGCAACGTTAATCTTGAACCAATGAGGTCAGTGGTTATCTCTGATGGCACATGTCATCTGCGGGGTGTTATCAGGGGCAAACATCATACCTTGTGACTATCACTGTATTTGTCTTGATTTGCACTGGTTGTAGCAGACCTTCTGTTGCCTTGTTTTTAGCAAATATTTACTTATTCTTGCCTCTTGCATTTTGCTGATTGTAGCAGAGTTTAAAACATATTTACTGTGAAATGAACCTGTATTCAGTGGATCTGTCTATTAAGTGGACATGGACACAAAAATTATGCCAGTTTGTCTGCAAAACCTGTATTAAGCAGACACTTTAAGTGTTTTAGAATGCATTCTCTAGATTGTGGGATTATTGCCTACTTCTGAAAGTCGGCGTTACAAATTTCTGTTCACTGTGTTTTGTAGATTGCCAACCAGAAGATAATTCCATGTGTATGTATATTTGAAATTATTTTGTCACAGTGAAATTGCCCCTTTCTTTGTAATACCTTTCATTAGTTGTTCACAAAAAACTGATAAAGGCGAATTCAAAATGTCTTTAATTTCCATCAAAAGGAGGCTATATTTTTCATAATTTCCTTTTCTGTGTACTTGCAGAAATATCCATACTCCCCCTCCCCCCATAGAAGGAATTTTGCTAAGACCCCTACCCCTCTGGAAGTTCTAATTTAACTTCATGATTTTGAGACCTCCCCCCCCCTCCCTGGAATCTCCAATCTCTTCTTTGTGTGTGTGTGTGTGTGTGTGTGTGTGTGTGGAGGGAGGGGGGGGGGGGGGTGGAGGGAGGTTGGGGAATGGATATTTTCTGCAACTGCAAGAATAGCAACTCCTCATTACAGTTACTCCAGTTATTCAGCAAGTTAAACTCTATTCTTCACCATAGAATTATCATCCTGCAATATCAGCTTCTCTTCAGACCTGACAACTCCATTGTTTGATGACTCTGGTATTCAACTGGAATTTGCTATGCCCATTGACACTGATATATCCGAGGAAGAGAGTGACGAAGACAGCGTAAATACTGATGGTGATCATCCCAGAACAGAGCTTAGTAGACAGCCTGTGTTCAATGTTAGAGCACAAGATGTAGAAAGAGAAGCTGAGGAAGTCCAAGAATCTCAGTTCACTGGTGCAGGTTGGGAAACGGCCACCACCTCCCACAGTCATGAAGATGAAGAAATTGTCTTGGACAAAAATCTGTTGTTTGGAATTGGTCATGGTAAACATGAATTTTTTAACAGGAGTGGTTTGAGTGAGAGTAGGATATGTGGAAATGGTTTCGAAAAGAGGAGACATTTTGCAGTCGCCAAGGACATGTTAAGGGTACCAATACCACTTCCGGGTCAGGCACTCCCTGTGGCTGTTGTGAGCTCAGAAATTGATGGAAATACTTTGAATGGGAGTAAGTCATCTGGGGATGACCATGAAAAGGGAACAGATCTTGCAGTCGCAAGTGACATATCAAGACTGCAGATACCACTTCCTGGCCAGGCGCTCCCTGTGGCTACTCTGAGCTCTGAAATTGATGGAAATGTTTTGAACGAGAGTGAGTCATCCAGGGATGACTATGAAAAGGGGGCTGACCTTGCAGTCGTAGGTGATGTATCAAGACCGCAGATACCATTTCCTGGTCAGGAGCTGTCTGTGGATACCTTGAGCCTACAAGCTGATACACACGTTATTCCCGATCCCGCTGACTGTCACAATATCTCTGAAGAGAGGGTAGACTCTTCTTTTGTAAAGGGTACATCCAGGATGCAGACACCACTTATGAAAGAAAACTGTCCAGATCTTGAACTTCACTGCGCCAGTTTGGAAGGAAAACTGGAATCTCTACAAGGGGAGTTTGCCAATGTTTTAGAGGACAGAAAGTCTTTGCAGATTAGACTCCAGACAGTGGAAAGAAGATTGAAAGAGGAGCTACAGAAAGCACGGGAAACTAAACCAACTGCGGTTTCACTGGTTGATGAGCTGCGACAAAATAAGTCTGATTTGGAACACCAGCTGGTGAATTTGCAGAGTGCGTATGAAGAAAAACGTGGTAGTTTCAATGAAGCAGTTGAGCGGTTAAAAACAGCTAGTGTTACAATCCAAAATCTGAAACAGAAGTTGTTGTTAGTTGAGGGTGAGCTAAGTCAAAGAGAAGAAACAGTATGTTCGCTACAGACTGAGATGGATACCTTGAGAAAATTGCTCGACCAAGCCAAACAACAGAATGAGCAGTTCAAGAAGGAGAACGTGGCCTTGAATGCAGATATTGCGAGCCTTGTTGATGCGAAGGAATGGTTACAGAAGCAACTAAAGGTAGCGGGAGAAGCTCGGATGAAGATGCAACTTGAGGCTAGCGAATTAGAGTCTGCTTTGGCAGCGAAAATTCAACTAATTGAACAGCTAAGATGTGAGGGCGCGCGCTCGAATCAGCATCTTATACAGCTGCAACAGAGCGCGCTTTTGGAGAAAACGCAGATTTTAAATCACATGGAGCAAGTTGAAGAAGAGATTACACAACAAAATCTCGCTTTCAAGGAACTGGAAATTGATAAACAAAGGATGGAAAGGACTTTAGGAGCAAAAATCGAGTCGCTTACGAGTGAAAACCAGAAACTTCTCAAGCTAATGAGCTCAGCTGTCGAGATCGAGAAAGAACTCGACGCGGCTAAACAAGACGTGGCTGTGAAGGAGGCATTGCTTGAAGCTATCGTCAAAGAAAAAGACGAGATCAAGGAACAATTGAAGCTTGCCCGCGCATCTACTGAAGAATATAAAAGCAATTTGTGTGAGTTGGAGTCCAAGTTCAACGTAACCAAACAAGAACTGAAGGTGGCTCAAGAAGATATAGGAGAAAAGGAATGCTATATAGAGAAACTGCAAGAAGAAAAGCGAATTTTAAAAGGGAATCTGGAAGTTGCGAACGAGGAACGCGCGGCATGTGATAATGCGATTCACACGCTGAAGTTGGATCTTGAGAAAGTCGACCGTCGATTTAAGCTGATGAAAAGGGAATTAACGGTAAAGAATAGTCAACTTGAGGAGACAACGCGACAGAAGGATGGTTTTGTGGGTGAGCTGCGTGCGCTGAGAGAAGGATTGGAGACTCAGGTCAATTTGAGTCGCGCTGTGAAAGAAGAGTTGGTACAGAAGGAGAAGCTTATTGAAGAGTTCCAGGAGGTCAAGGAAGCCCTGAAGAAGGAGATCGTGGGTTTATCTCAACAGTTAGGGGATTCAGAAGAGCAGATTGCAAGACTGGACAAGGAGAGGAATGAGATCCAACAACAACTTGAAACTGCAGTGAGGTAAGTCACTTAAGGCGTTTTCATTTGTCAGAACAAATGCATCATTTTGAAGGACTGATCATATGCTAGTCCTTCAAATTCTTTGAAGATGGTGGAAACCATTTTATAACAGTTGCATGTGAAGAATTTAGGGAGCAGGGATGGCGCAGTGGTGGGAGCACTCGCCTCCCACCAATGTGGCCCGGGTTCGTCCCAGAGTTGACGCTATATGTGGGCTGAGTTTGTTTGTTAGTTCTCGTCCTTGCTCCGAGAGGTTTCTCCCCGGGTTCTCCGGTTTTCCCCTTCTTAAAAACCAACATTTTCAAATTCCAGTTCGATCTGGATAGTGTCCCCAGTTAGTGCTCTGCGCTAAATACATCGACACTTAAATGATATAAAGTATTTTTTAATTTTTTTAATTTGTAGACCGGCGGTTAAAAGTGGTGCATTCCATTTTACAAAATTAGAAGTACGGGTGGAATTAGTGTATGTAAAGGCTCGGGAAATTATTAGAATTTTGACAAAATGCAAGTGAAATTATTTCCTAATTTCACGAGTATACCATTTGATTGCCTTTTAATATCATGGGTGACAAATTACGCTCACAATCGTGGTCGGTTCCGTCTTGTTTACACACGCAGGGAAGAAACCGCTCGAGTACTTTATCCAACTGCTCAGGACGAACCGTCTCAGGGTTTTTCTCAAGGCCATTTTCATCACACCAGTTCTCAAAAACCCTCACCCAGTTAATTGTGCTCTTTCGCGTTTTTAGGTTTTCTGCAGCGTCTTTTAATGCCGTTACTTCTTTCATCCGTAACATCTTTTAATCTGGACACCATCTTGGCACTGAGATATCGGAAACGTTGCCATAGCAATTTTGTAATTTCACATGTGAAATTATAAATTAACGCTGAAATTTCGCACCAAATTTAAGGAGTAATTTGTCACCCATGACATTATAAGTAAAAACGAATAATTCAGCTATCATTTCAGACCACGATGACAAACAGCTTTTATGACATGTTGATTGTTTGTTTCGTATTGTTTTCAGGGAAATAGTTCAACTGGAAGAGAAATTTCACCAATCCCTGATGGAAAGAGCGAGATTGGAAGGCGAACTTGAAACGACACAACAGTCAAACAAGGATGAAATTGAATCACTAAGAAGTCAAAATGCATCGCTCAGAGAAGACGTCAAAACCGAGAAGATTAATTTGCAGGCAGAAGTAACAAGGGAGCGAGATAAGGCCATTAATTTGGAACAGGAACTTAAGTTCATGACGGACGAGATGAACAGAAAGGAAAGGCAATTTAACGAAGAACTACAGGCGGTTAAGGAAAGTTTGGAAGACGTGAAAAGTAAAAAGGAGACTGTAGAGAAGGAATTGAAAAAGCTTCGTGAAAATACCGAACAAAACGTGGTGGAACTGAAGAAAAGGTACGATAGCCAGCTTGAAGGTCTTCAAGACGACATTTCTGCTCTTCAAAATGAAAAGGTTAAATTGGAGCAAAGTTATGATGCTTTGAAAAAGAAATCTGCGAACGAACTAGTTGTGAAAAGCCGAGAAATGTGCCAGATGGAAAAGGAAGTTTCGTTCTTAAAAGGAATGCTCAAACAAACCAAAGCGGAGGCCGAGAAAATGCAGCTTTGCGCGGTGGAACTTGAGAGAGAAAAAGGTCGATTGGCTGGTGTGCTAGCCAGTCAGAGAACCCTGCGAGAACATGTGGTGAAGATGGAAGGTGAGATTGCAACGCGAGAATCGGCTTTGCTTGAGATGACAAACGAGGTGGAAAGATTGAAGAAAGAGGATGAAATGCAGCGAAAGACGGCAAGTGAAAGAATAGGGATGCTAGAAACGCAGTTGAATGTTGCAGGACAGGAAAGCAAAAAGCTGCAGGACTCTCTCAGGAAAGAAAGACAACAGAGCGTGTCTCTGAGAAGTGAAGTTGAGGAGAGAGAAAGCGAGCGAGAGGAGTTGATGAAGAAGTTTGGTGGCGCTGAAAAGGAGATAAGACAATTACAAGAAAAGGTTAAAAATGAGGGTAACGAAGCGAAGAGGTGTCGATCTCAGCTAGAAATCGTGAAAGGAAACTTTGCGGAGGAACAAACTAAGCGAGAACATTTGCAAAGAAGATTGGAAGTGGTGTTAGAACAAGAGGCAGCCAAGAATAGCCGAGTGGAAAGCTTAGAGTGGGAACTGAGTCGGCGAATTAAAGAAGTGGAATATCTTAAAGAACAGGTACGAATCATGGAAGAACGACAGCAGCTAGAACTGGAAAACTTGAAGACAGCTCTGCAAGTTTCAAGAAGCGAAACTACCTCGCTGCGTTCCGACTTGTCTGAAGCAAGAAAAGCCAAGTATGCGTATCAAACGAAGACCTTTGAATTGAAAGATTCTCTCCTTGCAGCTAGGCAGATCACAGAGTCGTTAAAACAAGAGTTATTTGTGAAGCGCCAGGAGATGAAGTCCTTGCTAGAGGATGTGTTGGCTGCCAGGAATCTTAAGCTGTTACAGGAAGAAACTACAAAGAAGAAAGAAGCGATTGCTGGTGACGATGGAACACGAGATGGCACGGATGCGGCTAATAGGGAGGCTAGAAGCTGCTTCAGGTAATTATATTAACATCTGTGCATAAATTATTTTCTGCCTTATGCCTCACCGGGTGGTAATGAGTATATCCGAATTTGCAACTCTAGAACTTTAGCCATTTTAAAATGAAGCATATGGTTGAGTTTTCAAACACCAAACTCTTTGCAGAAATTTTAGAAAAAATGTTGCAGAGCAATCCATTAATCTCTTTCCTCTCGATTCAATTCACAGGCTAGCAGACTGACTGACTGACCGACTGACGAACTGACTGACTGACCGACTGACTGACCGACTGACTGACTGACTGACTGACTGACTTACTGACTGACGGACTGACTGACTGACTGACTGACTGACTAACTGACTGACTGACTGACTGACTGACTGACGGATTGACTGACTGACTAACTGACTGACTGACTGACTGACTGACTGACTGACTGACTGACTGACTGACTGACTGACTGACTGACTGACTGGCTGACTGACTGACTGGCTGACTGACCGACTGATGGGCTAACTGACTAACTGACCTCAAAGATAAACTCTGACTCACTGAATAAGTAGGTGACTGATTGAGTGACTGACCGTTTTACTGTCTGGCTGACCGACTTCCTGACGAACTGATGTACCGGCGAACAATATTACTGGCGTCTAAACAACTGGCTGACCGATGGACTGATTGTCTGGACTGCGGTTTGATTGACTAACTGACCAAAAGACCAATTGACTGCTTGCCCGACTGCCTTAAGGTGCTTTGCATTTGTTAGAGCTGGCCAGCCAGACTACTCGGTCCATAAATGGAGATTACCAATAGACCCTTCTCCAAAATGGCGGTAACAGATTTGAATGAATTAAAATTGAACTGAATGTAAAACTGATACCAGCACTTGAAAGAGCACTTTTACTTTAGTAACCTTGCGAGAGTTTCAGCGTATTAGGTGTTTTATCAGCTTAGGAAATGTAAGATGAAATTTGACAAATTTACAGACGTTTTTATGACTGGGGGTATACGTCATACCTCCAGTCATACAAACGTCTGTAAATTTTTCATTTTTCAACTTACATTTTCTCAGCTGATATTACACCTGATATGCTGAAACTTTGCAGGGTCACTAAAAGTAAAAGTGCTCTTTCTAGTGCTGGTATACGTTTTTAATTTTAACTTATTTGATTTTTTTGGCCGCCATTTTGGAGAAGGGTCTATTTGACTTGGTGCATTCCGTTTGCAAAATGATTGAACTGGCTGGCCAGTTCTGACAAATGTGATAAACCGTGACTGATTGTCTATCTGATTGGCTTCTGACTGAATGAGTGAGTTGAGTTGAGTCCGTGTATAGATATTTGTGTGGTACTCACATGTGGATGTCATTGGAAGGGTTCATGTCAATCATCTAGTGTTTTTAAAAACGTACGAGAAAGCGCACCAAAATAGGTGACCTTATACTGTTATGACTTGTTTGTTTTCAGACCAGTGTCCGGTCTACAAGAGTGCATGTCTTCACTGAGGTAGGACTTCCATGTATCACATTTGAGACCATTTCCCAGTCTGTCGTGTGTTTTGGTTAAAACGATTTGTTTAGCTGATAAAACAAGTTTGACTGCAAAACAGACGTTTTTCTCTTAAATTCCATAGTAGGGAAGGAGGTTTTTTTTTTTTGGGGGGGGGGGAGTGGGGTGGGGGGTTGCAATCACCGAAAGCGCGAAGTCCCGTGGACTCTTGTACCCTTACGGAGACCGCGGGAGCACGTACGAGGGACCAAAGCAAAAATACTGCTTTTTTGCAGTCTTCTTTGAAAAAGGAACCCACAAAGTGCAAAACTGTGTTATTTTATCATCATCATCATCATCATCATCATCATCATTATTTTATTTTATTTTATTTATTTATTTATTTATTTATTTGTTTTGCCTTTTATATACTGTTTTGTAACTTCGTGTTTTCATTTTGTAATTCCTACGCAATTTTCGCTTGCTTCGTTCATCAATTTTTGGACGTCAATCATCGGCCCTTGTTTTGCCATGGGACGCATGAGGTTTGGCAAATAAAAAAATTAATAGGCACGCAATGACGCTTAAGAACTTTGCCGAATGGCTTGTCCACGAATGGAGAATATCAAGATAGTGGTTGAGAGGACAGAAAGCAACGCGAAGCTCACGTGACCTTATCCCTCTAAGCTAGTGCCTATCATGATTGTTTTGGGTGACGTCACTTTATCCTCCTAAATTTTTTAAGTAACTCGCAGGTGTAATCCGGACAAACCGATATTGCCTCTAACCGACCGTAGCATAGCCTGCGTGCAGACGTCTCGTATTTCTTCCTACGTCGCGTAGGGCAAATCGTATAGGTGACGTTCTTTTTAAGTTTACGAATTTGAGACGCTGTATTTGACTTTTCAGGTCACAAATTAGCAATCTGCAGAAGCAAATGAATGATCACACAGACTCGGTACTAACGTCCACTACATCATGGAGGTACTGTGTTGCAGTTATGCTTCTTCTTTTTTTATATCGGAAAACTCAAAATTAGCTTTCATTTGAACGGTTTATCCAAAGGCTCCAAACTTTATGATAGAGCTCTCTTTTGGCCCCTTGTACATCGCAATAAACAGTACCACAGAAAAGTATTACTCAGTAGCTTTCATTTGAATGGTCATACTTTGGGATTTCATCCATAGACTCAAAAGCTAGAACCACCTTGTACAGCATAATAAACAACACCACAGGAAAGTACTGCTCAGTGGCTTTCATTTAAATGGTCATACTTAGGGTTCCGTTCACAGTAGATTCTTCATATGGATGGTGACAAATTAGGATTATATCCTCACACTCACTAGCAGAAAAAGTACTGCCTAGTAGCTTTCAGCTCTACGTTTCAAAGGCATTACCTTACAAAGGTCTGGGACTTCAGGAGTAAAAGAATTCAAACTAGAGAAGGTTCAGACCTTTCCCTTGTTAAATAAGCCGAGATATTTAATTAGTAACTTTCATTTCAGGTCGTTTAAAGAAAATATGCATCAGCTGCAAGCAAGTTGCGGTTCACAGAACACCCAACTGTTAACAGCCGAGAAGGACAACTGAACTTTCACCAGAACGTTGGGTTGCATTGTCTTCACTAATTAAAGAAACCTTCAGCACAGACATAACTTTAAAACCGTCCTCGAGGTTCACCGCCCAAGTAAGACCAAACAGTGAGCTATTTTGAAGACACTTCGCCTTATTAGTTCATTATTAGCACTCCTAAACGTTATTTTGTAGTCTTGGTTAGCCTTGCTGTCTGCTGCCTACGGAGAATGAACTCGTTCTCACAAAAAGGATCCGTTCTTTTCGAATTTAAGAAGCTTTGTGAGCCGTTTGAATTCGCATGTCTTCCCTGTAACGTGTTACGTCGTCTTTAATACAGACACGTTTCCGGCAAACGGCAAACGGCGGAAATGACCACGTGACCATGTTTACCTTACATTCGCCATTCGCTGCTTCAGTTTCTCAAAAAAATTGAACGGCAAACGTGAGATTCCCGTTTATGTTTTCTTGAAACAAAGAGTACAAAGATGAGAATAGTGCAAACTAATTCTGGCCTTTGATGTTAACGCAAAACTACTTGATTTGACAGAGAAACTGAAAACAGCGAGCGGCAAATATAGGATAAACATGGTCACGTGGTCATATCTGCCGTTCAATCAACATCACAAGTTTAATTTCTCATGGTGTGCTATTAAAGACATTTCAAACGATGAAATTGATGTCCTAGACGTTCCAGTTGGCGACCCAAGTCGTATCTTTGCTCGCCATGAATAGGAAGTACGGTTTGTTAACATGCGTGGCTTGACCTGATGAATCGAAACGCCCCCCAAGAGAAACACGTGACTTTCAGTATCCGTCGATGACGTAATTGAGCGATATTCTCAGTAAAATTCAGAGGCCCCATCCACATTAATGCGTTTTTTAAAGTATCCGTTTTCATCACGGCGAAAACGAAGCAACATATTTTTGTCTACACTAGCGTTTTTGTATTCCCTATCCCGCACACTAAAACGCTCGAAAACGAGGAAAACGACTGGGACCTGGGATTGTGCATGTGTTAACATCACAAGACCCACCGCCATCTTGGATAGATGCTCCAATTTGGACTGGAACCGATGGCATGTGACGCTTTTTACGTCACCGTTTTCACCTGTCCGCACTAAAAAGGGAGCGTTTTCAAACGTCTCCACATTTGAAACCGTTTTCATCGGGCGTTTTAGTTTGGATGATAGGCGAGAACGTAATAAAAAGCATACGTTTTCAAACGAAAACGCATTAGTGTGGATGAGGCCAAATGTGAAACTCGACACGGCGGTACTGCATGTTTTAACTGGGCCTTAAAGAAATTTGTAATGTAATATTCAGTTCCAACATTAGTTCAACTGAAATATCATGAACTTGAAGATCTCCAATAAAAGGAATAGGGATCTCACGCAAACAGTACGCCAGCGGTAACGAGGACGGCAAAACAATGCGGACTCTGCACGTGCGTTTAAAATTTTAGTACATTTTTGACGTTCACGTGCCGTCGCTGTCGAGTTTGTCGTAAACAACTCATGGGCACGCGTCGGGAGCTTTAGCAACGTCGACGGTGACGGCAACGAAAACATTACTATTTAAAAGAATCCGCGGTTGGTGAAATTTCCTGGAGTTGAATTCTTGGAGACCGCACCCAAGTTTAGAAAGAGAAATTCGTCCTTCTATGTTTTCGTCCTCCATGAAACGTGTCATCAGGATTTTTCACGTGCTAGTCGTGCAGTGACGGCAAAGAAATGTACCAAAAAGTGTAATACACGTGCAGAGTTGCTGTTTTGGTTGTTAGCCTATTGCTTTTTTGAGCAGACGTTCTTGTTGCCGTCGCCGTCGCTAAAACTCCCTAATATTCTGTCTCAGAATTTCAACGGCGTTGAAAGTAATCATGTTCCAGGATAATTAGGCCACATTGTATGACGGGTGGAATGATCACAAAATAGATCAGCTATGACTTAAGCAAAGCAAGGTATGTTTGTAATAGTTTTGACAACTCAAACATTTGTCTTGTTAGGAAAACTGTCGTATCCTGAGTGACGCATATTGTTTCTGTTTTATGCGCCGTTCATACGGGCTTTTCGTTGTGATGTTAATTAGCAGTTCCTTTTGTGGTGATTTTGAGTGCGATTTTAAACCGCGTTTTAATGGTAAACTACCGTTGATTCAATTGCGATTTGAAACACTGCACAGCGAAAGGAGTAGAGTCCACGTGGTGTGAGCTTAAAGACGTATACTTTCCCCCTGGGGTGGAGGGATGGGGTGCAAAAGGCAGCTTCTTTCGCATTGGACGATCAAGTTGTCGAGAAGTCTGCGAAAATCGCTTCTGGTGTACACAGGTGATTTGAGGTCACACACAAAATCGTCACTAAAGTCTTAATAAGTATCGCCCGTGTAAGGGGCCTTTAGCGGTTGTTTTTGTTTGTTTGTTTGTTTGTTGTTGTTGTTTTTTTTTTTGGGGGGGGGGTGGTCTTGAAATCAAACAGTTTATTTAAATAGGAAGTAAATTCAATATTTTGCCTCACATCATGAAAATATATTTTACCAGTTTAATATTGTAAGTAAGAACATATTAATATATTTTAAGGAATGAAAAGCCAGGTTTTAATTTCCCTGTTCGTAAAATAAATCCTATTTTGCCGTTTTCTTGCATGCAACAATTGTATATTAAATATAAGTACGTTCGAGTTTCAATAAATATAGCATAAAAATACAAATATATTAACATCTTTCTAGTTCAACGGTCTAGAAACTTGTCATAATATTTCCCTTTTTAAAATTGACGTGCGCAGTCGGAGGGCCTCAAAACCAAGTGAAATCACCACTTCGGTCTCTTGGAATTCACTGAACTTTGCCAAAATCTTGTTGCAACATCGAATTCCTTCCACACATTGTTTTATTTCTACACGACCTTCGAACATCCCACATTGGTTACAGTTTTAGCCAAAATTCTGCGTGACAGTTTTTCATCAAACCAGTGGTTGCGTCACATAATTTGGTTGTGTGGAAGATTGCGTGACGTTTCCCGGACTATGACTTTCAAATCGAAGCAGAGTGTCCAACAACTCGTCCCCAGTATTCGAATCACCTTGTTCCAATGTGATGTTAAGGTATCGCTGGCGCAGCAAGTGGGCAGCGGCCTTGGGTTGTCTCTGACGTGTCAGAATTCCTTTCCGGTTGCCAATCACTCGTGTGGTGCCTAAAAGATAAGACAAAACGATTACACAGATCCTTTTACATTGACTTGAGATTAACTGAAATAATTGTTACCAATGAAGCACCTCAAAAAATGTGTCTTACGCACCGATCTCCTGTTAGCAGTCATTTTCGGATGCCGCGAAAGTGGCCACCTAAGGCGTGGCTAACTGCGTATTATCAAGAACGTAGAGAATGGGCATGTTTAACCTCGTGTTGTCATAATCTAATGAATTAATTTGAGGGGAGTGGGGATGGCGCAGTGGTGAGAGCACTCGGCTCCCGCCAACGTGGCCCGGGTTCGATTCCCGGATTCGACTTGGGGGTCACATGTGGGTTGAGTTTGTTGTTACAATTCGATTTGGAAAGAGTCCCCAAATAGTGCTCTGCGCTAAATACATTGACACTTAAATAAAGTGATTGATTGATTATTACTAGAAGTGCAACATGACATAAACTGAAAGAGTGGACGTTTCTTCCACGGGTTACCAAGAACCTAAAGACTGGACGTGTCTACCGTCTAGCCACGTGTTATTAAAATCCTAAAGAACAGGCTTGTTCAACCACGTGTTATTTGAGCTTAAAGAATGGGCGTGTCTACCACGTGTTATTTTAAAGAACAAGGGAGTTCTGGTTCTAAACTCACCTTGTTGCGTCATAAAATCTGCAAAGTTCCAAATCATCTCGCCAATAAAAAAATCCTTCTTCAACTTATCGAACACTGGGAAATACTGTAACAGCGTCTCCACCTATTCAAAGTGTCAAAATTAAAGAGGTCATCCGCGATCGTGGAAGAAATTTGTAAATACAAATGGAAGTCTTTACTACGAACAGTAACTATTGGTTTCTCCTACTCACTTGATATTCCTCTGAAAACATAACCGCTGGTTCCTGCAAATCGGATAAACATTTCAAAACAGATCCGTTAGGGAGAAAGAAATTATGGAAAGAACATGATTCAACGAGTAAAGGCAGAAGCGGTAATGGGAACTGGACTTCGTGTTGGCGGTACAGCTCAGGTAGAAAACGGTAGCCTGCAAATACCTCCCCCCACGGGGCGTCCGCAGGGAACGAGGAGAGGCGGATATATCCGGCGCAAGCTAAGAAATTGGTCGAGACATGGAAAGGTCCCCGGGGGTCGGCTCAAAAAAGGGGCTTACAAGAAGGGTGGGGGGGGGGGGGGGGCTGAGGCCCTTATCCCAAATCATGAATTGTTGACAAAACGTAAACTAATTCTTACCAAAGTAAATTACGCCAGAGATATAACATAAATGTGTTGGATATCACAAATGCGACGTCATTTGTCACTTGACACTGATAGTACTTCTGCACGGGTCAGTTTTGCTACAATGACCACGACCGAGACTGAACCTGATGGTTGGACCATTGGTCAGTCTAAGTTTCAAAGAATTCCTTTTTGTGTTTTCCTAGCATTGCAAGCCGCAATTCCATTGAAAGAGGAGGGTTGAGTGTTACAAAACCTGGGGGACTTACCATTTACGCAAACCACCCGGATGGAAATTTTCGGCATAATTACGAAATGATTTAGCTTGTCTTAACCGAAGATGGGTAACATGCAAAATGTATGAACATGATCAGCTGTAAACCCCAAAGGAGTAATAAAAATGCATTACTTTGACAAGAAGCCCATAATTTCAGAAGTACTCCAAATGGAATGATGCGTACCATTTGATTTTCCAACTGGAATTTCCGGGTTTTCCCTGTAAATGGTAAGCACCCCTGATCTCCATAAAGGGGCTTTGTTATACAATCTGACATCCGAGGAGGGGTTTAGTAGGGGGAACGAGGGAATTAATAGAGCTTACCTGGTCAAAAATAGGGTTTGAACGTTTCCCTGTCCAACATTCCCACCGACAATTCCCCGGGGTACTAAAATTGCTAGGGTAATTCCCCCGACCCAGGCTAGTGGCCATGGATGTACAGATACTAATTGGGAAGGTAAACGTGAGACTTCTCTCAACCCTTTAAGCCCTAAGGGTGATCAGCATCAAATTTCTCCTTGTGATATCAATGCTTATTCATCTCCTGAGGTCACGAGAATTAAGAATATGATCACCCAAGATGAATTTTCTTGATATTTTAATAACTTCTCCTCAGTACTTTTATAAGGAAAGCATGGGGACAAGATAGGAGAATTTGCTCTTTGATATTAGGGTCACCAGCGAGGTTACTTGGGATAACAAACTGCGTCATAATGCAGCACGTACCGTGTGCATACCAGCCACAGTATCGGCTCCATATTCAGCCTGTATAACCGGTTTCTTGTAGTCCGTATACCAGTCTGACAGCTCCCGTTCCAGTTGATTGGAAATGAGTTGTGTTTGACCGTAGTCATGGTACCAAGCGTAATACCGGTTACACATGATCACATCACAGAATTGCACCTGAG
This sequence comes from Pavona decussata, assembly GCF_977016875.1. Lineage (NCBI taxonomy): Eukaryota > Metazoa > Cnidaria > Anthozoa > Scleractinia > Agariciidae > Pavona > Pavona decussata. Next base: position 923,532 of record NW_028145466.1, read on the forward strand.
GAGGGCAGAAGAAAAAACAAGTGCATAAGGGGGTTATTTTCTAAAGCCTGGAAACTGTGGTGCTGCGTCGGTGGGAGGTAGAAACGACTATTTGGTGAATCAACAGAGTTGATAACTAAAGGTAAATTGGCCACCGTAAAGAGATTCGAGTGCTGACGTTTCGCCCGTTAGACCCTCGTCAGAACGAATCCACGGGGACTAACGCTCGAATCGTCGGCACTCGAATCTCTTTACGGTGGCCAATTTACTTTTAGTTGTCAACTCTGTCGATAAACCAAACATTCGTAGAATAATAAACATTTTAATAAAGACTGACAGTTGCATTATGCAGTATATAAAAACTGTATTCACTGAACGGAATTGGGACTTCAAAGTCTTTCAGTAAAACAGCGGTTCTAACTAATTTGAGTCTATCGATGGAGATCAAGCAAATGAAAGCTACTGAGCAGTACTTTCCTGTGATGCTGTTTATTAAGTTGTACAAGGTGGTTTTAACGTTTGAGTTTGTGGATGAAATCCTAAAGTGTGACCATTCAAATGAAAGCTACTGAGCAGTACTTTCTGTGGCGCTGTTTATTACGTTGTACAAGGTGATTCTAACGTTTGAGTTTGTGGATGAAAACCTACAGCGTGACCATTCAAATGAAAGCTACTGAGCAGTACTTTCTGTGGCGCTGTTTATTAAGTTGTACAAGGTGATTCTAACGTTTGAGTTTGTGGATGAAAACCTACAGCGTGACCATTCAAATGAAAGCAATGGTGGTTTGACTGTTGAGTACGTGGACGAAATCTCAAGGTGTAACAGTTCTAATTGAAGCTTTTGAGCGGTGTTTTTCCGGCGTGTGTTGCAATTTTTTTCTCAGTAAACTTGTTGCAAGCTGTGTTTGGTACTATTTCCTGCATCATTTTGTCCCTCGTAGGAAAAAATTGTTAGAGTAAAGTTGCGCGTTCGTAGAACCAGTCCAGTCACTTCATCCGCAATGACTCAGTGAAATAAGCCAATCAAAACTCGATTTAAACAAGATCTTTGTGGCAAGCGCGGGAGATTTCACAATCCCATCAAAGGTAAATGAAAGCAATGTGTCCTTACAACTTTGTCGTTCCAGGCTTTAAACATGGTAACGAACGTGACAGGTCGGGTGGGATCCAATGCACGTGTCTCTTTGAAAAGAGTTCTAGAAAAAAAAGAACAGATGATAACATAGTCAAACCACTGAAGAGGAGTTAGAAAAATGTCTTTTAAATAAATATGAATTGAAACCCTGGGAAAACGGAGAGACAAAAGTCGTAAAAGTCGCAATTTTACGATACACTTACATCGACTAGTGACTTCGATTAGGGGGTAAGTTTTTTTTTTCCATTTTTTGACTACCCAATGAGTGTCAGCACGAGTTGGTCTCATTTATTTTCTGGTAGGTATTAAAGAATGGCTTTCTTTCTTTCTTTGCAAGACCATATTTGCGCGTTCTTTTCTAAAGATCAAGTTTGGTGTCCCGAATGAAGAAAGTCGCAAACAGTTTTTGTAAAAAGGTAGTTTTGGTAAGGTACATTGCGTCCACTGACTCGCTTCCGAGTCCGTTTTTCATCCAACTCAAGCTTGTATAAGCAAGATGACATTTCCAAACGTGGAATGACTCTTGTCTCCGTTTGGCTTGGGATACTACTAGTCGATGATGGTCTTACTCGAAATATGTTACCGAAGCCGGTTTGTCGCTGCACGGTTCGTTAGCTACCGACCACATGACGACCGCTGGCCTGTTTTTATCGCGGCGGATCAGCTCGCCCATGACTTGCACGTGATGGTTCAGGTTTTCTTGCTTTAGATTATTACTGCAAAAAATGAAACAAAAGTGAGTAAGGGGGGATCCTAGGGGCATCGCCAGGATTTTTTCTCAGGTGTGTACAATTTTTAAAACCCACCCCTACCCTCCCCCCTCCCTCTTCCACGGATTTAAAGCATTTAAGGACGGTGCCTACTATTGTTACTGCGCATACGCTCTGCGTATCTCGAGATACTCGGGTTTCCTATGGGTGGTGCCTACCAATACAGGGATATTTTTGCGCGCTTTAAAACTATGCGGAGAAAGTAGAACTTAGCAAGCGATTTTGGTATCGAAAAAGAAAATTGAGGGTTACCATGCATTTTTCAGAGATAATAAAGCTTCAATTTGGAAAAAAGTGCCACACATTGCTTTGGATTTTGCTGCTTTTTAGAATGATTGTTGCTTAGTTATCTCTAAAAAATGCGTGGTTACCCCCAATTTTCTTTTTGGATTTCAATAGTCGCTACTAAGATCTGCTTTTCTCGCATAAACCGCGCAAAAATTTAGGCCTAGATAAATTGCATTAAAATTTTAAATAATTTGACTACAAGTAAAAAAATGTGGAAAATTACACTTTAATTCCTACTCCAGGGCATTCGTCAACAACCACAATTCCTTCTCTATCCGCCATATCCATGATTTCATCAGCATATGGGTAATGACTTGTCCTAAAGCTGTTTGCACCAAGCCATTTGAGCAGGCTAAAGTCCTTAGCTATCATAGCATAATCAAGGCCTTTACCACGAATCTGGTAACAAAAGAGCTATTATTAGTTATTAGACTTTTGTTAAATATTTTAGACTACAAGTAGTTTTTTTCCTTCTTCTAATCAAGGCACAAGTAATGAGTCTCCCAATCCTCCATCGTTCTTACTGCTAATTCGCATAATTTATTCATTTCCACTTTGAGTTAGGATGGCTGCTTACAGTCTGGTTAAATTTGATGTACATAGGATAAATTACATCATGTTGATCGCTTTGGTTAAAATTTCGTTTGTTGTTGCTAACTTCGATGTCTCTGACTTTATTCAGGAATATGTATGGGTTCATAGGTTTTATTTTTCAGGCTCTCACTTCCTGAAATTTATTTGTTCACGAAAAAAATTTTCATTAACAAGTCAAGTGAAATAGTGTTCCATATAGGAAATAAGAGGTTGCATTGGAAGATCATAAATTAATGTAATTTTGCATATAAAATGAGAGGATGCTACATATGTAGGCTATTGCCACTGATTCCAGGCTCCACCCTGATTTGTCCTAACCAGAGTTAACTGAGGACAACTCAGAAAACAGGTCTGATCTGGAATTCATTGTGAACAGAAGGAGAAAAGGTCTCCAAAGAATAGAGAAGGATTTTTCAAAGTCTTAAAAGTTTAATATTGTTACAGTATTTAAAGGTAAATTATCTCTCACTTGGGGCCAACGTGGATAGTCAGCTTCATCCTCTTTCTGTAGCATGAAGAAACTTATAAGGAGTACTACTTATTTCCCATATGCATGGGTGAGATGCTGGTCCATTGTAGGGTAACCAGCCTACCCCACTCCCCCCTCCCCCTTCAGTTGCACAATACTATTAGATTTCTCTATTTTATCCCCAGTGCTCAACTGGGAACATTGGATTGAAAGTATGATGTGTTAATTAACCTCTAGATCATTATGTTTATACATTACTATTACTGTTATTAAAAGCAAAGCACAATCATCTCTTACATCAGCATCCTCATGTTTCCCAAAGCCTTTGAAGTAAAATGGCTTGTTGTTGATAAGAAAACTGGTATTGGTAACCTTGACAGTTCGGATTCCCACAGGAAGGTAATACACATCCTCCAACATGAACATGACTGAGCGAGTAATGATCTGTAAGGAAATAAAATAGCTAAGCTGATAAATAAAAAAGTAATTATATGGCCAGGCAATTTAGAAAGTGGTGGAATGTCTCCTAATTAAGAATCCTGGCTTTATATCATTCAGTTAAAAATTAAACACCTTTAACTAAAAAAATTCTTATTTAAGAAACATTACCGGTGATACAACAATATTAAAATGCGCAGTGATTCTATAGAATGGATGTTTCTCTACTTGTTTCCAGATACGATAGAATAAAGGAATGTTGATTTTTCTGAAAGAAGATTTGATTTATCCACAGTAGATGTTAAAAACTATCATTTGATAGTATGATGAGAACCATCAAAGAACTCTCTCTCTCTTACTTCTCCCAGGGAAGAGTAGTCTCCCTCACAGCCGTTTTGAGTGTCGTCACGCAAGGCTCCTCCCCACAAATGGAGCTTTGTTTTGATGACACTCAAAATGGCTGCCAGGGAGACTAAGAAAAGAGGGCCTGTTATTTCTTTTCAGATCTTATTTAGATTGGTCAAGAAACAACATTTAGTTTCCACTTTACCTCCTCCACAATAAAATTTGTAAAAGATGCGCAATAACTCTTAAGGAGGTTACAATTTATTTTTTAACCTTCATATACCTGCCAACTCTCACGCATTATGCGTGAGTCTCACGCCTGCGGACTAAAGACATCAATCTCACCATTCAAGGACAATTTCTCATGCCTGACTTACAAAACCGGACGAGTTGTTCTAAAAAAATTTCATTTCTGATTTGTTATGTATTATTTCTTTGCTCTTTGTAACAATCGCAAAAGCTTTCAAATGTCTACAATCCATTTGAATCGTAAGGGCTCAAAGGTCGTCAGAATATCTTTGGACATTTTCGTCAACATTTGAAAGTCTTCGGAAAATGGTCGGAAATCTTCGGAAGTGGCTTGGACGTTTTCGGAAATCCTGGTTATGACGAGACAAAAATCTCACGCATTTGACTCAGAAAAAGTTGGCAGGTATACCTTCAGCGAGTAGAGGTAAGCAGGTTGATCACTCATTCCAACTGGCCACCAAAGCATTGGGTTCTTGACTGAAAGTGTTCCCTCAAACATGTCAGGACCTCCTGTTGAGGCCACAACAAATCCCTGTTTATCGTGCAACAGATATTCCATGGTGATGTCACCCTTTGGGAGCATGGCAATTGAACTGACTGATGACACAGTTGTGACAAATTTGACTTCACCCATGTTTTCTGAGAAATTTGTTGATACAGTGATGTCTGAGAGGAAGACTGCAGGGGTGGTGTAGAGTTTGACTGGACGATGAATGCCAGCATAGTTGAAGAAGTCAAAATAGTACTTCTGGACAAAGAATCCTGGAGGATACCTGGAATTAATCCATAAATTTTATATGTCTACCTTATAATTTGTTAAATATTTCAGATATACATAAAAGTTGGTATGCATTGTATATAAAGCTCAGGCAACAACAACAATGTTTTATGATATGACCTTTAAACACAATGGATGGTTAAAGCGTAAGACTGTGGGGTTGTGAACTTGGTGGACAATGCTGTCTCCACTGTGAAGATTGACATTAATAAAATGAGCCATAGTGACTGCAGAAACGAATTTTGCGTTCTGAAGCATGCTTGGCGCAATGTTTAGCTTTATGACCTCCAGAAATGCCAGGTGAATCACCTTAATTCCTTTTAGAGAGTTTTAAGTGAAACTTTGGGTCTTTTCATAGCATCTCTCATAAATGGGGTAACGGCACAATCACATGTTTGGTCCACATTGTCCACAATGTCCTGACCTCAAATTTCTAACAACATTTTCCTGCCCTGGGACTCTGGCTATTGGAAGTATAATAGCACTCACCAGTCTCCCCCTGTAAGGTATTTTATTTCCCCTGGGGGTAGGGTGGTTGGTGTAAGTGTATTATTGATGGCTGCTGTGATTCTATTTGGTTTGTCAAAGGTGAGAAGAGGTGTGACATCAACTTCAAATGGCAGGTGGCCTCCTGAGTGTTTCATGACCTCTTTACTGTTCACCCACTACAAAACAAGCATAATGAAGGTTTGCAAAGTTAGGTTTATAAGCGAGATATTGAGACATCTCTCTTCTCTGGAACACTGGTTAAGATGTACCATAAGACATACTATTATATGGACAGGAGTGTCTTACTGGAAAATACACCACTCGTAAAACTCATACGAAACTATACATCCAGGACCCAAGTGGCATATTTTCCATATCCTCTATCCCACTTTTTCACGGTTGCTTATGCAAACAGTCAGTGAAAAACGGGGACAAATGGTGAACGATAGATTTGTCTTTATAATAAAAAGAAAATTACACAGTGGCTTGAAGATATGAATTTTATTTTCTCGCGTTAAAAACAATATATTACCACTCAAAAATAAAATTCATACTTTTTGCACCACCATGTAATATCCTCTATGTATATTTGACTCTTAACAATAGTCTGCATTGTAATTCTGACAATAGACTGTTCATAACAAACTTAGATGTTTTTGTGAATCTGGCTCCTGGCCCATAAATCAATAGCCTTCAGGTCACAAGCATTTTTTGTAAACAATTATTTTATGCTCCTTGGTGCTTCATGAATAAATAAATGATTGGTTGAAATGTCTGTTTGCTATATACTAGAACGCCATAGTTTAGTCTCTCAATATTTCCACAAATATTTTATTAAAATGAGATCTTACCACTATGGTATTGTAGTTTGTAGCCTCAAATCTAAGGACCACTCTGGTGACATTACTTTCCCATGACCTGGGCACATAAACCTCCTTGTCATACCACACCCAACCAATGAAGTCCCTTAAGGCTCTGTCTTCAGTGATGTCATTATAGCTTGATGGAACAGGCATTGGAATTACATTTCCTGACTGTAAAAAAAAAAGGATCAACAAAAGGACAAATGAGAATGATGTATTATTCAGTAATGACACAGCCAAACTTGGAAAAAGAAATTCCGAGTGCTCCTATCAGGAGTCGAACCTAAGATCTTCTGATTACTAGTTCGGTTTCTCTACCACTGAGCTACATGAGACTCGTCGAAGCTAAAGCCATTAAACTAGGTTCATGGGACAAACAAGGAAAAAAGTAGTAATAAATATAAGAAGATGGAATGGTCTATAGGCTGTAGGGAGGGGAAGCGATATATTGTCCTGCAAAACCTCAGCCTCATGCAGGTGATCTTTGACTCATCACATGAAAAGCCAAAGATCACCTGCATAGAGGCTGGCATAGCTAAAGCAGGCATGTGCTGCTTGAAAAGGCATTAACTGTAATCTACTGAAATTTAACAGGGCACAGAATATAGTTTTGGTCTTTCATGAACTTGGCAAAGTCGCATTTCATGATTTGATCACCCACACCACCAGAGCTGAAGAGTTTAATCCAGTTTCTGCAGCATGTCCAAGCAACTAGGATTATTGTCACTCCCACTGGATGAAATGCTATCCCATCAGTTTTCCTTGCTAACTGTACGGCTCGTGCCTCTCTGCATTTCTCTCGTGTTCTTAGAAATTTCCGCGTGCTTATATAAGTCAACAATGCACTCCGCGCGTTTTTTATTTCTTTACTGTAGTATTTACAAAATACGTTTGTCAAAGATGAATGTTTTGGAATAAAGTTCAATATTCCTAGGTAAAACCAACTGTAGATCTATGTAGTTTGTATAGGGAACTGTCAGACAAAAATTACTTTCACTTGTTGTCTACAAAATTTTTTTCTGCCGGGGAAATTAATTATTTAGCCTCAAAGGTATTGGATATAGATTCCAAACTGAAAAACATGTGTTCTTTTACACGTAGCAGGAGCAATAAGTTCTAAACGCTTTACGAAGTGTTAAGTCATAAAGGAGTTGTGTCAGTTTGAATTTCATTAACTAAAGGAGATTCCCTGACTACATTAATCGTCAATTTATTTAAACTGTTACCCGTTCATGCTCGTTGGTTTAAACAACAGGTTGAAGACGGCAATATAAATTAAAAGAAAACGTTAAATTGTAAACACTTAAAAAGTCCCGGTTAAAGAAAGCATATCATGTCAAGTATTGGTTGTTTTCATGCCAAATTTCAAAGAGGATTCCCTGAATTAATTCTCTTTTCCTGTTTGCGATTGTTTAGGATATTCCGCTCTTCGGGAAACCGAAGGAAGCTGAATTTAAATCTAAACGACAACCGTTAATAAAAAAACACGTTTCCACGTTCCCTTCTAGACGTACGCTTATAACCATTTTATACTAAAATAAATTAATAAACTTGAAAATGTAAGCTCACCTGCCACAGTGGTTTTGCAAACCACATCTTTTCAAATCCTTCATTTCTGTTTGCGGACATATCGGCTCGAAAATCCCACAATCCGCTCAAATCTTTCACTTCTCGGCGTTCTGTATCTTTAGGAAATAACATTCCTGGTAGAACAGCCGTTGTAAGGGGGAAATTCACCGCAGTAAGCAAGAAAATTGGTCGTAAAATCTTTCGTAGCGACGCCGGCGCCATATTGCGGCAGTGAACGTTTCGCGAAACTGACAACCTGTAACTCACCAGCTCCCCCGTGCGTTACCAGTACTTTGCGTGGGAGGGGAGAATAAACTAAGTTACTGAAGGGGAAAATAATTATACACCATCCGTTTCTTTCAAATAATGTAACAGTAACGAATTCTTGCTCTCTAAATAACAACAAATACGATACTTTTCTACGAAAATAAGTGCCTTTTTGCTCTTTTGACGGATTATACTTCCGGGCCCGCCCCCACCCCCTGCTGGGAGAACCCGTGACCTCTTGCGTGACTCATCGGCGGCATGATGAGAAAAATCAAGATGGAGTCTGTTTATTTCTTCGTCGTTTTTTCGTTCCTTCATCTTCTTGTAGCTGCCTCCAAGACGAAACTACCAGGCATGTTATTTCCTAGGGATTCTGAGAGCCGACAAGTGAAGGATTTAAGTGGATTTTGGAATTTTCGTGCCGATATGTCGGCTAACAGGAACGCCGGATTTGAACAGAACTGGTTTGCAAAGCCCCTCTGGCAGGTAAAAACTGAAATAGCATTCTCCATAATTGAGGAGTTAATAATACATATCTCGAAAGCTGTAAGAATATAAAAGAACCTGTTTTGTCTTGCTTATGTAGATCGGTATCATTAATCTAGATATTCCTGAGAATTAATTAACCCTCAATAAATTCAGATAAATTGGGTCGTATGGTCGAGCTTTCGGAAAGATTTCCGCATAGTACCATACATTAATTATACATACACCACTGTCATACTGTTTGAGTTACAAAATGTATACATAATTAATGTAAAGGACTGCGCAGAAATCTAGCCAAGATAAGACCACTTTTAACATGTTCGTCATGTTAACGTCACTGTGCCGGTTATGTTCCCAATTTCACACCGGTAACAAAAGTAATATACCATTGACCTACTAAATGGTTCAGTCAATTGTGACCATACCCCCCCCCTCCCCTCCCCGGCCATTTTTCGGGTATAATTTTGTCATTTTTGCCCGGGTGGAGTCAGCTAATATAGCCGAAAAACCCCTCTGTATAGCCACAAGTGCTTAGAATTGACCGTGCCATAAAGTGTACAACTTCTCTTACGGATTTAATCATACGTCCGGTCTTCCAGATAACTTTCAAAGTCAGGGAGTCAATGAAGGATTTTGAAGGGTCAGTAGATATGTTTCTCTCCAAATCTTCTCAAGTTTACCATTCAATTTGCCGGGTCAGGAAGCCAGTATTCTTGGATTTTTGACCTGAAACCCCTCTCTTATCTGGAACACTGTCGTCAAAATCGTATGGTAAATTGACATAGTTGACATAGTTGACATAGCTGACATAGTTGTATACTACCATTTTGTCATTCCTTTCCTTCCTATCCTATTTCATGTTTTCCTTGTCTTTTTTCCTGGTTGCCTTTAAAGATGCTCAAAAAAGTTCTTCATTATTTTAGTCTTCCCAAAAACCTTTCCTTATTCTTGTATATGTATCTTTGATATTATAGATCAGTCTGCTTTCTTAATTAGAAAATAAATTTATATTTCTTTCTTTTTGTCTAAATTTTTGGTAAATTTATTCTTTCTTTCTTCTTTTGCCACCTAGATTAGCTTTGCTACCTGCGGCACCAAGAAATTGTAAATGTAATAATTTGTTAAGTGCTCAAAAACAACATTTTATTTACACAATTACACCATCAAGTAATTAAACAAGGCAAATGGCCATTCTTTTTGTTAAAATGCGAATAAGCATTAATAAGACTTCATGTTTGTGCAAAAATCCACTCCAGCCTTGAGGGGACCTCACTATTATGGACTCCCCACTATTAAAGACAGAAGTTGAAATCCCAAAAAGCAAGAATTACTGATTAATAATTAACTAATTAACAGACTTTCTCTATTCCATACACCAAATCATGATCTCTAAGGTGTCTGTTATAGCAGGAATTGAATATATCCAAAAAATTATTAAAATGATTGTTTTCTTAGCTAAACTGATTACAGATTCATTAAATAAATCAATGTTGCAATGACACTAAGTTAATTGCAATACAATGCTGGTTAGCAGTCTTACCAATTACCAATGGATTGGCCATCTGGGTGACTGTATGGTCTTTGCAGGGGCTTTGTTGCTTTAAAGTTCTCTCTTTGGCAGCAGATCATTTTACAATTGTCTGTTGCATGTTTGGCACTTGAGACATTTGCTTCCAACCCACTCCCCCCCCCCCCCCCTTTTTTTGGGTAAGTGTTTTGTGATAAGTAGGGATGTGGTTAGGTATCTTCTCCTGGGCCCGGTTGTTCAAAAGCCGATTAACGGTAATCCCTAATTAGAAGGAGACCGAGGTTTTCATTACGCTCATTAAAAATGTCTTAGATAGCAAATTTTAAGTGTAAGCCTGTAAGGTAAAGAAAAGGCTAAGTCAAAACTGAAGGACAAAAATCTTTTCGAAAAATCTTTCTTGATTAGTAATTAAACTTGAATCAAAGTTCAGGTTAATCCAGGATTAGCTTAATCAAACTTTGAACAACTGGGTCCTGGTTGCCACTGAATGTTGGTATTCAGTGTGGTGGTGCCTGGTACTTGCACTCTGCTGGTAGAAATGCATGGAGCCCCACCTGACTCTCGCACACTCATCTATCGGTGATGAGTTTAACTAAGCTTAAATATGCAGCAGCTAAATTACAAAAGCTTGAGAGAATTGAGCCAGAAATCTTTCCAATCTCATTTGCTGTGATGTGGGGTTCATGCCATCTTTGTTTGTTTCTCATCATTTTCAATGGCAGACAAATGCAGATCTTGTCCTCTGTCAAACAGTTATCAACAAATTTAGTTACAAAAATTTATCTTCTTTTTCCTTGATAGTTGAGTTTAATCGTTTGTCTCAGGATTGAGTCACAGATGTGGATTGCGACGTTTCAACCGCCATACAATCTCATTTGCTGTGATGTGGGGTCCATGTCATCTTTGTTTGTTTCTCATCATTTTCAATGGCAGACAAATGCAGATCTTGTCCTCTGTCAAACAGTTATCAACAAATTTAGTCACAAAAATTTATCTTCTTTTTCCTTGATAGCTGAGTTTAATCGTTTGTCTCAGGATTGAGTCACAGGTGTGGATTGCGACGTTTCAACCGCTATACTGCTGGTCTTCATCAGGCGATGGTGTCGACTGATTGCATAACAGTATAATTAGCACCTTGGTTTGTGTTGATACTGTTACGCAATCAGTCAACACCATCGCCTGATGAAGACCAGCAGTATAGCAGTCAAAATGTCGTGATCTACATCTATGTGACTCAATCGCGAGACAAACGATTAAACTCGGCTATCATTTCAAACCATGATGACAAACACCTTTCATAATATTCTTATTCCTTATTGCAGACAGGAGATGTGATCCCTATGCCTGTACCATCAAGCTATAATGACATCACACAGGACAAGGCCTTAAGGGACTTCATTGGTTGGGTCTGGTATGACAGGGAGGTTTATGCTCCTAAAGCATGGAAATCAGATGATGTTAGAGTTGTTCTTCGATTTGAGAGTGCTCACTACAACACCATTGTGGTAAGCTTCGCCTGTCAATAACATACTGATTAATACATATTTGCTGAACATTAATTTTGAATGACTTTTATGTTCCAGGTGGAATCACATTCCAGAACAATGTGCAGTTACAGAAAATACCCATATACTCCCCCATGGAAGATTTTTTGTTTTGCACCCCTCCCCCCTCTCCCCCCCCCCCAGGAAATTCCAGTTTAGCTTCATACCTTCATACCTTCATACCTTCTCCCTCTGGAACTGCAAAACAACCTACGTTCAGTTTCAAGTTTTATTCACCAAATCCTTATTCAATGTGTTTCACGCACTTTAAAATTTATAGATAATAATTAAATTACTATTAGAAAAGGCGACCCTTTTGGGTACTCTCCAATAAAAAAAATTCCATTGAAAATAGGATGTAAATTTTGAACTAGACAACATCTGATTTCACAGACTGATGAAAAATGGTAAGTGTTACAAATAATTTAATTCAGTCACACAGTAAGTAAACCATTCAATTTGTCACAATCATTGGACTATTATGGGAGTTGAATATCCATACCTCATTTACCTTTCACACACCCGGGATCGGTTGTTCAAAAAGCAGATAACATTTTCCAGTGGATAAATTGCTATCCAGGCAATAAAATGTACTCCAACTAATACATTTTATATGCTGGATAGGGACTTAACCACTAGATAAAGTCATTCACCCTTTGACCAACCAAAGGAGGCCTGGTAGATGTTCTAACAACTGAGCAAGAAAATGTCTTGTAATGGATTTGGTTACCTACTAAGGATCATATAAGAAAACATCTTTGTTAGTGCTGGTGTCAGTATTTTTGCAAGGGTGATTTTTTCCTCTTTTTTAGTGGCTTAATGGCAAAGAAGTGATGACCCATTCTGGGGGTCATTTACCATTTGAAGCAGATGTCACATCACTGCTTTTCTATGACAAAGCTAACAGAATCACAGCAGCAGTTAACAACACGCTCACACCTTCAACCTTACCTCCTGGTGAAATCAAATATCTAGAGGGAGATAGGTAAGTGGATTCTTCAAATGGGAACCAGTCAAAGCATCTTTATCCATACAATGTACCTATAAACCTGCCTCATCCTTTCATTCTTATTACTCCCTGCACCACTGATTTCCCACTCTTTCTTGCTATATGCCTTGGCACCAGGGGACAGGGCAGCATGTGAATGCTTTATATCATCATGTGTGACACAAATGCTATTCCTATGGCCTCCTTTTGTAATGGGCAGCAGCGGGGAGGAGAAAGGGCTGTACGAGTGAAATTCAAAAATCACAGTCATACTCATTTCTGATCTGGCATTTGATTTATTTTATTTACCTCTGACCTAGAGAAATTTCATTGTGGAGGTCAATCCAGGGGTGCAGATCTGACCTGATTTCACCCAATTGTGGATACTTATTGAAACTGCAGAGATATAAGCAGGTTGCACTTATTCGAAAATCTTCAACAAATACAGGGCTAGCGTGCTGCAAGGCAAAAGACAATTCGAACTCCACTTGATGTAGTGATTAAAACGAAGTAGTGTTGTACTGAGTTGTAGCTAAGATGTGATCGAAGTAACTGAAGTAGCGGTAGCAGTAGATATAGCAGTAGGGGTAGTAGAGGCAGTAGGTTTGAACTGAAACACAATAATAAAAAATATATTCTAACTAAGATAAAGCATTATATTATATGCAACATACAGACGTGATAATTGACACTCTAAGTAATAGAACTTAAAAGATACTAAACATAACTGACGATAACAGTACTGCAAAGACTAAAATATCGTAACATAGCCTTAGATTGAAGTTAATCAAATAGCATTGACAATAACTTCAGAAAACTTGAATATTCGCGTAAAGTATAGAACAAAAGATGAGCGTTTCAAAACTAACACTTATTGCCTGGATTTTACCAAATGTTTGTTCCATGATTTTATTTTAGTTCCCATTTTTCAGCCCTGGATAACTGCTGGATTGTATGTTTTTAGGTACCCTCCTGGATATTTTGTCATGGAAACTACCTTCGATTTTTTCAATTATGCTGGTATTCACCGACCTGTAAAACTGTACACCACCCCTGTAGTGCACTTATCTGACATCACCATAACAACAAGCCACTCTGATCAGGAGGGCGTGGTCAACTTTAGTACCTCAGTGTCCTCCCAAGTGGGCCTTGTGGATGCTTACATGAAGTACGAGCTTCTTGACAAAGCTGGCAATGTGGTAGCCTCGACAGGGGGTTCTGGAATGTTTGAGGGAACATTGACAGTGAAAAATCCTATGCTTTGGTGGCCAGTTGGAATGAGTGATCAGCCTGCATACCTTTATACACTGAAGGTATGGTATTGACAAATAATAAGGAAATTTTTCTCTCCGACCAGTGGCTCATCATATTGGCCTAGTTAATGCAATTTAAGACACAAGTAGTTAGAACACTTACGTTGCGTTCGATTAACTGTACTCCGGAATAAGAATAAGCGGAATAGCTGTTAGATTTATCCTTTTAAGTAAGTTTGGGAAGACGTTTCTGCAAAATTTCGTTGACACATGATAGTTTAAGAGCGATTTTTCCCTTCAGTAACTCCAGAAACCTCTCATGTGGAATTTCTTGTCATCATTCTATGTGATTCCTATTCCGGAATAGGGTCAATCGAGTTGAGCTGCAAGTAATTATTGTAGGTCTTGCCAAACTAATAAGGTAAAGGGACAGAGCAGACAAACACAGGATGCAATCCTCTGACATGTTGGTGGGGGTTTTAAAATGACCCAATCACCCATTCCCATAAAACCTTTTGTAAAAGAAGGTAGACACTGGAGTTTCGTTGTGTGATAATTATAACACTTGTTCGGTGTTTTCGTTGTTTGTTGTCAGGTTACAACTCACTCAGCTTCACCAGAAGTGGATGATGTTTATCGCTTACCTGTGGGCATTAGATCTGTGGAGGTGAACGGGACAAAGTTTCTTATCAACAATGAACCTTTCTACTTTAAAGGCTTTGGAAAGCATGAAGATGCGGATGTAAGTAACTTGTTGAAAATGGAGAAGATGGATTAACTCGTACGAGCATAGCGGCTCACATGCCCTGGGCCGGGTTGTTCGAAAACCGATTAACGCTAATCCACGATTAAAAGTTAACAGAGGTTTTCAACTCGCTCATTAAAGATTATTTTAAAGCCTCATTTTAGTCTAATGGTAAAGAAAAGTCGAAGGTAAAACTGAGGGACAAAAATCTTTTGGACGAATCCTTACGGATTAGTAAATATACTCAAATCATAGTTCACGTTAACCCAGGATTGGCTTAATCGGGCTTTGAACAACTCGGCCCTGTTGTATAACTCTATTTACTAGTGCTCGTGTACCACGAAAATCATCAGTCACTCACTCACTCACTATCAATTTGTGATATGCCTGCCTTCTCTCGAGGAAACTAATGGTGCTTATTGCAATTAAAAAACGTAACATCACGTTGCAAAAGTAAGACTAAAATGACAAAGTACATTTAAAATTTAAAAAGCGAGTTGTTGAGGTCACGTTTCAGAATCCTTAACACGATGAGGCAATTTCTCCCCAAGGCAAGGCCAACAACAGGAAAAGCATCTTCTCCTTGAGGACGGTGCCTACTAATAGAGAATTATTTTTGCGCGGTTTATGACTATACGGGAAAAGCAGATTTTAGCAAGGGCTATTGAAATACAAAAAGAAAATTGGGGGTAACCATGCATTTTTTAGAGATAACTAAGCAACCATTTTTCTAAAAATCAGAAAAATACAAAGCAATGTATGGCTTTTCTTTTTTCAAAATGAAGCTTTATTATCTCTGAAAAATGCATGGTTACTCCCAATTTTCTTTTTGGATACCAAAATCACTTGCTTAGTTCTGCTTTCTCCGCATAGTTTTAAAGCGCGCAAAAATATCCCTGTATTAGTAGGCACCACCCATAGGAAACTCGAGTATCTCGAGATGTGCAGAACGTATGCGCAGTAACAATAGTAGGCACCGTCCTTAAGTTGTCAAATTTGAGTGGCATTTAACTAGAACGATCTTTGTGGCGTTTGAGTTTGAATCACATGCCTCGCTTAGCGCTTATACGTTTGTTAATTAGTCGACTGTAGTCTACACAAAACCGATTGGAATTGTTTTCTTTGAAAAAATATTGCACTAGACCTTTTTAGTCCTACATAACACTTTAAATCTACCGGCTTCGTGTCAAATGGAAACACTGCTACGTACATTTTGTACCCTTATTATAGTTTAGGCAAGGTTCATCGATGTCGCTTTGCTCAAATAATAATGCTGGGCTATTTTAATCATACCTTTACTGTAATCTGCAGAAAATCGTTTGGTATTGTTCCTTCAAAGTAATATTCCTTTTGCACAACCCTAAGAAAAAACACGTTTTGTCTGCAGCAGAGTGGCAATTGCAATTTCAGACTACACAATAAATCACAAAACAATATACCATCACATTTATTCCATTGCGCACAATAAATCAATCAGCACACAAAGCAAATGCGTGTAACCCATGCAACTCACAAGAAAATGTGAGTGACCAAGTCTCCATTGGCTTTGTTTTCCTGTATATGGTTTAACAAAGTGGCTAAAGGTTTGTTATCTAATGTGACGAAAGGAAAACAAAATAAAAACCCCTTTCATTACTCTCTGTATTTTCGTCTGGATGGGTTATTCTATGTTTTTAGTGTAGAATTTCTTTGTAAAGCCGGCGACACACCTGGCGATTTTATTCGCCGATCGCGGCGAATTTGATCGCCAGCGAAAATCGCTTGCAATTTTTGCCCCCGATTATTGCGGACAAACTTGGCGATTTTTTTCGCCGATCGTGTCGATGTGGCAGTTTCGAAAAGTCATTGTGATAAAATTGCCCAACCTGTTGGGTTGACTTTACTGGCGATTCGCAGTAATGAACATAGAAAATCGCGGGAACGGGCACAATTGGCGAATGCGGCGAATTTAATCGCCGATATCTGACATGCCAGATATGGCCGATTTTATACGCCGATCGCTCGCGGCGATCGGCGAAAAT
Organism: Pavona decussata; assembly: GCF_977016875.1. NCBI lineage: Eukaryota > Metazoa > Cnidaria > Anthozoa > Scleractinia > Agariciidae > Pavona > Pavona decussata. The sequence continues at coordinate 940,330 of NW_028145466.1, forward strand.
CACAATCGCCGCACCGGGCACACCTGGCGATTTTCGCCGATCGCGGTGAACGGCGTATAAAATCGCCAAGTGTGTCGCCGGCTTAAATATTCGGTTGTCGCTTCTGTCGTTTATGTATGCTACAATGTCAGCGGTATTATTCACCTAAAAGGCTTTTGTTTTTGCTAGATTCGTGGCAAAGGTATGGACCACGCTATCATTACCAAAGATTTCAATCTGATTAAGTGGCTTGGAGCAAATTGTTTTCGTACAAGTCACTACCCATACGCTGATGAAATCATGGACATGGCGGATCAGCAGGGAATTGTTGTTATCGACGAGAGCCCTGGAGTTGGAATTAAACAGTGAGTGATCAATGAATTTAGTAAAACAGCAGGAAAATATAATTTAGTTGGCACTCGTTTAAATGTTTCAAGGGCATAGTTTGCATTTATTGATAAACTAGGTACCTTACATTACTGCAAATACGCCTTCTGATCTTAAGCCTGGTACATTTGACGTCTTGTTCTTCCCTATCTTATCTTCCCACCACCTGATTATAAACAGAAGTTGGGGACACGATACAAATCAAATTTTAAAGTTGGGGACGTAATAATTATCATATATTAAGTAGCTACCTTGGTAATGTTTAATTCTGTTGACCAGGAGATCATGGGCTCGAACAATGCCCGGACCAATACGCGGAATCTGTTACCTGAGGAGAATGTGGTACCTTTGCCATGGGATCTACATATGGTTAGACCTTCACGTAGCAGGGCCGATTCCAGTTTTTTTCGAATCGATCCGATACGAGGACGATAAAACCGATATTGTGACGTCATCATCGAAGACTTTTCTGTGATGTTATCACATATACATTCTAAAAACACTCTTTATGGTCCGTAAACAGTAAGCAAAAAACAGAGCTTTAGCAACAATGCCATTATGAACGCATTATACAGTTCACCTTAGTCCTGTCGAAACTATTGTAGGTTTCAAAACCGTTTAACTCATTCATCTGTCAAAATTTGTCTCCACTCAGTCTGTATTCTCCATTTGCATTCTTTCTTTGTTACAGAGAGAACTTCAGGAATGATACCCTTCAGCATCACTTGGAGGTCATGACTGAGCTAGTTCGCCGTGACAAGAATCGGCCATCAGTGGTCATGTGGTCTGTAGCCAATGAGCCAGCCTCTAATAAACCTGGAGCAGACACCTACTTCAAGTATGACTACATCAAATATATTTAAAAGGTTTTGATACCTTTAATAACGACATGGACAAATCATGCATATGCAGGCAAAAACTCGTTTGAAACACACCAGCAAACATGAAGCCTGCTACATCCTGAGGTTCAAGGTTCATTTATTTCACACTATTTACACAACATTAACATAGAAAGAAAAGTATTACAACAGATAATTACAAGATAAATATAAATACAGTACAAATTATAAAATGTGTGTGGTGCTCAAAGTAGCAAAGGCTTTCTAGTTGACCACCACCTATTTTAAAGTAAACAAGGAAATGACACTGAGCTTTATTGAGCACTTCACCTACGCCATTGATTTCTTTCTTTTTCTTTCGTTAACGAAAATACCAAAGCAAAAGGAAGAAAATCAAAGACGTGTAAATTAACCTTAAAGTTTGCAAAGGAAATAACTTTGCACAAACGATAGATCGGGTGGTCGAACTCATTGAACATACAGGTGTAAGTGAAATTCCTGAAACGTCGGCGAATCTTGGAAACGTTTGACAGATATTTGTAGGACTGTCACTTGTGAAAAACTGGCGCAAACGCTGATAACGAACAACAGATGTAGAGTATAAATGTATTGATCTTCTTGCATCTTTTCCATATTTTTTGTCGGCAGTAATTTATTGATACCTCCTTTGATAATTTTAGGTGCCGTTTTCAAGATTCATTATCTGTAAAATATAGCTTTCTGTCTTTGGAATTTTAAGTGTCTTTTTCTCTTATTTTGTTTTTAACACTTGTTTCAATAGATCCGTAATCGAGTTCACTCGCTCGTTGGACCCCACCCGTCCTGTTACTTTTGTTACTGCAGCGAGTGCGGACAGTGACAAGGCGGTAAGTTTCTTGCTGCAGCTTTTTCAGTGTGGCTTATATGAAGTATTAACTACAAAATTAGGTTTTTGAAATTGTTGTGGTCTCTCTTTTGTCCTCAATGACGTCATAGTGTCCAAGTTTTGGCGCGAAGGATTTTACAGCCTGCGCGCAGACGTCTCGTATTCCCATTCAGCGCCAAAGACACAGAAAACACTTGTACATACTTGAAAGTCGTCTCCAAAGTACTGTTTTCGTATTTTCTATAGAAGTCTCGTTTTAGAATGTACTGACAACGCTCTAACCTCAATTCTTCAAAGCCAGTAGGGTCCCATTTTTCAGGGAGAGCGATTAAAAAAACCACAGCCATTGATTTTGTAAAAAACTGGACCAGAAATTTCCATTGCAAACAGTTATATTACTACTACCCTGCAAAAAGTTAAATTGTTTAAACAATGTTTTCGATCGAGGTAAAAAATGAAAAAGACGAATGAACAACTTCAAGGGTGTAAGAGCAATGAAAGCGAGCTGTTTGTTAATGAACTGTAACAAATAATTAAGAAGTTTTTAGGCGGAGGACTTCTATCCATCCGGGCATTTTCGCCGGATGGATAGTATTCTTCGATGATCAGTGTCTCTCTGCGGGTGATCACTATCACGGCACGTGATCAATTTAAGCCAATCAGTATCGGAGACATTCACATAAACTGTGGAAGGGCTGATGCTCGAAGCGTCAGCACTCCAACCTATTTACGTTGGCCAAACTACCTTAATCAACTCAACTCCGTTGATAAGGTTAATTAACCAGCGAATCGGTCAGACGAAGAGCCAACGCTCGAAACGTTAGAACTCGAATCTCTTTACTGTGGTTAATTTACCTTATAAACTCTGTCGATAAAACCAAACTTAAGGACGGTGCCTACTAATACAGAAGTATTTTTGCGTAGCTTGTGACTATGCGGGGAAAGAAGAGCTTAGCAAGGGTTATTGGAATCCAAAAAGAAAATTGGGGGTAAGCACGCAATTTTAGAGATAAGTGAGCAACAATAATTATAAAAAACGCTAAAATACAAAGAAATGTATGGAAATTTTTTCCCGAATTGAAGATTAATTATCTCTGGAAAATGCATGGTTCCCCCAATTTTCTTTTTGGATACCAAGAGCACTTGCTAAGTTCTGCTTTATCCGCATAGTTTTAAACTACGCAAAAATTTCCCTGTATTAGTAACCACCACCCATAGGAAACCCGAGTATCCCGAGATGCGCAGAACGTATGCGCAGTAAAAAAAGTAGGCACCGTCCTTAAGGCTTGGAGACAGTTTAATAGTCAACCATAATACTTGATATTTTAACAGGTGCAGTTTGTAGATGTGATTTTGTGTAACCGTTACTATGCCTGGTATTCGGATTACGGACAGACACAACTCATTAGCCACCAGCTGGAGGGTGAGCTTAGAGCCTGGTTTGACACGTTTCATAAACCAGTTGTGCAGTCCGAGTACGGGGCTGATACTGTCGCCGGACTTCACATGGTGAGTTGAACTAGAACCTCTGTAATGTCTTGTTTTCGTCTTAATTACGTTTGACAGTGATGATGATGCTGATGATGGTAAGGATGATGGTGACAGTGATGGTGCTGGTGGTAGTAATGATAATAATCATCATCATTATCACCCTCCTCGGAATTGCACATATCTTGCGGAAACCACTATCTATCACTTGGAAATCACCTGTGCCCTCAGATGCACGGAATATATTAAGGCAAGGGGTGGAAATGCAGACAAATTAAGGAAACGATGACGACGATGATGATGATGATGATGATGAAGATGAAGATGATAAATTATTCAAGAATCTTTAGAGGCAAAAATTTGAAAGGCATTCTTGGTTAACTTTCTATAAAGGATCACCCAATATTAGAGATAAAAACTAACATTTTTTACAACAATAAAACGTAAGATTTTCAAGTCAAAAGCTCAAATGTGTAAATAAACAAATTCAAGACGTATGGATCACCGAAAGGTGAGATTTTTTTAAAACATTCTCTTTGTTCTTTGCGTAATTGTTGTATTGAACTGTACTGGAAACCGAAGTAACTCGGCATCTTTGCTCTGAAAAGGCAAACTTGGTATAAAAGACGCGTGTTCTTTTCCATAAAAGTCAACATTTTCAAATAACAGTTTATCGAAATATAGAGGATTCGCATGGAAACACCCGCCTCCGGTTTCTGGAAAGCCGATTAGCGCTACTCACGATTTAATCACCCTAAGATTTATTCTACTATTACGTCCTGTTCCAAAAAACTCGATTAGGGCTAACCAAGGACTAAATAAACTAAGACTTAAACATGTTAAATTTAACCCTCCTAGCGAGGTCGGTTAAGTCGCTAATCGGGGAACTAAATTTGTCAATAAAAACAAAATGGCGGAAATATAAAACCTTTCGTTGAGCTGATTCAAGAAATGAGCAAAGGAATTTATGTTAGAAATAGTTCCTCTTAGCGGCTGAAACGATAGATGAACTTGTTGGTTGTTAAATGTCATGCCTAGTGGAAGACAGTTGACCGAAGGCGCCCAGAAAGTCGCAAAAACGCAAATCTTATTCTTTCTAGGTTTAGAAAAAGAGTTAATTTTTAAATTTGTAGATTCTACAAAAAGTGTTTGAATGGCATTAAAGTTTTGCGGTAAATTGCGGTGAAAAGAAGACGGAAGAGATCACCGAAAATGAGATTTTATTTCAGAGAGAAGAAAATATTAGTTTTGTTTGTTTGTTTGTTTGTTTTGTTTTGGCTGCGATGTCGGTACGCAGGATAGTTAATCAATTAATCAATATCAAAGCTGTGCTTTCTCTTAAATCATTGCCTTATTATCTCCGAAGATTCAGTCAGTAGGTTTATGGATGAAAAAATCCAGGAGAGTTGAACGTGGTTGTCAGCTTTTTGCGTTCATTTTCCTTCACAGGGTCAACAACACTTTATACTGAATAACTATTCCATTCCGTTTTCCTTTGAACAAACCGCGGGAGTTTCCTTCAAGGTGTACGTTTCTTGTCTCGACTTCACCAACAAAATTTTGATGGCTAAAATTTTTGACGAGTTTCTTTGTGTTTTCCAGGCATTGGCATTCTCACGGGCGTCTACGCGCGAAAAACTGGTTTGACCGGTTTCAATCAATCAATCAATCAATCAATCATTCATTCAATCAATCAATCATTCAACCAATTAATCAATCAATCTTTATTGTTTATACATGAAATCTAGGTTTATTGATCAAGAGATAAACCCGCTTTGAAAACGTCCTTTTATCCCACGATTAGTTATTCTGGGAATAAGAAATTTAATCGTGGCATTAACCGCTAATCGGGGGAATAGTGTGATCAGCTTTTCAGGAATCGAGGCTCGCCCGTAATGTGACTTTCCTCTCTAAATGCTATGATTATAAACATCTTCTTTGAGTGTGCCTTTTACTTCCCTAGGATCCACCGCTTATGTTTACCGAGGACTATCAGGTGAGGGCTGAAAATAAGTGGCTGTTTACATGGAGGGAGGAAGATGCTAGAACGCAGATGACCCTGACGCCATATGTTTTCTGTATTCTGTTTCACGTACAAAAATGTTGTCTTCGCCCTTGCGCTAGGATCTTTCTGGCGATAGTTTTTTCCTAGCTGAGAGATTGGAAAATCCTAGCACCTTGTAAACTAAATTCGCTCGGAAGGTCCTAGTACTAGGGACAAGAAAAACAAACATGGCGGCGCCAGGCGTTCAGCTTCCAAGGACCGACAATTTCGTCTAGCTTTCCTTCACCACTTGGTAACGGAAATTTCCACATGTAAACCAAACTAAAAGTTGTTTCGCCTTCTAGGATATTCCTAGTGCTAGGATCTTCCTCCCTCCATGTAAACAATTTGTATTTCAAGTCTGATGTATCGAACAAGAAAAGATGTTCGTTCCTAGTTTACTATTTATAACCTTATGACGTCATAGCATACACGCCTCATTCATGTAGTCATACTTCTCGTTTACCTCAAGCCACTAACACACAGTGGTACTGAGAATAGCTCACGTTTCCTTGGTGAATGTATGTGTAAAGTCTTTATTGCAAATCATCATTTCAAGCATACGTTCAAATTTACAATCATGTGTAAGAATACAATCACATTCCTAAATGTACGACAGAATGGATTTCACTACTTTGAAACAACACTATAAACAGTGTCAGATAAAAATGGTGCAAAATGGCTTTTGAACGGTCTTGGAGGAATAGAACCTGGCTCCATTCCGTTAAACTTCGAACGGACTAACAAACTGTTGAACATCAAAAGAAAACGTAGATCGACTTGTTGTGACGTTAGTAATCATTCATCAAGTTAAAACATCAACGTCGTGGGCAGCAAACTTTGAGCATTGTTACTCCTTTAATGCATCAACGTTTCCGGCGAAAGTAACACTGGAAATGTCCTTGTATGCATATTAACCGATGTATCATAGAGCTTTTTTCAATTGAGTGTCGAAAGTGGTTTCGCGTTTGTTTTGGTTTTGCTTTATTACGCTCTGTGATTGGTTTGCAAAATTCGCGCCACTTTTCAACCAACGAGAAGCAAAACCAAAACAAATCACGACCTGCTTGCACGCGTTTTCCCGCGCTTGGCGCCGGTTACATGTATTTGCTTCGAATTCTGATTGGTTCATGTGCGCTGCTTGCGTCTGTTGTGATTGGCCAGAGTAATTACTTTGGTTTTGTTTTTATGAAGCACATTTAAAAACCACGCTAATATAATTTGCTGTCGACTACTTAATTTCCATCACAGACACCACACAACTCCTCATTGTTGTTGTTGTTGTTTATTAGGTGGAAACTATCCAGCAGTATTTCCCAGTGTTTGACAAGCTAAGGAAAGAGTTTTTTGTTGGTGAACTGATATGGAACTTTGCGGACTTCATGACCAAACAACGTAAGTGTGTCTTCTTCTTTTTCTAGATCTTCTTCTCCTATTTATTTGTTTGTGGGACAAATCGCGCTGGGTATCATGGGAAGGAACACGCCGCACCTAATATACTCTCGTATCCAATCTTCCCTCAACCCCCAAAAGAAGTGCAACTGGGTACGACTCTGACACAAGCCGTAACAGCTTCTCGTTCATGTGCTCACCCTTACTTCTACTTATGTTTTTTATGTTATTATTATTATTATTTCGTAAGAAGAGAATCCTGGAAAATTAAAACTGATGTTTAACCAATTCATATCCGTTTTTAGAAATTACACGTGTGGTGGGAAACAAGAAGGGAATCCTGACGCGCCAACGGCAGCCGAAAGCCGCTGCTCGTGTCCTGCGCCAGCGGTACCTCAATATTTCCTTGAGAAGTTGCAGCAGTGAAGATGGAAATGACATTTGCTTTAGATAATGTGGCAAGTGTTGCTAGAATCCATGATAAGCCATCGGTACTTCCATTTGAAAACATCTTCAGAGACTTAATTTGACAATATAGCAAAGTAAGTTCTTTCAAAAACAGCGCAACATTTTTAAGAATGCAAAACAAATATCGACAGAAACGTCTGTGATCGTCAGTTGCGGTCCCATAATTGAATCGGTGGATAATAATATCTAGCCGGTACTGAGTTCGACCACATAAGTTAAATTAAACGAGATAGAATAATCGCGAAGTAGTTTAAAGAAACGTTCCCTTTTTTAATATTTTACATGGCGTTCCTGTTTTGGTTGCGTAGGCTCCCGCTTACGGCATAGCCAGCAGCGGAACCACTGTCGTACCCAAGGTCTCCATGGTGTTCAAAATGGCGGCGAGAGAAGGCGCTGGCTAGACTTACCACAATCGACTTCGATAGTTAGGAGAATTTCTGGTTGTTGTTGTTGTTTGTTTGTTACCCACATTAGCAGTAGGGAGTCAACACACACGACAGTACAAATTCCCTGGACAGGTCCCTTGTAGTGTTTTCACATTGGGACAGGTTACCGAGACTTTTCCCACGAATAGTTCACGCAAACGAACAAGCTTAATATCCTTGGTCATGTCCCTTCAATTCAAACTAGTCTGAATTCGTTGAAAAGTCGCAGGCCACTGGATCTTTTTGGACAGAAACGGATAGTTCACACCGTGGGGCGGGAACGTGTCGCCTTGTGTGTGCCTACCTTAAAACATTAAATTATACATCTGCCCGAATTTTTTAAAAGATGGCCGATGAAAACTTGGGCGCTTTTCGGGAAACGACATAGAAACACGGGTTTTATGGAACGGAGAAAGGTTAGAATGATATAAAAGAGAGAGGAGAGGGGAACAAACAGACTATGCAACCTTCGGAGGACAAAAGACCATTCGCACCGTACTGTCAAAGAAGCATAACTTGAGCGGGTCCGTTTTCAAACATCAAAGTAGACATAAATTATTCATAATCATACATTAAATTACAATACCTATGCTCAAACCTGGCATCTTTGCGAAACGAAGAATCCACAGTGAGTTGTACAATTAACTCTTTTTTCATGTAAGTTGAGGTGAGGGCTCCCTCTTCGTATCTACAGATTTATTGGCTGATTTCAAGTTCACGTGATTCAGTGCTAGCAAGACAAGCGCCTTCTTTCGCCGCCATTTTCAAAATCGAGAAGGGTTTTGGCGGAGCCCCTGCTCAACTGAGAGACCATTGCATTTTTCTAAGAGTACTTTGAAATACTTGACCGGAAAGGAGGAAAGTTTCTTTTCAGTGATTTGAGTAAAAAATTGCCAAACATTTTTGAAAGTGTAGAATTTGTTTTATTATAATAAAAAGTAATATAGTTAGGTTTAAAAGCGTTCAATCATTGCGTTAAGAAAAGATGGCCAATTTGACTAGGTTGATTAAATTGTTTCAGCAAATTTGAATTATCAGTGACCCACAAAATAGCGCTTTCAGGCGGAATCTGCAAGGGCTATGTCACCTCTCGTTACTTTCTGACAATGATGCCAAAATAGCTGTTAGAGATGAATACGCTATTCCTAATATAAATCTCAAGGGTTTTTTTTTAATGGCCTGTGATTTTGGGACTATTCCGGAATAGCAATAAACGAAAAAGACGATATTTGTAATATTTTCAGAATGAACAGAATAGTATTCCGTTCATTCTGCCCCTGATAGCAGCGTGAACGGAATACTGTTTGCTCAGAATAAAAGGAATTGCATTCTGTTAAGAAAGTTTTCAGGTTAATCGGAATAGGCTGAGTCCTGTTTAGTAGATCTTGCAGTTTTTATGCTAACTAGTTTGTATTTACATATCAAAAGCACTGAGTTTGAATCAAAACAAAGTCACCCCAGCCTCGCTTTCAATCTAAGGCCAGGCTACTAAGAATGCCATTTGTTATTTCTCTCGTTTCCAGTCTCCTATTTAGCATAGTCGCGCGGTTTTGTAAATCAAAAGCGCGATGTCTTTCCGTCGCTATGATGTGTTAAGCCTTAATACCATTATTGAACAGAGATATCGAAAACAAGTCTGTTTCTGCTACAAATGTTGCTTACAAGCGTGGTCGGAAATGTTTCTAGAACAATGTTCTTACCATTTGTGAGGAAAAATGGATAACAAACAATTTTCTGAACTATTCAGTCAGAAACATTTTGGTTTCAAAACAAATACTAGGTAAATTAAGATCAGAGTACGAGTACGACTTTCAAATTTCAAATCAGTCACATCCCCAGAACTCTCTCTCTCTCTCTCTCCTTCCCGTTGTTTACCAGCAGATGAGGAGACTCTAGAAACAAGATTGGTGTGACAAGTGGTTATATAAACCGCGCAAACTAGATTGGAAAAGTCGTTCTCGTACTCAATCTCGTACTCTTAGCCAAATCTGAAGGTCCCTACTGCCAGCGCGCGGGAGCAGAAGAATTTTTGGATTGTTTCTGCAACAAAGCTTCCTGTGTTACGTCTCAAGTAAAAAGCAGTACACCAGGACAACCAACCTTCGCCCAGGAAACCCAACCTTTCGAGAGCCGAGAAGGGAATACCATTTTTTTGGTTGTCTTCTGATTTTAAAACAATTTTTAAGGACGTTCTCATCGTCGTCAAATCAATCTCAAATTTGTGTGTTCAGAGTTTGTAACAAAGTTAGAGGTAAAATTGCACCTGATATTTAATTTTTGGGTCTATGTTTAGACAATATCATGGCTGTTAAGTCTCCTTTACAACTTTTAATGAGCAAATATCTTATTGTAGTTGTAGTAGTACTTTGACAATATCAGTCCATGCTTGATAAAAGAAAGTTTTCGTTTTCGAAGAGAACTTGTTATTCGCCTATAAACATTCCAAACAATTTAGGAAGCAACCTGTTCAGAATTTCATAAAACAAAAAACACGTATTCACTATGTTTTGATTATGTGCCGGTTTGGGGTCTTAAAAATACTATTCACATCGTTCAGTTAAAATATTGCTTCTGTAGTTGGCCGCGTGGCCTAATGGATAAGGCGCACGACTTCGGATCGTGAGATTGCGGGTTCGACTCCCGTCGTGGTCGAGTTTTTTCTCTTTTTTATACTAACAATATTTTCGTTTTCTTAAGTTCCCAAATTACACTTTACAGTCAAAGTAGGAGATTAAAGCAAAAATATTTTAAATTTTCAAGCCCGTTTCTAACAAGAATCCTTTCAATAACAGGCAGTGATTTTTAAATATCTATTTAGTCCTGACTCCTCTCCCAACGCTAAAAGTCAGGTCAATACTTACATGCTGGTTATAGGAGCACTTCTGGTGTACTTTAAAAGTAGACAGATCGCTGCATGGGGAAAGACAGCTGTCAGAAACCGAGTTCGCATTTGGTGGAGTCCCTGCAGCATTATTCAATTTGGTAGAACTTTAAAGCGAAATATAATTTAACGTGCAGTTTTTTTTTTTTTCAAATTTCTACCAATTGTTCACTTCCATGAAATATTTTGAACGGTTTTGTGCGGTAAAAAGAATATATCACCTTGCGCGCGACTAGAAGAAATATGATCAATTCAAGTTGCCCCAAAATTGCTTGCAGTATCAATTTCCAAAATGTGTCATATCGACCAGTTCTTGCTATGTTTGGTCGAGCTGGAACGGTACAGAGAAAAGGGCAGAATTTAAACAACTTAAAACATATAATTTGTTGAGCACAAAAAACCAGCAAAATAAATTTCTTTTTTTAGCGACAGACACAGCAGCAAACGCTATTAACTCAAAACGTTTCTCCCGTACGATTTTCTGTCAGCCATAATATAGAGTTTGTATCGATAGCTTATTGTATTCCGGTTTCTCCAAAAAACATCTTCCCTGGGATTTTTAGTAACCATTGTAGCTTTTATATTCGTATATGAAATGGTAAGGTTATCTCAGGTAAGGCAATTTCTTAATTAAAGTGTGGACGGGAGACGGAATTAGATACAACTCGGTACATAGAAGAATCAATGTAGGAAATTGTATATCCTTTATGAATTGAAGATAGTTTTCAATTGTAACTTGGACAACGCAACATGTAAGCGAGAATCCGTGAATTATCCTGTTAAGCGGTTCTTGCAAAGTTGTTGCTAGGTAAGCTAAAATGTTTCTAAGCAAAAACAGCTGTTGCTATGCAAACAGGTTGCTATGGGAACAATATGTCGTGTTCTCCGGTTACACAACAAGAACTGGGAAATACTGTAGATTCGTTGTGCTATCAGGCTAGGAGCAAACTAAGCTGCGATCAGGCTCTATTTTCGTTTCTCTTGGTGAACCATTCCCGCGGGAAACGCAAAAAAAGAAGCGAACAAATACTGACGAGGACATAGAGCGCCGCTAAAATTGGGCTTACTCGCAGGTAAGGAGTAAGCGAGAAATTCTCGCAAATGTGCTTAATTTGAAAAAGTATGCTTAAAAACACAAGAATGTTTTGAACCCAGAAATAAAAGACGAAATCGTTGAAAGTCGGAATCAGATTCAAAATCATAGTTACCTGTCAGTTTTGCATGTTATCTCAACCCCAGTATAGCCATCTCGGTAACATAAAGGAACAGTCGTGTTTTCGTGGGCAACGGGAAATTGTTTTTTCTCTGAAAAATAAATTTTGGGCACAAAATTATGGAAAAGCTAATGGGTCGTTACTGGTGTGATATTCAAGAAACGCTACTGTGGCCCCGAGGGGCCACAGTAGATCTGTGCGAAAATACCACGCACATACTTTATTTTAGATAAGTACTTTTCGTTTCCGCAAAATTACCATTTTTCATTGACAGTGCTGAGAGTAATGTTGGTGTATACGATTTATTTACAGCATTTTTTTTTACTTGCTCCAAGTCCTTTGTTTGTTTATTTTGATTTTAGCTCTCGCTCGCGCTCGCGTCCCTCAGATCTTGCCTAGTTCCTAGGCCTCTCTCTGTCGTCTCGGGGCCATTTCGGGTCACGTGGTCTAAGCGAAAAAGTTTGACCAAAACGAATTGACCGTGAGGGCTTTGGAAACGGCCGTACAGAAACTTGGCTTAGACCGAAAAAAGCACTTCTTCGTTGGAAACAAAACAAGCGACTTGGAGGAAGTCAAAAAAAGTGTGTTAAATGGTTGCATTTATTATTACACTCGTGTTTTTATTTTCAGCAATAGAATATGCGTCCCAGATCTTGCGCAAAAATTTACATCGGTGTTGCGCGCGTATTGACGTCACAGAGTGGAACGGTTGAAAAACCGTTTAAGCAAGCGAAGGAGATGGAGTGCGATATTTCGCGTTTTTGAAGAAAACATTCTAACTCTGCTCACCTTTAGAGAGGCGTGGTGATTGTTTTCTGGTAAAAAGGCAACCAATGTTGACGTAAATCGAGAAAAGTTTTGAAACAAAATGACATAAGTTAACTCTGCGCTTGTCTTTGGCAAACTGAAGATTTTTGTAAACGTACGCATCTTAAATAACTAAATCCATTGTTACGTCGCAGCGCGCGCTTATTTCTGCTGACGAGATCTTTTAGATCAAAATTCAAGGCGGTGATTGGTGGACAAGAAATGCGGCAACCAAGAATCGCGGGCGCATAGAAACGCACTGCCTCTGCAACGAACGGCCGAGAGAAGACTGGTAAAATGTTGTTGTGACCAGTTAAATATGCACTTACTCAGATCTACCGGTAAAGAAAAAGAGGTGGGGGGGGGGGGGGAGGGGGCGATTCGGTTAGGGAATAAGTACAGTGTCAAACCTGTACTAAGCGGTCACCCTCGGGGAATTGCTAAGTGACTGGTTAATACAGGTTGAAAAGAATACTCATCTAACACATTAAAAGCACCATTTTATATCGCATTGGATCGCTTAATGTACAGTTAATGCACAAACACGCTCGCAAAATCACTTAGTTAGGAAACTGCAATTGCAACATTGAAATGGTATGACAAAGGAGAACAAAGCATAAAAGCAGAAATATAAAGCAGTCAGTATTACAGGTTGCAAAAAATTCAATTACCTTGCAGGTTATTTGTTACACGTATTACAATTGAGTGGCCTCAGTCGTTTTTCATAGTGACCCTTGAAAACAGGCCAAGACAATAGAAACAACTCGTTGGGACTTAGTAAAGGGTGACTTCGACCGCTTGATCCAGTGCCGCTTGATACAGGTTCGACTGTAGCTCGGTCAGGCGGAAGGGGAAAAGTGATTAGCCCGGCTGCTTATCAGTGTCATGTTGTAGGCATCAAGGAAACGCCGACAAGTCAAGCCGGAGATCCTATCAAAATGTATAAGTAATCAGATCGATGTCATACGGTCAAAATAAGGACATTTTTCTCTTCTCTTATCAAACGTACTTCGATGTACAACAAAGAAAGAGAAAAAGTTTGGGCACACGAGGACACACGTGGAAACTTGGAGAAATATTCTCACGGAAACGAATGCTGCGATGAATCTCTTGACCGCCATTTGTCTTGATAAAATAGCAATAACGCCCTGTTTGATAGATCAAGTAGTTTATTTTTTTTTAATTTTGGTCTTCTCCCTCTCCCGCCTCGAATAGCACGTTTCTGCAGAATGCGAGGGCGTGTACTTATTTGTTAAGATTCAAAGTAATCCTATTTATACAAAATTTCAGTCGATCGATCAAATTTTATTAATTTCATTACCTAGTTACAAAAGAGTAACATTTAATAAAGAAACTTATTAAAGTCTTAAGTTTTCAAATTAAAGTAAGAACAATTTATAAATAGATTGAAAATACCTAGACAACAAATTTGAATAATCCATGGTGCGACCCATCGAGTGGGTGACCCAAACAGCGGTTTCGCTACAATATTACATTAATTTAAAATCTATTAAATAAATTACATTTAAGCGTCTTAGCTTACTTATAAGAGGGATTTGAATTGTTCTTAGGGTGTGTTCGATTGACCCTATTCCGGAATAGGAATAAATGAAATGATGATAAGAAATCCCTTATAAGAGATCAGTTTTTGGACTTGTTACTGGAGTTCAAAATCGCTCTTAAATTATCGTGTGACAGCGAACGTTTGCAGAAATGTCTACCAAATTTACTGAAAAAGAGAAATCCAACAGCTATTCTGCTTCTTCTTATTCCGGAATACAATCGAACGCTACCTTAGTCTGTTCTCGAGTTGAAATTGTGTCCAACGAAGCCCGGCGAGATAATACACAACGAAAACTGATATCAGTTGTGAGGGAAAGAAAAGAAACGGCGCCCCTTTCCCCGGAGAGTTTCTTTCCCTCGCTATATTTTCCGTCGCTAAAATCTTTCTTTCGCTCCCTTTAATCCTGAAAGCTTGAAATCGGCTATTTGAACTATTATAGCGTACTCATTGTAATCAAAATTAGGCACAAGTATTTTTGTACTGTTTTTCTGGCACTTTGCGTCTTACGTATACTGCGGGCGCTCGTAGAAATGGTCCCGATTTATCATTTTTTCTGTGTATAAATATTTTTTTTTTTACGTTTACATGTAGAAGTAGCTTTTGTTGTGGAAGACAAACCTCTCAGAGAAAAACATTCAAAATGCAATAACTGACACAAAATGTAATAGCAACGCAAAAAACGTTCGACACAAAATGTAATTACTTCGTTACCGCAAAGTGTAATAACTTTTGACACAAAATTTAATAGAGAAAGTAACGCAAAATGTAATTTTATTTTTAGGAGCCCTTTATTTTTAGAGCGGTTTTCAATTGAGTGTCGAAAGTAATTTCGCGTTTGCTTTGGTTTTGCTTTACTAGACTCTATGATTGGTTGACAAAGTTCGCGCCATTTTCTCAACCAATGGGAAGCCAAACCAAAACTAATCGTGCTTGGTCGCACGCGTTTTCCCGCACTTGACGCAGGTTACATGTATTTGCTTCAAGTTCTGATTGGCTACTGAATTGTGTTGTTTAAATCTGTTGTGATTGGCCAGAGAAATTACTTTGATTTGGTTTTACAACAGCCAATTGAAAACTGCACTAAAAAATATTAGATATTTCTATTTATCTCAAACCATTGCAAGGATTATCCCGAACATTAAAAGGATTACAAACCCACAAACGCTTTAAATTTTGGAAAGTCTGCAGCAAGGTTGAGGAGAGAGCCAAAACGTCTTGAGGAAGCTGGCTGCGGACAACTAGAGAAGAAGAAACGGTAAGAGCAATCAGGTCATTGATTGGAAACAAGAGAGGATGTTGGAAACCATCTTAGAGGTAAACCTCCACTCTTGAAATAAGTTAACGTTAAATTGTTGAAAATACAATCTTATTTGACATTTTGTTGGAAAACATGGAAATAATATTTCTGTGTCGGACAAATTACAAAACAGGATTTAATTATCGCTCATTTTCGCTTTTAAATTTCCCGGCCGCCGCCATGTTGGATTTCATGACGTAATACGGTTGTTCAATTTGTTTCACGCAAAAGAACTTCCGCTCACTGACAATAGCGGCAACCGTATGACGTCATAAAATCCAAAGTGGCAGTGCGCGGGAAATTTAAAAGCGAAAATAGACGATAATCATATCTAATTTTTAGCACATTTGAATGTTATTTCTACTTTTCAAACCAAAATTTAGAATTTAGACGTTTCCAACAATGTATCGTCAAAGTTTGTTGTCAGAGTGGAAGTTCCCTTTAAATGAGTAAGGGGGCTAAGACAGGGTGGTAGTAGGGGTGGCTTGAGAGCATGCTGTCATTGAAAAATGTTTTTTATTAGAGTCGTTTGATATGGCTGATTCCCGCCTTTTCTCGTTTCCGGTTGGTTTATACTTGGCAAAACCTTGGATAAGCCTTGCGGCCTGTGGCTATGGGTGGTTTGCTGTGTGCAAAAGTTTCTGGAAAAAATTAAGCTATTTCCCTTGGTTTGCCCAGTCAGTTCTACTGACACTTACGATAAAAATTTAAGAAGCTGCAAGTTACAGTTTAACACAGAATGCGGTTTTCTCAAAGATAACTGTTGTTACTTTATGCCCGTCTTTTATTACCGTATATTTGAAGTTTCTGTTGTAAGAATATTAATTGTTAAAGCGCTTGACATGTAAAGTAAACGTATTTCGTTACTGTTCGTTTCCAAGGGCCTGTTTTTCGAAAGTCCCGGTAACTTACCGAGGCCCGACAAGTGTCTTTGGTAACAAATGTTTCAGTCTTAACAGAAGTCATTTTTTGTTAGCTTTGAATACTAAATTTTAAAATCTTATAATTCTAAGAAGACATTAGCCAAGTACCAAGTCTGTAATCACTGTGTAATCGTCAAAACAACATTTAAAAATATACTTATTGGGCCAGGTAAGTTACCAGGACTTTCGAGAAGCGGGCCCCAAGTCCGTTATTTGAGAACATCACCGTCTAGTAATTCATGATAAAACTATAGGTTTCTTGTTCAGTTTCAAAGCAAATTTGTCACTTTGGATAATATTAATTTGATCTTAAAGCTCACCTAGCAATTGCTGCGTTTCTGTAAGCAAATATCAAATATCTAGAAACAAATGACCAAAGACATCGCAGATGTTGTGTCACTCTCCACTCATGGCAATATACTAATAACTCTACATAGTATTACATTTTGCGTTATTACATTTCGCCTTATTTTCTATACTATATTGCCACCTTCCCCCCCCCCCCCCCTCCGGTGGGGACTCCCATATAAGACCATATAAAAGTGACTGGGATGACCGCCGTACCTTTTAGGGGTTACAATTCGTGGTTTGGTAAACCCGTTAGGGTGCTAAAATCTAAAATGTCTAGCTTCCCTCAGAGGTATAGTGGTACCTTTTAGGGTATTGAGACGAAAAATATGACAAGTTTAAAGTGACGAGGCTGATCGTCGTACCTTTTATGGGTTACAATTCGTAGTTTGGTACCCCTTAGGGTGCTAATATCTAAAATGTCTAGCCTCCCTCAGAGGTATGGAGGTACCTTTTAGGGTATTGAGCCGAAAAATATGGCAGGACGTAAATGCCAGTCAACTGATTTGGCACCTCTTATTCAGTACATTTTGGGTTAACAAGGTTATTGCATTTTGTGTCAAACTGAAGTTATCGCGTTACTATTAGATTTTGCGCCAAAACTTATTACATTTCGCGTTACTATTACGTTTGGTCAGTTTTGTGTCAATTATTACATTTTGTGGCGTAACAAACGTCTGTTTAGGCGGCAGGCTTACAGGTCTTACAGGTGCGCATTTTCTTTAGAATGTTATTATATCATTATAAGCGACTGCTAGTGCAAATTTAAATGTATTAAAAGTAAAGAAACCTGGAGATAAATGTGATGGTATATATTATATATATATATTTTTAAGCCTTGTAAATAAAAATGTGAATGATGTTTTATTCAGTCAGGGACACAGGCATACTCGGAAAAACGGAAAAAATCCGAGTTTTCCTATCAGGAGTCTAACCTATGACTAAGCTACTTTTTATTTATTTTATTTTTTATTTTATTTTTATTTTTATTTTTATTTAATTCAATATTTATTCAGGGGCATCCAATTTAGCAGAGCTAGTTTAAATGGAGCCCTGACATCGAGGTTTATAGGGCAAGCTACAGGAGACTCGTGGGAGCTAAGGCCATTAAACTAGCCATGGGACAAACATCTTGTATACTGCCAGGATTTGAATGTCAATGCAGGGCCGTACCTAGGATTTTTTGTCTGTGGGGGCAAACTCCGCACACCCCTCACAGGGGTCTACCATATGCAGACAGGGTTTCTAGTTGGACATTAATTTTGTTTTCACTCCTACACAGAAAGTTGCCTCTACGACGTTTAGAGAAAAAAAAACACACCGATACTTTTAGTTTTAAATTGTCATGACTTTTTATGGAGTTAACGTCTTGTTTAGCTTGAAGCAAGAGAGGATCTTGATCCTGTCTTGCTTGAAGCAAATATTGTCTCTCATTTTAAAACACAGTCGATGCACTGCTGTAAACAAAGGGAGAAAATCACTGAGCTTCCACAATTCAAACGCACTATCTACAACGATTACTAGAGAACCAAAAATCCAAATAGCCGTGCCAAGAAATACAACTCCTTGTGACAAACACTAGCCGGGCCCGGCATTGCAACAATTACAGAATGAAGCTCATTGCATGATACAAGCAGTGATTAATTTCTGTCCTAATATTGCCAAATCTCAACAAGAAAGGCAGTTAAAACTATCAAGCACTAAAAAGAGCCAAGCCAAACCCAGCTGAAATGTCCTATGTGGCATAAAAACACCGTCGTTGAACACACAGAATAAGAGGTCATATTCAAAACGAAGAGAATTCAAAAGAGGAAACTCAAAAATCATTAGGCGCAGATGACCTGTCGGATGATGAACATATGATGGTTAAATCCAAACCCGCTACAAATACTCGCGAGCAGCGCAGGCTTTTAAAACCAATTTATCTCGGAAAAAAAATACTTGTATAACCTAGATTTAAAAGGGCTAAAACACGCACCAAGAAGGGGCGTATGCTTGTCAGTCTTTATTTACACACCACATTCTAAACCATAGGCAGCCCAAACTGAAAAAAATCATTATTTTCATAAGAAAACCGGTACCTCAAAAGATTTTCCAAAATAATTATTTGGAATTCACATTGAAGGAATATTTTTTCAGTCAATTAGTCGATTTTCTTGTGATCAGTGTGATGTTAGAAACGAAATTGAGTTTTCCTGGCGGGGGCAGCTGCCCCCTCTGCCCCCGCGCTATGTACGGCCCTGCAATGTGTGGCATATGCGCAACGAAATAAATGTGATGGTATATTTTAAACCTGGTGAATAAATAAGAATGATCCAGTGTATCATTCAGCGAATAACACAGGCATACTCGGAAAAATAAATCGGCGTAAAAACCCCGAAGATATCACTAATATCATGTAGTTGATATATTAAGATAGAATTACTAAAAAAAAAAAGGACTTAACATCGAATGAATCGAATCGAGTGTCACAAGAACACAAACAATTTGCGTGATATTGCTTCACAGTTTTCGAAGTGCACCTGCTTGCCGAGATTAAAATTGCACTTGTCAAACGCTGATAAATGTAACACAAGAAAAAGGTCTGTGTTTTTCCTCAGTTCCTGTGCTTGTGGTTATTGTGTGTTTGTGATTATTGTGTCTGGGTAAATCTTTGTTATGGCGTGCGTATTGCATAAACAAAATCTTTTTGAAAAGATTGGGGTTTCTAAAGAAACTGCGGTGTTGTGTAGGTACCACCTATAAGCCACAATTCCGAAAGGGGTCGGTGCCAAATCTCTTTAGGTGTCCAAATTACCTAATCAGCTCTTTTGATAAAACCAAACATTGTTTTTAGATATATATAAAAAGGGCAGGTCCTTTGCCAAGATGAAAAGCTGTGATGAAGTGATCTGCATACCTCCTGAAGTGCAGCCATTGACATGAGAGCTACTGAGCAGTACTTGCCTGTGGTGCTGTTTATTATTCTGTACAAGGTGGTTCTGAATTTGTGGATAAAACTTCATAGAGTAACCTATTCAAATCGAAGTATTGCTTTCCTGTGGTGAGGTTTATTGCACTGTGCAAAGTGGTTCTAACTTTTTAGTGAACTTGTGAATAAAATAATACCATTCACATGACAGCTAATGAAAAGTACTTTGACGTTTGCCTAAATAAGACCAAATTTATATTCTAACTCTCCTAGACGTGTAGATTGAAAACAGCTTGAAAAAACACCGTTTGATAAACTATCAGTTCTAATAAACCCAGGTTTGTTGCCGTCAACCGCATGACTTTGTTTCCGTTGCACGTGTAAAGTACACTCGATTTGCACTAAATATATCCTTCAATGGACAAATATCTTTACACACCAAGTTTCCTATTTGATAGTGTTAACTGGAATTCAATATACGAACGTTTACAATTCAACAAGAATAATTTTATATGTTATATTCAATAATATATTTAAGTAAATGCTCTTCTTCCTACTTAATATGATTTCGTTGTGTAATTTGAAATGGTCTAAAATAAATTACCACTTTCTAGTCTGCGACCGCTAATGATATTGGCGTTGTTTTTAAAGATCATGGAAAACGATCGTCACTTTATTTTTGAAAAGGGTGTTCATGGTTGTAGCTGTTATCAACGAGAAAGTGGGAAAAAATAACAAAAAAGGCGGTAGAAGCTAGTTTGGAATTTAAAGACGTATGTAACTTGTAAACAAAGCGAAGCTATCAAGTAAAAATCTAAATATCCAAAACTAATAAAAAACTGATTGACTAGAGAACAACTACTGATGTGCGGCATTGAACGGGTTGCGTACTAAATTGCCTAAAAACTTGAGAATTGTATAAAAAAATTATAAAAGCTAAAGCACTCACTCTTTTAGATAATTTAGTTAAGTGAAACATTTTGTGCGGAAACCGTTCAGTCACAGCCAGCCGCTGAGTTATTGGGGTGTCTCGGTGTGATTTTAATACTGACTTTTAAAACTCTTTCAGACACACTGCCTCTGTTTGATTAAAAGTGTGCCAAATTTGTCAAATTTGACAATGTGGGACTATTGTTGCCAAACATGCCCAGCTGCGCTGCAATTACCACAGATTCCCGATTGATATAATATTTTTTCCCACTTATTTAAAAACGATCTGACCATGTCAGCTAATTAGTTTTATTTGAGTAGAATTCAAAATAATTCTCGGCTCTGTGTCGAGCTGAGTTGCCGAAGTAAAAGTTTAACAGTTGTGATAATTGCAATATTTCGCAAGTGGAACTATCAAAACACAAACCTGACTACGTTTGTTTACTCAAACAAAGCTGTTTTTTTTACCTAACACCTGATAATACAGTGGCCAAACTTCAATGTCCTCAGCTCGGAGATAAAAACCGCTTCAAATCGGTCTTTTTACAAGCAAATAATGAAGGGTTTCGTTTGCGTGTTAAAAGTGCGGCTTGCGGGAAACCCAATAATTGACTTTTTAGCGAAAATACAATCAATTCTCGCGTTCTGTGAACTTTTATGTTTACATTTTAGTTGATCGTTAGCTGTGTCGGGAGATCTGGCCGACAATGACAACAAAGAAAAAGTAATTTTGCAAAATTTTCCATCTTTCATTAACTTAAAAATGGAACGAAAACCAACCAAAAGACGGGATGTTTTTTCATCCTGTACTTAGCAACACTTATCGATTGAAAACAAATGTCACTTCCACACAAAAAGGTATAGAATTGCGTTTTATTAATTTTTCAGTCTGTCTTAAAAAAAAAAAAGGTTTGCACACAGTAAAGGATTTTTGATCATTTTAGCTCCATGCCCGATGTACAATTAACACAAGAGCAAATAATATTGGGATTTTGGTATTGTTTTACAAAGTTCTACACAGTCGGGTATTGCAAGCACCGAGGATAATTGTCGAAGATTAAAAACCTACGCGTGCTAAGTTTCGGGCGAAATTTTCAAATAAACAGCTATGTCATTGATACTAAAAGAAAATTCCAGACCAAGTGATTTAGGTTGTATCTTCTAAATATTATGAATTTTATCGATTAACATTTAATTTATCTCTGAATAACATTGGTATAAAAGCGAGCTTCTCAATATTATGGTGCTTCTCAGCTGGAAGTTCAAGATCTTCCAATATTAGATTTTGATGGACAGCACAAGACCCTTACCGCCGCTGTCAAAGAATTTTTTTTCTCTACCAAAATGACTCGATATTATAAACAGGCTATCAAAATTGAGAGAAAGAATTTATCTTTTGCGACTAATCAATTTGCGAAAACAAACTGTTATTTTTTAAAAAATTTCCATTTTTCTTTGCTATTTCTTAAACTTATCCTTTGTTTACAATTCTCGATTCTCAGCGAGATTATCTTTTTTTGCAAAGACGCCCTGGGGTGTACCCAAATTAAAGTCACGAAGATTTAGCTCCCAAATTGTGGCAGCAAAATGGGATGGAACATAATTGCCATAAAATTAGCTTCAAATGAAGGAGGCATTGAGGAGATTCAACCCCATGGACGGTTGTTTATTATTCTTTTTCGGTGAGGTTAGACCGAGAAGTTATCTCTGGTAAATAAACTGTATATTTTGCTCTTCTCCGAATCCACTCCACAACAGCATCAAGTCATATAGCTTGACCCGTGCCTATAGGGTCACATGATGCGAATCAGCCAATCAGCAGGCGGTTTATGCCCGCCTCAGCAACGTCACTTGCTGCCATCTTATTTTCCGATTTCCTTTGAACGAAAACGATTAGCGGCTCGCTTTTCCTTGAGTTTTACTCGTTTATTTAGGTCCGATGTTTAGGAAGTCATGCTCCTAGCATGACCGCTTCGAATCCCATGCTTCATGGCTCAGACTTGGACGAATGCTGCTCGAATGTGTTTGCACTGGTAAGCCGTAGTTGTTCGTTCGATTATGAGGGTTCTATTCCTGCTTGTCACATGTTACAGTGTTCTGTAAGGTTGTAACTCGCTCTAGAAGCATGTGAATATTTATTTGCCAATTACTAGAAGAATACCTTGTTGCTTTAGTGCAAATAGATGATCTAAGCTCGAGAATCTGAGGTTAACTTAACGGAACAAAACCAATTCGCGGGCGTGTTGTAGAGTTAGTTGAATGTCGTAATGAACATGTCCTCTATTTAACAAACGGTGGAATTAATTCATTCTAAATATTCTCCTTAATTGCTTGCAGTACGATGAATTCCCTGGCTTGTGTGTGCTGCATCGTAAATGATTAGCTCTGCGTGGCTTAAAGCAAAATATATGCATCAATTCGAAGCTGACAAATGCTTTACGAAGCCGTACACAAGGCCCATTCGAACGTGAATTAGTTCGGTCTTAGTGGGTTTGAAGGGTAGTTAGAGTTGATTTTACAAACAACATGCTTTGCCGCTTTGCATTCGTTTACACGAATCAGTCAGGGATTCCTTTTGTTTGCCTTTGAGGGGGAATCTTTCCTGTTAAAGGAATTTCTTGGTTGTGCGTACACAAAGCGAGACAAGGGCTAGGTAATCTTGCCGTCCACTGGTCTACTGTGCTGACATTTTTCGCGATAATACGTGCATGCTTGCGCGGATTAGTTTTTTCCTTAGTCGAAAATAAAACTCTAATGTGGATGTAGTTTTCTCGAAGCTTAAAAAGTATACTTTGCTTTTAATGCAAATTCAATCGACGGATTTGCGGATTTTCTCGATTCCTAACCGAAATATTCAATGCGTATGTATTTTACCTGCAAACCAAAGTCGTTGTGCGGGGCAATATTTTTCCGGTATAAGAGCCGATTTAAGTATTGTATTTAATTTCGTCGCACGACTAGTAATTGTGCCAGAGGATTGATTTTGCTATACCATGGTGATAGTATCGTAGTATCTACGGTTTAAAATTAGCCCAGAAATAGCGAGTGTCATTTGTTTTTGCCAGTAACATATTTGTCGCATACGTTTTGGCGAACTTGTCCGCGGTGTCAAATTTGGAACTGTCTAACTCTTCAGCGAGTGAAACCGACAGTCTGAATAATTAATCAGTCGACTGGGTTTTTATTGAGAAAGAATTGATCTTTACTTATTTACTCCTGGGCAAATGTTTCATGTAAGCAAACCAACTGCTTTAGCGACACTTCCAATTCGATTATTTGCCCGTTTTCGCTCGTTGCCATTTTCGAGGATGAAACATTTATCACGATTTTCCTCATGTGCGTTAATTAATTTTCATGCAAGGTGTACTATAGAATGATAATTATGTGTAACTACAAAGGCGCAGTGTTGCCGGAAATTTTACTCTTTTTATTGTGTCTGGGAGGACGAGATTCTTCAAGTAACTTTCTTCGTCACGAAGGTTGTAGATTTCCGATGTCAATTTCAAAGTGCAATGAACAAGTTTTGTAAAAGCCGCACGTCATTGACACAAACTGATTGTCAAGTGATCGCAAATTATATCGCTAACCCCTGAACCCAAAGTTTTGTTTTGGAGTTATAGTTTGGATTTAAATTCACTTGTTCGAAGTTTTCCCAGAAATTTTGGGGACTATTTTAGGGATTATCTTAGTCACTTGTCTTAATGCATGACCACAGGATTTCTGAAATGTTCATTTATGCCAGAGTAATGTTTGAACATTAGCATTAGTTTCAAGATAGCATCATTTTAATTTTGTAACCTTGATCAAACTCTCCACTTGCCACTAAAAGGTGTGATTTTTTAAAAAAAAAACTAGAAAAGTTTCATTTTCTTTTACAAAAATTTAATTTTTTTTCCTGTAAGGAACAAATTGAAAGTAATTTTATAGAGTGCCAAAACTTCTAACTGTTCCTGTGTTGATGGTACTCCAGACTCGCATAATAAAAATTGTTTTTAGTCTTCAGGTGTTTTGCATTCATCACATGCAATGGAGACTTGAGGGGTTGATTGTTGTGGTTTCCCTGTAACGTTCTATTTAACGCAGCCGGTAGAGGGAGACCTGAATAGATTACAGAGAATGTTTACTTTCCTTCTAGTTTCGTTTTTGTGATGCTCATTGTGTTTTATTATTTTCTGCATTTTGTTGGTTTAGCTAAGGACAGAACAGTCTGAAATTTTGTATGTGTCACTCTACTGTATATTCACATCAAGGGATGCACAAGACTCTAATGAAGTTCTATAGAAAATGCCAAAAAATAGACCACTTCATCAGTTTGGTTTGCTTTAGAGAAATTATCTGATCTTTTGGTGTGTTTCAGATTTCTTTAACATTTTCATCAGGAATCTCAACCTCGAGTCAAGTTGTGTGGTTTAAACTTTTGAATCTGTGAGTTTGTGAAACCCTGAGGTGTGATCATTCATTTGAAATCTAATGAGCCAATCTTTCATGAGGTACTGTCTGTTTTGATATTTTTCATTTTTTTTTTGGAAAGAAAAATTTTGAATTTTGGGGGCAACTTGAGAATAAAAAGGTTAAGCTAAGGATTTGTCAAAACAACAAAAAAAAATATTGCACAGTTTCTGATGAATGTTAATTTAGACATGTCTTTTAAGTTTAGTGTTATTTACATTTTCTGCTAGGAGAGTTCAAGGAGTGTGTAAAAATATTGCGCTTGATTGATTTAGTTGAGAGTGTCGCATATTTTAAGTAATTTTAGGAGATCATGTTGTTGCCAAAATTGTCCATCTTGAAAGAGGAGGTGTACAGTAGTTGTGTTTTGAGCATTTACAGTTATATGTATGTCACAGTACGTACAATGTTTCACTTAGAGTTGTATTTAGCATAACTTCATCTCTAGTATATGTCAAACTTGGGTAGGCTATTGTCCCAGCTTATTGCGACATTTCAAAGGTTTTGATTGAGAAGTGGTGTGTTGGGTATTTCACATTTCCTCAATATTGGTCTTCCTGAGTGTGTAAGTTTTGGGTCAAGCATAGTCCTGTTCTTTCATTTGAGATTTGATCACATTTATCGTCTAGCAAGGTGAGATTACATTGACATGATGCTTCCTTGCACAACAATAGCTTGTGTATTTCTGTGATAAGTTAAATATTTGACTAACTTTAAATATTCAGAGCAGTGCATTTGATATTATCTGCTAAACCATGACTCAGTTAAAGAGCTTACAATAAGCTTAGGACCTGGTCACGTTGTTTATGTTGTTAAGCTTTTAAATGTGTGTAATGTTATAGCTCTATTCAGTCTTTGTTGATGGAAAAGCTTTACAAAGGTTCAGGTTATGTTTTGTTGTTTCTCCTGAGAATTGTCTCAAGTTCTTAAAGATCACTACAATGTCCTGCTTAAAAAAATTATTGTTACCTAAGTAGTTCAAATCATAAATTGTGTTTATACTGTTATATTTAATTTCTTCTCTCCAGTCTTGAAAGACCACAACTTCCTGCTTAAAATTGTTATATCCCTTACCATGTGTTAAATAATACATACCATTTCCTGTTGACTGTTTCAGAATTTTACTGTCCATGAATTCCTCTTTTGTTGACAATTAAGAACTGTCATTAAAGTTTTACAGAAGCCAGCTCTGATCATAAGCAAAACAAAGTCTTCCCTTCCTTACTAACTGGCTCTTAAATGCGAGTGGTTGCTTACCGCTGCTACTGTAGCTTCTGATGACAGCCATACAAATGAATGTGAAAACATCATTCAGAAATGTTTATGCCAAAAAAAAAAATTAACAGCAGCTGTCTTTAGTTCAATTTAACAGTACTGTTTTAGATTAATAAATATATGCACTTTTGAAATGTCGAAATCTTTTGTATCTTTTGTTTTTTATGCAATATTACCCAAATGATTTCTTTGATGAAGGTGATTAGGTGTATGACAAGTTATCGCCAACATAGAAATTCATTATATGCGGCTAATGTAATCTGGGTTAAGTTAAAACAAGTGGCATTTAGATGATGTCGTGTGGAGTTTTTGGAACAATACTTTCGGTTCTGCATTTTGAGAGATAATTTTTATAATTGTGGTTTCTGTTTGTGTGTTATTTTATGTTATTTGCTTTGCATTTGTTTGTTACAGCGCTACAGGAATGTTTATGTACACGTATAGTCATTAGTAAAATTTATTGATATTATTTTAGAACGTTTCAGTGGGGCTAGAGTAGACCCTAATCTTTAACAGACGTTCATATCCGCACCGTCCGGAAAAAACATACATGCATTTTTTCCAAGGTCAGGGAAAGTCAGGCAACTTCTAAATCCTAACCCAAAGTCAGATAAAAGTCAGGCAATTTGATTTTTGGCTAGCCACTGTGTTTGCAAATGGGTTTTACTGTTGGCAAAGGTAATGAATTGTCCCCAAAGGAGCTGTTTTCTTTGGGTTTATTGCTGGCTTGTTTGCCTTTGGATTTGTCTTTGGAGGTCAGTGAATAGTCAAGGAAAGGTCAGGCTTTTTTTGGTTTGCTTTGGGTGAGTGGCAACCCTGTTGCACTTTACAGTTATCTTTAGCAAACAATCTATATCTTCTCTTGAGCTGTAGTGTGCAAGATGACAGTATTAGATGCAATATTATTTTGCTCTATGCATTGAAGTCTTGATTCTAGACATTGCCTGCTCCAGTCCTATTTATTGTTTTGGGGTTTAATATTAAGCATTTAGTATTTATTTTCCATGATTATCATTGATGATATTTAAAACATTCATGTTGTTTACACATTTTATATTCTGATTGGTCCGGTTGACCTGACATGATATTGTAACTGCAGAGTGTCAGCAGAGCTAGAACCATGCAACAATGTATTTACCGACAGCAATACTCTTGTTGCATCATTTTAAGGAAGCACATGTCAGAACTTTGTTTACGGTTTCGCTTTGCCGTAAAGGGGAAGTACCATGCAAATTTGCTGTCATTTCAAAACCAAAAATGTTCGTCAGCAGAAACAATGTTTGTTATAAATTATTACCCCAGTGCAATAAAACTGTTGATTAGTGCCTCTGGCCAGAGACAGAAACTTGAATTGAAACTTGAAAAATGTTAGCTAATGTTTTTCAAGTTCTCGCATTTTTGTTTCCAAAATGCGCTGGAACAGATCACGAGTTGTTCCTTTCAAGAATTGAGTTGATTTCTTTCCTCTCGTCATTCTAGAATTATTTGGCAGCTGATTGAAGGTCTTATTTCATCATTTTTAACAAAAGATATCAAAACCCCATGATACTTCCCTTTAAGCAAAAAAGGCTGTTGAATATCTCTGAGCAACAAATCTTGTTAGTGCCATTTATTGTAAACTGTCAGTGTTTATCTTTATGAAATTGCATTTTTATCAGTATTTTGTATGTCTCAGTTCCTTTAAAGATAGATTCTAAAAATAGCGTAGAGACCACCTTTCAAATTTCAAGGTTGGCTGCTTACAGGAGTTGCAACGGTTGATGTAGTTCAGACTAATCTTTCCTAGAGCAAAGAGAAAGAGTCGTTTTAATTTATTTAAAAGTAAATTTAAAACCATCCCTTGTTTCACAGTCAAGGGGAGTTTCATTATTATCCCAATTGGATGTTACAAAAATCACATGACAAAGAGGAATGTAGTAGATAATTATTCAAATTTCAGAATGCTTTGAAAATCACATGTTCTACTAGCACGTGATGCTATATATACAAGGATGAAAACTTGTCAAGAAGAAGAAAACCTTATGTGAAATAATGAAGTTAATCACTTTTGTTTCTTGTCTAGGAAGTGTTGCTTGACTACATTGTATTTTGTACTCATTTACAGATACACTGATAAAAATGTTAATTATAACTACTTGCTTTAATTTGCTCATTTAGTATTATTTTGCTAATACCAGGCTTAGTGCTGTTTAATGTTATCAGTCCACTGTTTATTGGCGTTAGTATTTGAAGTGGTGATCATAATTACATGCACAGCATATGTACAGTAGTAATGATCATTGTTTTCTCATCAAAAACACACCACGTAATTTGTGGTCCTCACTTTTCAGTTTGTACTAACATTGTATAATGTAGGTGTGGCCATTCAAATGAAAGCTACTGAACAGTATTTTCTTGTGGTGCTGTTTGTTACAGCATATGAGATGG
Organism: Pavona decussata; assembly: GCF_977016875.1. Taxonomy (NCBI): domain Eukaryota; kingdom Metazoa; phylum Cnidaria; class Anthozoa; order Scleractinia; family Agariciidae; genus Pavona; species Pavona decussata. Next base: position 969,243 of record NW_028145466.1, read on the forward strand.
TTCTAACTTTTGAGTTTTTGAATGACATCCTGAAGTGTGACCATTCAAATGAAAGCTTCTGAGCATTACTTTCCTGCGGTGCTGTTTATTATGGTATGCAAGATGATTCTAACTTTTGAGTTTGTGAATGAAATCCCAAAGTGTGACCAGTTAAAATGAAAGCATACACATACCAGTGCAGTTTGTTTTCAGTTGTGCAAACATCAAATTTGTAAAATGTGCACGTACTAAGAAGTTTAAGAGAGGTTGGCCAAAACTGTGTGTTTTTAATTGCTCCATTTCGTTTGATAGCAAATTGACATGTTTTGTGACTCATAACTGAGGTGTTTCAAATAAAGAAAATTTGTTTTAACTTGCCAACTAGTTAAAAGGATTACCAGCCAGACTTAACAAGATTACTGTACATGTACCTACACCTCAAGTAACAATGTCTAGACATGTATTTTTTTTTATTTGCTGGCATTAACTCTACCACAACAACAGTAACAAAAATTCTTTACTTTAAAAATTCTGTTTTATAACAATTTCATCACTAGCTGTTAGTGTAAGCTATTTTGAGGGTGAAGTGGAAAGATATTGTGATCAAAGCATTCTGTGAGTGAACTTGTGTCAGAATTGAACAGGTGAATGAAATGAAATTTTGGATTATGTCTAAAGTTATTTGTTTCTTTGATTTTCATACCTAGAGTATAGTATTGCTCAAAAGTAAGTTACCACCCTCTTGTGAGACGCAATTCTCGTCTCAAGAGACGAGAGTCGCTGATGTAGTACTTAAAGAACCACGACTATGACCATCCTAATAAGCAGATCTGTGTTTGTTACTTTTATATGTTTTTTTCCCAACCTTTGGATGGTGTTGTTGGGTTGGTGCCGTGGCAAGTCCTCAAGCTTGTAATCTGTAAATCTCAAGATCGACTCCTGAGGGGGCATATTCTGTGTTAATTTTTTCCTCCTCTGCTTTTCTTTTTTTTTTCCGGACTAAGAGATAATACATGTATTCTACCATATTTATATGTCCCATACTGAAAACAACATTAACTGTAATGTAGCATTCGCATTCCAGTATTTAAAAATCCATGTGAAGTCGGCGCTTTGGTTTAATCCTTGTGCATTTCATCAAATTGAGATTCTCAAAATCCTCATTATCCTGTTTTTTTGGCAGTTGAGTGTTCTTTAGGCTATTTCTTTTACAGTAGTTTCGAACTCCAAAAACATTACCGTTGGTTGCATCTAAGCGTGGACACGAGACAAAAAAACATGTTCTAATAGGGTGCCAGACATGACATGTTTTGTCGCCAAACATTTGAAGTTTGACAGCTGTTAAGCACACTGTCGCGCCAGATCAGCACGTTCCACTCATAAGCTTATTTCATTTTTCTCAACTTGCAGGCATATTTCTTGCTCAGAAACAGCACACTTGCCTCCAGGAAGTGTTCTTAACATCTAAAAATGCTTGCAAAGAATATTTTGTTGAGCAAAAACAAATGAGGTCAACGACAACCACCTACTCCAAACTTCGAATGTTTGGCGCCAAAACATGTCGTATTTGCACGCAACTAGAACATGTTTTTCCCTCCGGTTTACATGTATATGCTTAGATGCAACCGACGGTATTTTAATTGAAAGAGGAGAGAAACTTAAGCAAGCCATGAGAGTACTCCATACAACTGTATTTTCTGAACGTTTACAGCCCATCAAGCGACCGATGGAATGATGGAATGACCGAGCGAGTGACATTTTTGTTCATTACAATAACTTGATGTGCAATTCACAAGTTAAAAATGCGTTAGTTAATACATGTAAAACTACATGAACCTTGATTTTTGCAAACAAGCCTGGACAAATCATGCCTCTTTGAGAGTGTCGTGTGATCAATCATTTTTTGTCATTCAGTGTGGCAATATAGAACCACAATTTATTATGAAAGGTGTTCGTCATCATGGTTTGAAATGATAGCTGAGTTTAATCGTTTGTCTCACAATTGAGTTACATAGATGTAGATCGTGACTTTTCGACCGCTATACTGCTGGTCTTCATCAGGCGATGGTGTCAACTGATTGCGTAACAGTATAAGTAGCACCTTGGTTTGTGTTGATTGGTGCGTTTCGATCCTCTCGTAGGCTGTTGTTGATTGGAGGATTTCAATCCTTGTCACTCAGACTAGAAATTGTTCCCTCAGCGGTCCACCTTGGTCCCGATAATGTTGCTTATCTTTTCCCCTCTCCTTTTTCTTCTTCCCCTTCTTCTCTCTTTCATGTTATTATTAGCCTTCTTGGGTTCAAAAAAACTTTCTGTCGGTGCTCTTGCACCAAAACTACTGATATTTTTATCGACCACCTCAACAAATCAGATAGATATAATTATATGGCTTATAAAATATAACATGGCTTACATGTAACCTGGCAGCATGTACACAGCTTAAGAAAGAAAGAGTATTGAAAGAACAGAGTAGTACACTTAGAAAATCAAGATACAGTACAGCTCAAAAGTAAGTTACCACCCTCTCGTGAGACGCGAGTGAGAGACGAGACACTCGTCTCGCAAGAGGCTGAAAAAACTTTAAGTACTAAGGCTTGACTTTTTCACGAGAGTTTCGCAAGAATATCAAGTTGAACTTGCATGTGATTTACATGCTTGGATACAGGAGGAGACTTGAACGTCCGTCTTAAAAAAAATCTTATAGCCACTTACTTTTGAATAATGAGTTGTGGCTTTAATATTATCGAGAAACAATGCAAGTATAAGTGTCAATCGAGAGACGAACTTGTGGGTAATTGCTAATTGCGAATACGGATAAATCTTTAACATAAACATAAAAGGACAATCAACACAACAAATCTGCGAAAAAAGCTTTTTTCCCCGTGGGGAAATCTAGTGGTAAACATCTCCAAAGCTGCTTTGTGTTAGAAAAAATGTTCCTTGGTGCTGGCTTCGCTAAATCATGCGACATGTAGAGATGCGTGAGTGTCTGTTATGTTTATGGGAGCAGACTGTTCAGTTCTACATGTATGTCAAACCTACTTTGCTGGCAAATGAAATGATGTACAGACAAAAAGCAATTTGCTTGCTTAGTACCTGGACATTCACTTTCCAGACCTCTATTTTAATAGCAGACAATTGGAAAAAAAGTCAGACATCTGCCTTCGCGTAGGATTGTTGCTAACTGGGCACAAAATTTGCATGTCATAAATTTCAATGAATTTCAGAGAAATTCAGAATTCACTAGAGTTTGATAGTATCAAATCAATCAGATACTACACCATGCGCCTTGCAGTATAGCTAAGTGGGAACAAACTTTGCCTGCCAAATTCGCACAAAATTCACAAAAGTTTTATATTTTTTTATCTGCAGATCTCTGTGATTAATATTGATCTGTGCATTAATATTTTGACATAGATTTTTTTTATTTTAGTTTTTGTCAGGTAATCATCATGTATCCCATGTGAGTAAGTTACAGCTGTTGCATTGTCGCAACTGTGTAATATGCAGTGTTTAAAGAATGTCAAATGGTCTATGTAAAACTGGCTTGGCACCCTAAGCACTAATCATTAAATCTAGATGAAAGCTTAAGGCTTTTAACATTGAGGATTTGGCACGTAATTAAGTTTTCAAGTGCTTTATTTTAAGGCCTTTAGGGAAATAAAATTGGTAACTTATTGTGATTTCTATAAAATGGGTGCTAAACCTGTCAAACTAAAAACAAAACAAAAATAAATAAATAAAATAAAATTACCATATGTTTGGGTTAATTGCCTATTGAAGGTTTTGCAGGGGCTTTTTTCCTCAAAAGGGGCCCCATGATATTTCAACTTTACATAGAGAACATTAGTGGTGCCTTTGAAAATCAATGTTTTGAGATGTGGAACCTTTTAGAAGTTGCTTTGATAACAGATTAAATTTGTAGTTCAAGTGTGTAGTACAAAAAGGTTTCAAATACATGTATAACCGTGTTGGCAAAAGATATTTTGTTAGCAAATCTCTTTGTAATAGGGACATACATGTAGCTTTCCTTGGTGAAGCTTCTGTGGTATGTTTGATGTACTATGTCAAATTTTGTGCACGATTGTGTGGCTAAATGTAATTTAGGCAAAGTTAATTAATCTCAAGCCAGTAGGGTCAGCTATCATCTTTGATGGCAGTGTCATCTGCAGGGCGTTATCAGGGGCAAGCATCATACCTTGTGACTATCACAGCATTTGTCTTGCCTTGTGCTGGTCGTTGCAGACCTTCTCTTGCCTTGTTTTTAGGGAATCATTGCAGATTGTAACCCTGCAATTCCGCTTTGTTTGGGGCATGTGCGCAAAGTAAAATTTTGAGATAGCTTTTCAACAAGAAAAAACATAGACTTGGACAGGCTTTTTGGTTTTCTTTTTTCTTTTTCACTTTCCTCTTTAATTTCTTTTTTTCCTCCCACTTTCTTTGGTGGTTTTTTGTCCCTTCAGCGGCTTTTGTTCCGCTCAAAAAAGTTCCACCTAAAGATAAAAAAATCTGAGCATTCTCAACAAAAAGTCACATGCACCTTTGGCCCAATTCATTATTATGCTGATTTAGGAATGCTTGTAAGACTTAATTTTTCGCTCTATTGGCTGGACACACAGCAAAAATTTATTTTTGTGGTAAAAGTGATGATGTCACAAGTGGTGTAACGACCACTTGCCAGTTTTAGCCAGTGTGGGAGGTGATGGTACATGTATTGTGGTAGTGGGAGTCCAAGTGATACTGTTTATTGTTTAGATACAAATATGATCCATTCAATAATTGGCATGAAAACTATTATCAAGCAAATTTAATTTGCGATTAATTTTTCAAATTTGTCAAAGTTTTTTTGAAACATTTGTTGATTGATCATCAGCTGTGCATTTAAATGTGGATGAAATCCACAATACCTCCATTCCAAAGATTGTAATTTTTTTTCCAAGCTTCTCATGTCTGCATTTTGGGGCGTTTGACAGAACTACCTTAAATAGCTGTCATCACAAGGAGTATCACATATTCTCACATCCTTATGTGGTAAAATATTTCTCCTTTTAGATCACTATATTGGCTTTTAGTTCAGCCATAATTAGCTATATTGTCTGTGTTTTGTGTTTTACAACATTACCTATATTTTCCAAATATTTCTTGTGTGGACACCTTTCCCATCCAGCTGTTTATATATAGACTTAGTTCAATAATGGTGTTGTTTCAGTTTGACTATTTAAAGTTAACGTTTTACTTTCAATTGGTATTTCTTTGTTGATCGAAAATTAATGATCACTTTTGTTGCACTGTTAAAGTCTTGTGACTCCTTACAAATTCCTTTGGCTTTTGTAGATCTGTATTATTTTTATAGACATGTAGTTGATGTCATTTTTATTGTGAGCTCTCCCACTGTCAATAGCTTATTAATTAACACATTATTATGTAATGTGATAACCTTTGTCATGAGGTTTGGATCAAAGGGCAACTAAAAATGCAGCTGTAAACCTTGCTTTTAAATGACATTAATAGACATTTTTATATACTATGTATGTTATGGTTCAATTGCCATAACATTTAATATTAGATGAGAAGAGTACCTCTAAATTAAAGGAGAAAACTGTCATCACTTATGAAATGTTCTGTCAAAAATGTTGTACTGCAGCATTCTCTTGATACCAATTGAGGGTATCCGGATTGGTAAAATGCAGGGCAGTTGTTGGCAAGTTGTTCTGTTATGGACCCTGATAATTAACTTACATTTTCAGCCACCTCAGATAAGGGTGGTTAGACATCACTGTCTTGCTAATCGCTCCAGGACCTTAATTTCATCCTTTGATGTAGTTAGATTGCCATAATTTGTATACTGTGTGATACACAAATCTCTGCAATGGATTACTGTACATGTATTTTGCCATCTGCTACGTTATTGATGCTAAACAAACTAGTCAAAAATTTATTGTTTTCATGCATGTTCTGTCAGACTGGTGGGCAGGTCTTGGCGTTACTGTGCCATCATGGACTTAAAGTTTCCTTTGTGATGAGTGCTATTTTTCATCATCATCATTATCCTTCAGCCCCACCTGCTGCAACGTGTCGAACAACTTCATTCCACACTTCACAATCTTCCATTACTGTTGTCAGATCCTGGATTGCCATACGTGGATAAATGATCTTTTCTCTAAAGACTTGCGCAGCTGTAGATGGTCTTTTGTCCATTAAATCTTTCATCATTAGTTCACACACATTGTATACAACATTTTGTGCATTTTACTTTAGTTTATTCATTCATCTTTTAGGGGTTTATACAAACTCGAAGCATGACTAGCTTTCAGTTGGCTGACTAGCTCAGTTGGTTCATGTAGTTAAAGCAACACTACATTTGGTGTCCAAATGAATCCCATTCAAGCCTGAATTTTTCATGCTTTTTCTGTCACAACTGCATAAGTTTGTGTTTTTTTATTGCAATGGTTTGTAGTCCACATAATTATATTACATTGAAAGACCATATATTTCACTCTCACTGAGTACTATGTATGTAAAGCCCTCTCAAAGTGTACTGGCAGCTGGCAATTTTTGCTGCTTATAGACAATGTATTTTCATACACGTAACTAAGTGACCTCATGGAAACAAACAGATCTCCTTGTGAGTGGATCAAATTCACTCATGTAACATGAGAATCAAATTTACCCCAGCGCAATCATTCAAGTTGTTTTTTGGGTACAGTAATTCTTAATTTGCAACTAGTTTATTTTATTCAATAGTTAGAAAAACTAACTATTCCTGTAAGTTGTCTCTCCATTTTTATAGAAGTGATTTACTCCCAACACTCCACTGAATTCTGGTCGCCATCCGTCAATACTTTAAGCTCCCCAATTATTGTGTGGCTAAAAGTTCTGTTTATAACTACAGTACCACATAATATATCCTCTGCATTCTCCAGTTGCCTTGATTAAAACCATTGACCTTTTTTCAACAGACTGATTTATGTGGATTGAAGTGGAGGAAGTATGTTTACAACCTAGCATGTGGAGCCAGTCCTGGAGAGGACCCTGTTTTGAAGTCATTTTCTTTGGCCCTCAGTCATGACATCTTGTGTGCGTGGCGGAGGTGTCCATCGACAGGCTGTCAATCAAGTGGGGATCCTAACAGTATCAACAGTGCAAAGGAGTTGTGGGTGTTCTGGTTTGGTGATGATCCTAATTTGCAAGGGATTGTTTCAGCGGAATTAAAAGGTATTTTGTCTGTTAAAGCCCCAATATCGACATGTATACGTGTATTCTCTGCATTTGATCTCCTTGTATTTCTTATAGCAGTAGTTGGGAGATTTTGCTGAGACATCAAAATGTATTATCATAATTAGGTGACTATTTTATTTGGTTTCATGGCTTGCATGTGTTATAAAGCGCTGATTCCGCTCTATTTCACTGAATTGTTCAGTGGGATGTTGTCTGGTGGTTGCCTTTCGCAGGGTTGCCATGGATACCTCCTTATCGCAAGAGTTCTGCCTGGCTCCACAACCTTTGAGGCACCACTTCCAAAGCTCATCTGTTGGCAATGAATTTAATAAGTGTTCAATGGGGTTTTCCAGAATATCCCTTCAGTGGAAAGGTTTTTGGCTTGGACCCCTCATCCTTCTATAAATTCCAATTTATCATCATCATCATCATGACACTTGCAGTTGTTATGCATTGTATACATGTAAATCCATGTGTCAGTTCCTTCATTTTACACAGTCCTTTTCCCATCCTTCTATCTCCTTTCTTGAGCTAAAGCTACTAGGCTTCTTCTGTTCATCCTTGACAGTTCAGGGCCAATTTGTTTTGAGTCCCATTCTTCTACCCTTTATACTTTCCTTTAAAAACTTGGGCTTTTGAGGCCCTCTTTGGAATTGCCAGTGACCTTTCATAGACCTTATCACTCGGCGGCTATGTTGAGTCTCAGGATAATAAAAAGCTTTGTATTTGCATGGCAAGTCTCGCACAGAATTCGCATCTGGCCAAGACTTGGCATGCGAAAACAAAGCTATATATCCCCCTGAAACTCAACATGGCTGCCGTGTGATAACAGTCTATTGGGGGGTTGGTGGGGAGATTTTCTGGAACTGCGTGACGTGTTATTTTTTTCGTTAAAATTTAGTGTAACTGTGTTTTGATTTTACAGAATCATGCCATGGGTGTTGGGAAGACGGTTTGCCACACGAGCCAAGATCTCTACTGTTCAAAGCTTTACATAATTTATTAGAAAGGTATGTGATTCATTGTTGAGAGCAAAATTCCTGTTATGGGGATTTGAGGCAAAAACTTCAAACAATGTGTGTACATTTCTTGTAGGTGTTTGTTATCAAGAAAATTTGTTCGTCTGGGGAAGTGGTTTACAAAGCCATGCGAAAATGGTGAAGATCTGAATTCCAGGTGGGGTGATCATTTGGTGCAACAAATGCATGAAACTATTAATATTAATTTTATTTTATTTTATTTATTGGAGTAGTAAATGCATGAATAAGGGGTTAGTTTTAAAAGAAACTGTGGTGCTGTTTTGGTGGCGAGTGGAAATGAATGTTTTGTTTTATCAGCAGAGTTGATAACTAAAAATAATTTGCCCACCATGAAGTGATTCCAGTGCTGATGTTTCGAGTGTTAGCCATAATTTGCGCTGACAAAGAGCTAATGCTCTGAACGTCAGAACTCAAATCTCTTTACCGTGGCAAAATAACCTTATCAACTCCGTTGATAAAACCAAACCTCCAGTAAATACCTGGGCTGATGGCATTTTATGGAAATTGATTTAATAACGACTATTAAATGTGATGTATTTTATTTTTTCAGCAATCATTTGTCCTTCTCATTTTCCTTCTTTGTCCATGGTGAGAGTACAGTCTGCACTGCCGTTGAAATCCAACAACAGCAAAGAGTCCGCCATCTTTCTCTTGAAGATGTAGCAGTAGCTGTTACCAGACAAGAAGGTCTTCCAGGTAATAGTGGCAATAGTGTAACATGTATGTGAATTGTAGCAGTAAATGTACTTGAGTGTGCATGCAAGTTTATATGTGTTTTTGTCAGCGTAATAATGAAAAGATTTGGTTACTACATGTACATACATCGGTAATTTTGAAGAAGAGCTCCCCAAACCGACTGTCGGCCGACTGTCGACCGACAATCGGCCGACAAACGGCCAACAGTCGGCTGACAGTTTATCAACAGATTGTCGACCGACTGTTGGCCGTTTGTCGGCCGACTGTCAGTCGACTGTTGGTCATCTGTCGGTGAGTTGTCGGTAGGATTTAGGTTGAAAATACATTAAAATAAATGCATTATCAAAGAAATAAAAGGAATTGGATTAGATTCGCTTAATTTACTTGTGTTTCTGCTTGTGTGTGATCGTTGCTGGGACGCCATATTGTATTTTTGACGTAACTGTTTACTAATACCCAATCCCCCTCATTTGTCGTTATTAGTCATTTTATTGTTGGTCATTTACTTTCGCAAACTTGGTGGCTCCTAAAAGAGCCGTTTTGTTGTTTTGGTGGCTCTTTAAAAGAGCCGTTTTGTAGTTTTACTCGTAGAAACGCTCATCAAACTTGAGTGGCAACAGCTTCCCCTCTCTCCGCATGTTGGATGTTTGTAACAAAACGTAAGCTTAGATACCATGAACTAAGTTCGGTTCGTGGACTGTTCAAGTAGACTTATAATCTCACTTATATTGTACGGTGGAATTGATCTGTCGGTAGCCTGTCGGTAGTCTGTTGGTAAACTGTCGGTTAGCTGTCGGTCCACTGTCGGCCGACAATTTACCGACAGTTGGTTTGGGGAGCTCTTCTTCAAAATTACCCATACATCTAGGGGCTGTTTTCATGAAGCCTTCTTATAACAATATGGCTCTTTAAGACTAGTATTTTTTCTAAAGATTCTTGTATTCCAACACTAATTGGGATGCATTTTAATGTAGCTAAACTTAATTTATTCAGTCCTTTGAAAAACTATTGAGTAAAATGAAGCTCGACATTACAATATTATTGTATGATAAATGATACTAGAGATTCACATGAACCTAGTTTAATGGCTCCCTCAAGTCTCATGTGGCTCAGTGGTCAAGCATTCAAACTAGTTACTGGAAAGACATAGGTTTGACTCCTGCTTGGAGAACTTGGGTTTTTTTTTCAAGTATGCCTACGTCCCTTACTGAAAAAAAAAATTAGCCTATCATTTTTTCACCAGACTTAAAACATAACATCACATTTCTTTCATTAAATTTCCAGTGTTGTTAGGGCCTTATGGCTTGTCTGGATTCCTTACTGGTCAAACCAGCCACTTGGAAGAGATGGTCTCAGTGAAACTCATGGAGGAGTGGAAGAAATTTTATCCTCTTGACGTCAGCACTGATTGGAGCGAGGCAGCAAGTCAGTGTCCTGACAGGGGTGTCCCTGCGGCCGTCATGGTTGTTGTGGGTGAGACTCAGATGTGGTATCCATCTATGTACATTGTGGTTCCATACACTGAGAATGGAAGAGCTGGCAAGTTTGAATTTCGTCTGTTTTTAGTTATTTTTAGTTTCCTAAAAAGTGACTGTTTAATAGCGGTCAATACAATAGAAACAGCTTATGGGACTTAGTAAAGGGTGATTGTGACTGCTTAATAAGTAGATTTTAGGACTTTGACAACTGAAAAACTGCTTGAAACAATGCCCCTAAATATATACAGGTTCAACTGTCAGTATTTTTTGCTTTGCTGTTTAGTTGCATGTCTCCATCCAGTTGTGTTAAAGGGGCACTGTCATGGCGATTTTGCTGTATTTTGGCCAAAACTGCTCAAGTATTTGACAAAGAACTTGTTTTGTAACATGAAATTTCTCTTACAACACCTGGAAGAAAATATTAAGGTTTTCTCATAGGAAGAACAAGGGCCAAAGTCAATTTTTAGTGACTTCTCTAAAATACACAGGAAGAACTTTTCAAGTTGCAATCCACTTCCATCCTAGCCATCTACAGCCAACATAATTAAAAGTAGTTTCTGTGCACAAGTAGGGTTATTGTTAACAAAACTGAACCATTATTTATAATGATTCCATTGAAACAAATATGTTTCTTGGCTATTCATAGTGATACTAAAAATAGGTGAAACTGCCCCTTTAAAGGGAACGTCCAAATCTAATTTTGGAGGGGGCCTGCATTATGTATTTTTAGTTAATTTTCCTGATTAAACTCATCACTGATAGTGACTCACAATGCTTGGTAGAATGATAAGTAGGGAAGAAAGAGTGCCCTAAAGAGACTTGGTGGGCACCCTGCATGTGGCAGTGGAAGAGAATTGCTGGCCAATGAAATTGTCTTGTCATGAAGCCAGAATTGAAGAGAAATAAGAATAAGAAGAGTCTTCTGAGCCTAGTTGCTTCAGTTTCAGTAGTGTCAAGAAACCTGGGGCATTCATTGTAAGGCGAAGTGTCCTCTAAGGACACATTTTGATGTGACTACATCATAGGTCTCCACCATCTTACATTTGAGTTGGAAGGTCAACGTAGTTTAAAACTCTTTTGGCTTCTTGGAGATATTGGCATGTGTTGTACTGTTTTTGTTTTTGTTTGTCATGCATGCTTTGATTAATACGTAACATTTAACCTTATGATTTTTTTAATGATTTTGTGTGGATGCACTTAATATTGTCCTCTGTTCCTGACTGACTATCACTAACGTTTCTAACCCTTGACCTTTAACCATCTGCAGACGGGTCTGTGTTACCCAAAAATGATGCAGCGACCACCTCAGGTCCAACATCACTAACCCCACCAGCGTCTCCTCTTGATTCCAACACTACGGATGTTGTTACAGGTACATGCACTGCGAGTGTGCCACCGACACCGAAGGTTACTTCTCCCACTGTGAGTGAAAAGAAGACGTTGACGCACTCGTTTGTGCAGGAAGTCTGGCAAGAGATCACCAAACCTGGAATGAAGTATGTAAAATGGTCAACTGTTCAGTTACAGTGTTGTCAGAAAATTGTAAAGTAGTCAGCTGTCCTTTGAAGTAACCCTAGCTGCTAGCCACACAAAGAAATGCTTTGCTGTGCCAAGAAATACCTAGCAGAATAGCCAGCTGAGATAGTAAGGCAGGTGGTGATTTTTGCTGGCAGCCAGCTACTTTGATTTTTTTTTCAATATCAGGGGTATGGTTTATCAACAAGGGTATCCAGAACACTGAGAAAATTTTAAAAGTAATAATAAAATATTATATCAAACACAAGGAAGAGTGTTTTTATCTGATTTCCAAACACCGAGAAATGGGTTGAAAAAAACAGGCACAGCTGAGTTTTTTAAAACCAACTTTGAGGGTTTTGAAATTGGATGAAACAGTCGTTCTTGGAGAAATTCAAAGCAAAAGTTAATCAAATTTTGTGAAAATTAAGATCACATTTCCAAACCTCCTTCACAGTAGCGGTTTTCTTTGTTTTATCTTCATGAATTATTAATCAGTTTAAGAATACATATACTTGACATTCATGGTTAATTTCAAATTATTTTCAGCAAAAGTTCATCCCAGAGTTCCATGTCAAGACTGACTCCAGCATTTCTGAAGACAGAGAGCTCAAATGATGTGACGTCAATAGGCCAGTGGGATTTTGAGGAGCCATTTAAGCGCACTTCATGTTCCTGTACATCAAGTAGTAATATCAGCAGGTAAGACTTACTGTTACACACACAATTTTTTTTTTTAATTATGAATAGGAGTTCCCTACATCATGGTAACACAGAAAGCTGCAAAAGTTTAGAGAAAAATTCATCTTCCAAATGGCACTCTTAATCCCCACAGAATCAACTGCTTTTCATTGACTAATTTATTCTTGTTTTCTATGTTACCTTGCTCCCACTAATAGCGTAGCTCCACTGCTTACTATGTAAACCACCATTCCTTGATTAGCTTTTACGAAGAGCTAACACTTAAAGCATCAGGACTCAAGTACTTTCATAATTTGCTAATTCTTCATGTTTTTTGTTTGCGTCCTTACAGGCCTAAGGCTCCAACCCAAGTGCGACCATCCTTTGGAATAACAAGGCCAATACCATCACCAAGTTATCGTGCACCATCACCACAGCAGCAACAGCAAACTTCACAGCAAACACAAAGCAGTGCCAAGTTAAAGAAAGAGAAGAAAAAGCCTCTAGTTCCTTTTCACCATCGACCGAGTATGGACAAGGACAGACCAGAGGCTGTGAAGAGTCATGTAGGAGCCATGACAAAGGGCTTGCCGACGGCAAATTTATTGACTAGTGTCACTCAAAAGAGACACCCTGACGTTGCTTTTGCCCATAATGGGAAGAAGTATCCAGTGCAAGGTCCGCCGACACCTTTGCAAACTATGTCGGGAGTGCCTAGTCATAAGACTCCTGGAGTTGGTGTAAAATCAGAGGTGAAAGTGTCGCAACCTTCTGCTTCACTGCTAAGAGTGGAATCTTCAATAGTGCCATCACAATCTATTGCCAATGGACTGAGAAATGCATTGGTCAAAACTGATGAACCTTGTGCAGAAGATTTTGTTGGTAACAAAGCTTGTGACAAGAAGGATGAAATGGAACGGAATTGTTACCGCTTGCCCGAGGAAAATGGTTTTGGTGTTCCTGTCCTTCCTTTGAATGCTCTGGATTGCAGACCACTTAGTGATCCTTCAATACCAATGGTTGTTGCATCACCTTCCCCTTTGGAAAAGCCATTGTCAGTGTGGGAGAGGTAAGTTGCTGCCATGTGTGTCTTAGGTTTATTTACAAGATTCGCCATTGCGAATCAACAGACAATTTGCGGAGACTTGTCACAGAGAAACTTCTCCAAATATGGGGTCCCACAACATGACCAAACATGAATAAAAGGACACTACAATAATAAAAATAAAAATAAATAAATAATTATTACATTGTGTATAGTACGCTAGATTTTGTCCCTCGGTGTAATTTCGTGGTTTTTAACTACAAGCTGTTGTTACCAGCATTTATTGAGTACTGTAGCATTCTTGTTTGGGCCAAACATTTTTTGGATAGGTTTATTTTTTGGTAACATCTAATTTTCTTCACTTTTGCATTGCAGTGGGAAGAGGCCTTCTACTGATACTGGTTTTGAGAGTGCGTTTTCACCTGCCAAGAGAAGGCGAGAATCCTCAACAGGGAGGTCTAGGTCAGATAGCACTGGAGGGGGCCGACCCAAGGGGCGGAGGAACAGCACTCAGCCTTCACCTGCCACCACACCCCTTTCAGATCCATTTACACCACAACCGGAAGACCAAGAAATGGAAATGATCCAGCCACCAATAAAGTCACCAACGCAGGGAAGGATCCCAGCGAGCAAACCTCGCCGAAGAAGCAGCAATACAACTGGTGACAGCCCATCGGTGCCTCAACCAGCAGATGCCAGTAAACCTCCCGCGCGCGTGAAAAACCGACGACAGAGCTCTCGCAAAAAGCAACAAGAGGAGAAGGAGAGGTTGGCCAAAGGGGTGGAGGAAGTAAAGTCACGCCCACAGAAGAATGAGAAAGGAATGTATCCCAGTTTCTCATCTTCAGATGATGAGCATGAACCAACACCTCGGTCGTCAAATCTCATGACAGAGCAAGACCTCGCAGTGACACTTAATGACCTTGATAAACTGTTTGACAGCGATGAGGAAGAGGATGAGTTGGGACAGCCAAAGTCTATGAAAATGGAATTTGCATCTCATCAGATAAATCCATTTGATTCAATAACAAACATCAATACTCATCACACCATTACAAATGCGGGCGTGGTCGCTCAACAGGATTTGGCTCGTATGTTCCCCACCCCTCCCTCCTTGGAGACGGTGTCGCACTCTCCACCATGTTCTGTTGGAACTGACTATATCAGCCCTGGAAGTGTAAAGACCACAGTGCACAGTGCTATGCTCTCTCCTGAGTCCCATCATCTTATGAGCTACACTGGAATGGATACTGAACAGGAGAAGCAACATAGTCCAGTGGTTTGTATTCAAGATTAATTGGTAGTACCTTAACATTGAAATTTTTAGACCACAATCAATTAACCGATCCATTTGCAGATGGTTGGTTGGTCAGTGAGTCATTCGTTCAATCCTTTGTTTGTCCATTCATTCATTTACTCACTCTATGGTCGGTCAGTCAGTCAGTCTATTGTTTGTTTGTTTGTTCATCCGTTTGTTCAGTCATAATTATTATCAGTCAGTCAGCAAAAACTTGGATCTCATATTTATACCTTGTTATTAGTGAGGTGGCTTATTGTCTGAATTATAAATAAATGGTAGAAGATGGAAAAATGGCATAACTTCCACGTGCATGTACAACACACCCAGAAACACAAAGAGACAAATCAAAGGGAAGGAAGAAAAATGATGTTAAAACAGCTTTAAGAGAATATCACACAACTAAACCTGTGCGATTATTGCAGGTTTAGTTCAGAGGTCTCCCAGTAGTTTTATCTTCCTAATTCATTATTTACATGTTAACCAGCCTTTTCCTGTAATGTTCTGTCGTTAATGATCAATCCTTCTTGCCATAGGAACTTGGGCCTGTGTTTGAGATCCCTAAATGGCAAGATTTCCCAGTTTCCTATTCATTTGAAGCTGTTGTGGGGTTGCCAGTTTACAAGGGCCTCCCTTCTGCCTTGCAGTACTCGCCTTCCTGGAAGGTAGGTGCAACAAATTTCACACCCAGTCTTAGTCTACTGAAAGCAATAACAGTGCTTTGGATTGAGGTGGGAGATTGCAGAATGAGGCATGATACGATAGGCTAGATATATAGTTATTCAATGACATGCAAATGAATTTAAAGGTGTTTGTCAGCCATCGTGCACCTTAGAGATGCTTTGTCTGTTCTAACCTCAAGGAAGGCTTACCAGTTTGTGAACCATTGATTTTTTGAATGGATAGTCAAATTCATGTTCTTTTTGTTGGAAACTTCACGTTTTTCCTTTGTAAATAAGGAAATCAGCAACAAGTGATTGAGTGATTAATTTTATACTTATACCCCCCCCCCCCCCCCCATGATTGAAGAACACAAGATGTTGCTCTCTCAGTGAAATCATAGAAGATTTACATGCTAATGTTTTTCTCTCCTTGTCACGAAGCAGGCATCCCAAAAGTCATGGACCTTGTCAGTTACCAAGTTGGAAAGGTCAGTATGAAATGGAATTTGTTAAGTGTTGTTTTTCTGTTTGAAATGCATATAAGTTTATTATGTATAAATAACAATTAAGGTACGATAAACTCCTATTGTCTGAAGCAAGAAAAGGAAATAAAATTCATTGGAC
Source organism: Pavona decussata (assembly GCF_977016875.1). NCBI lineage: Eukaryota > Metazoa > Cnidaria > Anthozoa > Scleractinia > Agariciidae > Pavona > Pavona decussata. The sequence continues at coordinate 985,478 of NW_028145466.1, forward strand.
AAGGCTGGAGTTTGTGTTAGCCAGTAGTAAATTAGGGTCAACTCTTTAGGCCACAGTTTGGTAATCATAATAAAGAAAGTTTGTGTGTGCGCTTTTTGGGCACATAGTGTATTCTGAGAAAGGAATACACTGGAAAATCTGTGTTATATGTGTTGTCCAGTAACAAAAGTTATCCAAATCATTTTCACTTATTGCCATGACCCCAAGGGGGGAAATGGGCTGGAAGTTATCCAAATGGCCAAAGTAAAAGAATCGATCGATTTTTATTAGGTATTCTCGTTTTTTAATATCTGGAAGATGTCCCTCCCCTCTTAAAAGTAAATTAATATGATTCTTGGACTGAAATGTTTAAATGGTCAAGTCTTCTAGTGCCAAGCCTTAATCATTTTCCCTGATATTTTCCTTCTTAGCACTCCCGATGTCCTTAACTGTGACATTGCTGTTGCCACTCCTTCGCCAGCAGTGGGATATACATACACCCATCCTGCAAGTGTTAGCAACGACGTCAAACATTTGACATCTGCGGCTATGTCTCCTGCCTCTCCAGCATCCTCTGTGTCGTCATTCTCTATGCCGTCACAGTTTCCAAAACCGTTGCACGGAGGAAGCTTAGATGCAAAACCTTTGTTTCAAACACCTCTTCCGGAAGCGAGTTCGTTATCAAAGGTTCTGACATTATCAGACTCCTACATGAACTACTTTAGTGACAAGTGCTATGACAGCGTAAGCCTCTGTTCGTGTTCAAAGCCTTTGGAGGTTGCAAGAACAAAGGGGACTATGGCAAAAAGTAAAGACTTAGAGAGGTGCATCTGTGGATTTGGTTCTCTCGAGGGGATGAAATTTCCAGCTGGTGCAGGCCTTTTTCCTGATGACGTTTGTGGGACATCAGTGGGAAGTACAGCGCCACTTAAAAAGGAAGGTGTTGTCAAACCAGTGGTTCAAACTAGATCAGAATCCACATCGCTTGCTTTAAACAGACGAAGATCAGCAACAGCAACAACAACAACGATTGTTTCATCACAAGTTCCCTTTTGCTTGCTGGAAGAGATTGTGAGTCAGTGTTCGTCTCCATTTTCTTGTTCAAATCTCAAATATCAGCTGATGTACAAAGGTCATCATGGGACTGTGAAGCAAGTTTCTGGTGCATTGCCGCAAAATAAAGGTGAGTTTATGACATAATTTTGTGTCATTTGTTATTTAGATTTATGCTAATTCCATGGGAACTTATGCATCAGTATATGTAAATGTAGCAAATGTTTTGCCATGTAAATTTTATGCTTTCTCTTTCCAACTATCCCCAGTCATCTTCTTGGATGAAAAGGAATACTATTCTCTGTATGCATTTTTTTGAAGGTGCAGTAGATAGTGGCTACCTGCAGAGTGTCCCTCAATCAGCGGCAGTCGGTGCGCTTAACTGTCTTCGTCAGCTGATGCAGGATGCCCTGCAGAAGTCCACGAGTAGAAAGACGTGGGAGCAGCCAAATGGAACGGTGGTTCAAGGTCCCTTGTCTTGGAAGCAACTTCATCATTTGGCAACAAAAGGTCAGTTATGCTAGAAGTACTGTGTTCGGTAATTAGCCATCAAAGGTCCAATATCAACATTTGTATTCTCTTAATTGTTCTACATATATTTCTTGTGGTTCTTAAGGGGAGAATTTGGAAGAACCATTGTTTTCCTTTGGTGATCATTTACCATATTCTTGCAACCAGAATGTGTTGTTAAACAGTGATTTTGTAAAGAGAAATTAGATGCTGGTCACTATTGGGGCTTAGAGGGTTAATATTGATGTTGCAGAGTATCTGACTTAGCCTGTTAAAGTTTAACCCTCATGTTCTTGCACATAGCTTTTTGAAGCTTAGTCACAGGAAGTGTTTTTTGTGGGGAAATTTCTTAACCATTATTTTCAAGATCTTCCCACAGTAAGCCATGCCCATGATATGAAGTTATTTTGGGTAAAAAGATATGGTTTGTTTACCAGGTTTTTTTTGGTAATTGCCACAGAGTTTTCTTTCTGAGGAATTTCCTGAATCCTCATATCTTATTTCTTTAGGTAATGAAGACACGCCCCGTGCACAGCCCATTCCATCAGTGACAGTGGGATATGGTGGAGACTGGATGTCTCTTTCTCCTATTGCCCTACAATTTTGGGTAAGCATTAGCTTGTGTTTGGTTTCATGCTTGATTTGCGTAGTCACATCCTGTAGCGCGTCGTAGCCAAAGAGAGTCACAAGCTGTGTGCAATGGTAGCCAAGTGGTTATTGATCTGGAGTTTTCTTGCCCTCTCCACTAGCTGGACTGGATTTCACAGTAGATCCAGGTTCATCTTTTTGGCTGTGCTTGTAAATGAGCAACTGGTCTGCCTTTTTCAAGCACCCAAACCAAATAGAGGAAGTTGTTGTTTGACTGCTTAGGACTCTGTTTGAATCAGTAAGAGTCTCCCAGTGACTCTGTAGCCAGAGCATCTGATCGGTGTACAAAAGGTCGTGGGCCACTTCCTGTCAGGGACTCAGACTTGTTGAAGACATGTTGAACATAACATCTTTCTTGGTTCATGAACAAGCTTAAAATTTGTCACCCCTATCGTCACACTGGATGCTTTTGATTTTTAATTTTGCTGATTGTAGTGGTATGCAAAATGCATTTCACATATAAAGCCAGTAAATGGCCTACTAGCCTGCTACGAGTCTCAGTTTCTTCGTGTTTGAAGCATTCTGATCCCGTGGGGGGGGGGGGGGGGCACTTCCTCATCTGTAAGAGGTTAATGGGGATGTGCCGCTGGATGGGGTCGCATTTTCACGACTGGATTGACTATAATGGGGTTGCATTTTCAATAGAGTTACTAGAATGGGGTCGGATTTTTGGGATAAGAAAATTCTATTACGTAGGGAGTCAAAATGGTCTCAGCTAAAAAAGTCAGAAAGTTGTTCTTTATTAAATATAACAATCACCTTGCATTACATTCTGTTCTCGAAACCACAACTTCAATAAACCAGTTACACAATAGCACAAAACCACCGGTCCAGAACAAAGCAGATGCATAAATAGAAAGTGACTTAGTTGGGATTGCGAAAATTACATTTTCCCAAAAGTGACAAAGATGGGGTCTATAACTGGCCACAAAATAGACTATAATGGGGCAGGGGCTATGAGAGGCCAGCTGCACATACCCAGTAAAACTGAACCCAGGTAGCCCCCCCCCCTCTGGGATTCTGATCAGCGTGCGGAAGACCATGGTTTTGATTCCTACTGGAGACTAGTGTTGTTTCTTTGCCCGATCCTTGAGGCATGCTCAACATTGCTTCTTTCTTACTTCATCACCAAGCTTAGAACTTAATTTTGTCATTCTTTCTTTTTTTATCACTCAGTAATTCTGCTGTTGTTTTTCTTTGCAGGAAAAACTTTTGCTTGAGCCTTACTCTTGTCAGCGGGATGTGGCATACATTGTAGTGGCACCTGAAAACGATTTGGTGCTGAACAATGTCAAGTTGTTCTTCAAAGAGTTCAGTGCAGTATATGAGGTTTGTTCTTGCATTTACTTCTATTTACAGCTTTGAACTCTTAATCGTACAGTGTCAAGTTTGAAATATGACTTCTCTGTACATGTTCACCACTTTTGCGATGTTGATATTTTAGTAATGAGTAGTCCCTGTAGTGTTTCCTTATGAGTGGACGAAAACTTTGTCCACTTAGGAGAGGTGTCCGCGGCTTATGAGAGTTTTAAACTGTGCTGTAAGTGTGTGACTAGGACCATAGCTAATTTTCTACTTAAGAGATAAAGAGCTTCATCATACCGGAGGAGTCCTTAAAATAATGATTATTTCATTAAGCCATGGTTGTGATTTACGTGTTTCTCCATTATTTGCGTAGACTTGTCGTCTGGGTCAACATGTTGCTATCACCAAGGTGCTCAGGGATGGGATTCTGCGAATTGGACAAAAGTCACTAAAGCTTTCTAAAGAACCTGTGGATGAATGGTTCACAAATCAAGGTGATTATATTAACATACAAAATCAGTTCTATTTGTGTTGATAACTTTTACAAGCTGTCACGAATAATTGAAGTTGAATATGAAAAAAAGTGATACAGTAGGTCTTAAGTCACATTTTCAGCTAGCCTGCAATTTTTTCTGATAGATAAGGGGGTTATGAAGGGCCAACGCTTGAAAAATCAGTGATAGAATCTTTTATGGTGGTCAAATATCCTTTAGTTATCAACTCTCTTGATAAAACCAAACATGCGATTATTTCAGACATACTGTTTTGTCAGCATCTTAAAAATGTGATTTAAGATATATGATCAAACTTTTCTTGTGTTTTAGCTGGCTCATCTGATGGAGCAAAGCTTAAGCTGTATGCCCAGGCTTTTAAGCATCATTTGGGTAAGTGGAGTAATTAAATTAATTTATTAATAACTAATTACCATTAAACTCATCGCCAATAGATGAGCTAGGGATCTGGTGTTCACAAAGTTGGCAGGGGGACTGAAGCAATCCAGGCACAGTAGGGAGGTATCCACAGCAACCCTGCAAGCTGGAACCACCTGTGCAAGCAGCCATCCAACAGGCATCGTCACACTGAAGTAAATTCAGTGGAAACATACATATACTAAACCTCACACTTACCTGAATCTATGAATCGCAAGGCTGGGAGGGACTGGGAGCAAGAATCCACAAGAGTTCGTTTTTTAGAGAGCAACAGCGAATGAATTGCAAAGATCAGCTCAAAATGTAAAGCAAGTGAGGCAAACCATACGACTTGTAGCTAAGCCCCTTGGGCCACCCTGGAGATTGTGTTGCCATCTAGGGGAGAGACCTCTTACTGCATTGGCTTGATATTAAAGTATCTATCTATCTATCTATCTATCTATCTATCTATCTATCTATCTATCTATCTATCTATCTATCTATCTATCTATCTATCTATCTATCTATCTATCTATCTATCTATCTATCTATCTATCTATCTATCTATCTATCTATCTATCTATCTATCTATCTATCTATCTATCTATCTATCTATCTATTAATTTTGCCTAAATTTCATTAATTTTAGCCACATCTGCGGTGCAACGAACTCAACCAGGGCCACTCAACATTGATCAGCCAATCACAAGTCATGTTAACAACAAAGAAGTCTGGTTTCGGTAGTTTGTAAACCAATCAAAAACGAGAACATTTTCTTTAAATTTCAAAGTGTCGGTTTTTTCTGTGGCCCCGGTTGAGTTCATTGCACTGTAAAAAGCTATATGTAGGTAACAAAGACTGGTACCCACACCCCAGTTCATGTTCCGAACTCAAGTGCTCTCTAACTCTTACCTGTTTTATAGGACCATATCTGGCGTCACTCAATCTCGACAAACTCTTGTTGGAATCGGAAAAGGGAGAAAAACCAGAAGAAAAGAGTACATCCAAGTTTGGGAATGACAGTGACAGATCTGGTGGAAACAGGTAACAGATGTGCATCAAGACAAAACTTTCAAAAACAGTTTGTCTTTGTTGCTTCTTTCTTCTTTGCTTTACTCTTCATCCCAATGCCATTGTTATTGTCAGTCATGCCTGTGTAGATTGAGGCTGGGTGCAGACTGGATTAACCTTTTTACTACACTTTCTTGGAAGTCAAGTCAAAGCTTCCAGACTTTTTTTTAGGGAACTTAAGCAATGACAGTGACGACAACAAGAACACTGCAAAACCATTGGCTCTGCATATGCGTTTTAAATTTTGGTACAGCTGTACATTTCTTTGCCGCTCTCTGCAAAACTAAAATTGAAATGACCAAATTCAAGGTTTTGTGGAGAACGTGAACACACAACAGTGAACTTTTCATTTTCTTTCTTAAACTTGAACACCACTCCTACCAATTTGGTTCCTGGTTAGTTCACCGTTTCTGTACAACTTGAACAAGTTGAAATAATCGTGAAGTAGCACAAATAAAATTAAGTTATGTTTTCAAGTGATGCTTTTGTTGGCGTTGACATCATCGCTACTTAAGTTCTCTAATCACACAGTTAACACCAGTAAGAAAATTTAAAATGGTATGGCATGGCAAAAATTCTCCTCACCGTTTGTGATTCTCCCAGACTGGGGGCTTGTGATCTTACATTGCATACTACTACAAAACATTTAAGGAGGCCTGCTTACTCAATGTTTACAAGTTTTGATTTATCAAGCATTATCTTTGTATTTTAGTGCTGGGACTCCCACTTCAGAGCAAGCTTCATCTGCATTTGGAGAAGACGAGAATGAGCGAAACAGCGATGAACCACCCACTGTTGTAGTGTACATCGTCAATCCATTCAGCAGTAATTCAAGAGAGGACAGCTTCCCCTCCTATGTTGGTCTCCTACGGTGCATTGCTGAGATCTCCTCTGACATTACAGAAGGCAAAAAGAATGTCATTTTCCAGGTATGGCCTTACTTTTGGTATTGACTCAGGGCTGCTCACATTGTGTTCTTTCAGAAAAGATCTATTTGCCTTCCACAGAAGAAATTGCAATTGAGTTTCATGAACTTTGCCCTTTGCCTTTTTTTTTGTGGGGGGGGGGGGGGGGATATGAATATTTCTTGGAACTGTGCATGGCTGAGTATGCCAAAACAAGTTGAGCTTCTCATAACCGTTTACAACAATGCTGATAAAAATAGCTGCCTACGAGAACTGGACAGTCACTTTTTTTATTAAAATTAAATCAGTAGTTTAACTTGCAACAAGGAAACCCTTGTGGCCTGCTACATGTTAGGTCTTAGCCAAATATATGAGTTCTCAATTTGCCATTGATTAAGGTGGCTTAATTAAGTTTCTGGGGTGAAAAAAGGTCTTGTATAGGGGGAATTACAGCATGTTTAAATATTAAATTTGTGACTTAATCTGGCATTAGTCTATTCATTTGCATTATTGTTCAATTTATTAAAATTTGTTTATTTTTTCAGGTTGTTCCAATTCAGCAGATTCTTCAGGTGGACACGCTGACTGGCAGTCGTGATGCAGCACTGACATTTGTGACACAGCTCAAGTGCTTAGCTTTCTCGGTTTTCTCTCGATGTCGTAAGAGCTTGCAGCTCAACATCAATGCCAAGTCCTTAACAGGATTTGGCCCAGCTGCCAGGCATGAGGCATTGTTTCGTCAGAGAGAGGCAAGTTTTTTTTTTAGATTGCAGAATCCACGTTTGCATCATGCCTCCCCTACATTAATTTTGTGTACAGTATTAGTAAACACTCTCCCAGGAAGGTACTGTTTGAAACCTTTCATTTGGATCGTCACCCATTAGGATTTAATCCACACACTCAAAAGCTAGAATCACCTTTTACAGCATAACAAACAGTGTCACAGAAGAGTAATGCTGAAAGGGTTTTACTTGAGTGGGTACAGTTGAGAATTTCATCAATTGACAGACTTTAAAATTTGAAACAACAACCTTTCACAGCATGACATTTGAAGGGGTGCCATGCACGGAACAAGGCCCTGAGTGACTTTTGATGTAAGGTCAAATTCTCCTCTTCTTTCACAAGCGAATACAAGGCAATTTGGAAGGAGAATCTAACCATTTATCAGAAGTCACTTAGGACTTTTTTCCAGGCACCCCTTTATTTGTGCTAAAGGAAAGAGCTTTAAAATGGCATTACTGTGGATTTCAGCTTACTTTGGCCATGTCAGCAACTTTCTTGAGGGCTACCTTGTTAAATAAGTGTCTCTGTTTTTTTGGAACTTGGGAATCACATTTTGCAATTTACAGTTACATTGTTAGCACATAAGGTAATCAAACTACAAACTTTGAAACAAAGTTAACATGTTCAGCATGACTGAGTGGTCACATTGTCGAATTTCATACAGCTCCATTACCTTGAACCACAATACACAACTCAGGTTTGTTTTTAATAGGGAAGGTTAACACTTATCTTTTTGACTTCTTGTAGATGGAAAATGCAAAGGTGTATTCTGCAGCTTATGTCTTGTGCCAACCAATACCCTTACCACCAGTGGACTCAGGAGACGAAACAGCTGCAAGCTTGCTGGCGTTGACCCAAAATGCGTCTGTGTTGTATTGTGGCTACTGTCTGTCTCACGACAATAATTACCTTCTTGCCGTCTGCACAGACAGTGTGGGAGAGTTGATTGAATCGTGTGTGATCTCAGTCGAACCACCCTTGAGGCCTGACGGCAAGCCACGCAAGACTGCAGCACGCACAAAGGCACTTACCAAACTATGGGAATTTTGTCAAGGTGTCGTTGCGACATCCTTGGTGCCCTGGAGACTGGTGATAAGTAAACTGGGGAGGATTGGACCCGAGGAGTTAAAGGGTCAGTAAAGAAGTAGTTGATATTGAACAAGTGTGAGGTGCTTACTGGGAAAATATGCCCATGTCAGGGAAAGGAATTGGTCCAGATCGAAAACTCTGATCTATGAATCAGATTCATTTGCAAGATTCCATTCTTCCACCACATGCAGAGCTGAAAAACTGTACCAATCAAAAAGTAATTAGGTTCATGTTTTGACATGCTTACATTAAGACTGCTGAATTTGTCAAGCTGACAATAATATTTGTTTCTGGTTACTGACAAAAGAAACAACTAATGAACTAAAACACAGACCTCAAAAAGGCTGAAAAAGAGGGCTTATTTAGCAATCACAAAAAGTGCTTAATCCTGCTGTTTTAGTGATATTTTCTTTTCCCCCTGACATGTACTCTTAACATATTTGTGGGGCATGGAATAATGGCTCATATACCATGGCCACTAAACCAATCAAAACTCTGGAACTGCGTTATCCAATGAGTCAGTTTTTAAAATTAAAAGATAGTGACTAGACATGTTACACTGAAAATGACTGTAATATGTTTTGCATGCCAGTGGATGCCCAACCAACTTCCTCATACTTTTGATCAAAAACAGTTTGAAATGACATCTTTTGCTGGCAAAAGAAATAGTTCTTAGCCTTGGATATGTGTTTTTGTGATCAAAATTTTAGTGGCGTTTGACACTATCTCCTTTCTCTCATTTTTAGATTGGAAAGAAATTTTGAGCAAGACGTCAGTTCATGCTGGGGACCAAATGTTTAAAGACACATGCAAAACCTGTTTCTCAATGAAGCAGAAAAATCGGCCAGCAATATTAGGCACCAGTCTGATCTCGCTGGAACCAGAACCTTCGATAAGGCTTTACATGGCAAGAGGTAAATATAAGTATAATGAATCAGACACCATGATTTTTTAAAAGGTTGCCCTAACTATTCAAGGGTCATTGTGAAACAACTTGAGATAATAAACAATTTGAACCTGTTTTTCAGCTTTACCAAAGGTCAGCGCCTTGTTTGAAGGAAATAACAACTCTCGGGTGTCAGTTGGTGGCGTTCCCAAGCCAGATGTGTCACGAACCTACATCGCAGTGATGCCAGTAGCGTCACTGAAATGTTCTATTGGTAAACTCTCCAACGCTAAATCACATGACCCACCTGATACAACAACTGAGACAGTCGTGACTGACACAGACATTCTATTGGCTGGGGTGGATGATGACGAAAATGACCAGGATCCTTTGAGGCATTTGTTTCCCTTGTTGAACACGTCACCACCTCCTCCACTGTCTCCAACAAGTTGCATGTTGCCGTCACCCCTTGATTCCTCACCGATGCAGGGGACATCACCTCTGACTCGCCCAACAAAGTTGGCAGCGTCACCTGGGATGTCTGCATCATCGCCGTTTCAGCCGATTTCAAGGCTCTCGCCATATCAACCATTGCACTCAACGCCCTCCCCATCAATGGCAAATGGAACAACTTTAGAATTTGAAGGAGGAGAAGGAGAAGACCGTCTTTCTGTCCCACAAGCACAGGGGTACATCATATCAACCGCACACACTGGCAAGATGCCAGCGACATTCTGGGGGAGTTTGTCTCATTCAGAAACAAGTGATCCTGTTATTCTCAAGGTAATGACTGTTTAAGCCTGAAGAGTGACCAGCACATTACTGCATGATCAAGTAGATGTAGAGGTGTTATGAAATAGTTGCCAAGTATTGAATGTCTTGATACTTAAACAAATTTGCCAACTTAAATACATGGAGACAGTGAACAGATGATGTATGTTGATATTGACGTTTAAATGGTTATTAAGGTATTTTTCTTAAAGGGGAAGTGTCATGGGCTTTTTGACAATTATTTTTGTTTCTGTTGACAGTCAAACATTTTTGGGTTTAAAATGACATCAGATATGCATGATACTTCCCCTTTAAGGTCACTGATAACTAAATTTACTTAGACTTGCATGAAATTGACAAAAGCTAATTAATGATTGTTCCTTTCCCCAAGGCTGCTCTTCACATTCATAATCCTGACCTAATGGAAGGAATCAATGGATTTTTCACTGCCTGGCATGCTCTAGCCACAAAGTCGCATTGTCATGTGCTAAGGTTAGTAAGAAGAATCATTTACCTCTCACATCAGAAAGAACATTGTACAAGTGTAGCCCTCTCAAAACATGTTGTAGCTAAAGTAGGCGACATGACACATCGGAGTAGTAGGCAGAAAGAGTTAAGTTCAAAGGCATGTGTGGTTTATCAACAGGGTTGAAGGTAACGTCAGCACTCAAATCTCTTTACAGTGGCCAAATTACCTTTACCTATCAACTTTGTTTATAAAACCAAACATTCATTTCCACTCAATCTCCACTGACGTAGCACCACAGTTTCTTCAGAAATGAATCCCCTTATCCATAAGTTCAAAGGGCCGGGTCTTGAGAAGAATTAGGGTGACCTACAGCTGTAAGTGTGACATCATCATCTGTACGTAGCAAACTGTTGACGGCTGTTGCAGTTTGAGAGGGCCAACTGCTGCCATTTAAACATCTCCTTAAAGGGGCAGTGTCACATATTTTAGTGTTACTTTGAATAGCCAAAAAGCATACTTCAATCGATAGAATCGTTAAAATACTGGTTCAGTTTTGTGAACAATAACACTACTGGTGTACAGAAACTAGTGTCAATCATTTTTTTCTGCGGATGGCTAGGATGGAAATGGATTACAACTTGAAAAAATTGGCCGTTATTCTTGTGTATTTTTTCCTTGGAGAAATCCCTTAATATTTTCTTCACGATGTTCTGAGAGCAATTTCATGTTAACAAAAACGTTTTTCGTCAAATGGTTGAGCAGTTTTGACCAAAGTACAGCAAAATCACCATGACAGTGCCCCTTTAACAGTGATAGCTAAAAAATTAACTGACTATGTTACACATTCAGGTCAATACTTCAAACGTATGATGCTCTGTCATGGCTCACTGTGGATCCTGTTTCCCGCGACAGACGTTCTTGTTTACCCGTTCATTTATACATGCTGTGCCAACTTCACGACACACTTTCTGTTCTGCTGGATGACCAGTCTTCGCAATAATTATTATAGTACAAGAGCCAAGCTCGCTGCACCAAGAGGTGTTAATTTAGTTTTTAACCAGATATTCATAAAGGAAAGTGTAAAATTTCCACATCTCTCAAAGAGTGTGGCCATCTTTGTTGCATGTGTTTTTTTTTTTTTTTGGTCCAGGGTTGACAGGGAGGATATAAGAATTGCATGTTTCAAGTTTCTATAAATATTAAAGTAATAATTTAATGAAACAGTAATAGAATTTACCCATAAAAGGACAGTAGTGTCTTGGTATAAATGCATTTTATTAGTTATAAGTTCTCTTCAAGTTGAGAATAAAGTCCACCATACTTCAAGGTGTATATTAACAAATTGAAAGTATTATCACAGCCTTTTTTGTGTAGATACATGTATCTTGTTGTGCGATTTAGCGACATCATTTCTTGTGTTTCTTAAGCGTTATTTGATGGGCTCTAAGCTCACAGCGCAGGTGTATTGTATAGGTATGACCCCTTTATCTACACAGAGTTCCATAGTAAATAATTTTCATAGTGATGTTTATTTTATATTAAGTATCCTCATTTGAAAAAATGAAAAATTAATAGCCTCATAGACTGTACTGTTTACCAGCTTTCATCTGAATGGTCACACTTTAAGATTTCATCCATAGACTCAAAAGATAGAACCATCTTGTTCAACATAATATAAACAGCACCACAGGAAAGTACCGCTTAGTAGCTTTGATTTGAATGGTTACACTTTGGGATTTCATCCACAGATTCTAGACAGAAAGGGTTAACCTCCCAGTTGCTTGAATTTTAAATACAACCTGTCTACTTTTAAAAAGAAATTAAGTTGACATATTTATATGAATACAATTTTACACATTTAGTAGGTCACTCTTTGGTTTGATGCTATTTGCGGCAAAATGTTCAAATTTAGTTGCATAGCTTTAGCACAAGTGTGAGGAGAAGTCTCTGAAAGCATTTTAGATCTGTCAGCAGTTTGACGAATTTTTTAGGCCTTCAGAGAATCTAATTAAGCAACATTACTGCACATGGTTGTAAATCATTGGTGAATGAAATACATGAATATGAAAATATGAATCAAATATTTATCATTCAGTTACATAGTAAATGGTTTTAACCCAGGAGTATTGGTAGTCTGTCTAGTGTGGTCATACAGTTGAAAGAAGTCTTAACCCTTTAACCCCCAATATCAAAGAACAAATTCTCCTATCTTGTCCCCATACTTTTTTTATAAAAGTAGTGGAGGAAGCTGTTAAAATATCAAGAAAATTCACCTTGGGTGATCATATCCTTAATTCTCATGACCTCAGGGGTTGAATAAGCATTGATGTTACAAGGAGAAATTTTATGCTGATCACTGCCACGGCTTAAAGGGTTAAAAAGTATGATGACTGTTTTTGGTGACTGAGTGGTTGTTCTTTCAACCAGAGTGAGCGTTAGACAGAAGCAAGATGGAATGTCAAAAATTAAATAATGATAATGTCGCGAACAATAGTCTTTTGCCAAGACTGCCCTCACCAGGGCAATCATAATAGCTAGATAATTAATTTTACCCATAAAATTAGCATAATATCCTTAAATATTAGTCTAGTATGAATTCTAGCAGCTACAGTAGTTGTAAATCGACGGTTCCGTCTGGGTGGTTGCAATGTTTTCCTCAGTTTGACATACACACTTGTAAGTAGTCTTTCTTCGTATAAGGAATCAGTCAGAACTGTCTGTCAAAAATATGTTTTTGTGCATCAACAGATTTGTGGATTTGGAAAATTGGCTTGTATGGGAACGCAAAGAAAAACTGCAGAAAAGAAATCCTTGCACTATTTTGTATTATTGTCACTACATATCAGACACAACGATTTATTATTTAGCAATGTATTTATGCACAAAGGATACATGGGGCGGCTGCATGTACCACAAACATGCCTCTGTTGATAGCGTAGTTCTTAATTATCTTATCTTTACCATTTGCACGTGTGGCACTCAGCGCATGTATTCTAAGCTTATATTTCTTATTTATAATGTTTAATAATATTTTGGCTAATTATTTTTCTACTATTCTTTCTTTTTCGTCCTTTTAACAATCATAGTATTACAGTTAATATAATTATTACAGAATATAACATAAGGTTTAACATAACCGTGTTATAATGGACATTTCTCATAACTATCACGTAATATTATTTTAACACAAACTGTGTAGAATTATTATAATTCTAATACCCCTTCATCAAGATGATAAAATAATATATTGCAAGTACCTGTCACTGATAATCATTAGGTAAAGTGTTCTTGTTTCCTGTGATATAACATCATTGATTTTAGCACCTCCAAAAGTGGACTTTACTGGCAAAAAATTACCACTGTTGAACTCTCACTTCTGAGAGAATGAGGAGTGTATTCATTTATTATAAACAGCTCGACTTAGTAAGCAGAAGTGCTACTTGAAGGTGAATTATGACAAAGGCAATAGAAGGAACAAAAATGAGATGCTCCTAAAACCGTTTTTCTCCATCAAAGTACCACACATCAAAATGTCTCAGAACAACAACACAAGATTGTGTATGTTTCAAAGTTATGGATTCAAGGACTCTCTTAAAACAACTGAAAGGCTTGCTGCAAGAGGAGTGCAACTGATATTGTGTTCTTGAAATGCTAATGTTCCTCCAAATAAGCTCAATGTACTTTGGCATACAGAATGGTTACTGTGCAACACAAATGCACCTCATCAGAGATTGTGACTTCCAATTTTTGCATTTTTCATGGCCTTCTTAAAAACGTTACTTTATATATGTCCCTCCTCTGACAAGCCAGTTCAAGAACCATTCCAGATTGTTAGAACAGTGTCCTAAACTGATCATGCATGCTTTAAGTTGTTTTTGTTTTGAAGTCAGTTGGCAAATCAATTCTGTTGCTGAAACCTTGAAAATGTGTGGTCCTTGAAAGCTGCATGAACCGTGTAACCTAGTAGAATGCCCTTTGCACTCCTATAGCTCCAAATACCTGATACGTATGGATTTGTTGTGATTATACTGTATATTCCTTTTCTGGAACATTGGTCAATTTAGTGCCGTAAAAAAATAAGAATTTCAAAATTAATCTTGTTGTATAGGTCATATATATATTAGCTAAATTCAAAGTATAACTTCACTCGATGTAGTATTCAACAGAAAACTCGGGATCTATTGAATTTTTAATCATTTAAACCACAAAACACATTGCCTAGTCATTTCTACAGTGATTAGTTTTGTAAAACAAATCACTGATTTGGATCAAGATTGAATAAAATTGGATTGTCTTAGCTGTAGAAGATTTTGTAGATAGGAAATGTAGATAATACTGTCTAGTAATATGTCAGTGCCATCATCATTAAGATAACATTTGTGAATGGACTAGAATTCTAATGTTATTTCCGCTTTCTTGTCCACTCATAATATATAAAACCAGAGTCTGTTGTCCCATGTACATAATTTATTGAACAGACCTCTCAATGCATATTTTCTGATAATTTCTGGTAGATCAGTAGACTTCGCTATATTTTTTATTTTCGGACTCTATTTCATATTAAGCATTTAATAGACATTTTTATTGTAATAAATGCATTTAAACATTATATTGTAACTGACCCAGTCATAGAAAATTAAAATGTTATTTACATACGAAGCCAAACACTGGTATCTTGTTTTAATTGTTTTATGAAGTACACAGTCGTCAAACTTGGGTCGCTGTACATGTTGATCCAAAATACTTGATGTATTGATTGCTCTGGTTTCCCTGAAAAACATTGATGCACAGGAGATCTTGGTTGCCTCAATACCTTTCTACACCACTTACATGACCACTTGGAAAAGTGATGGCATTTATATTCCATGTTGCGTTGAGCAAATTCTTGCCCCTGTAAAGTTAAACTCGTCAACAATAGATGAGCTTGGGAGCAGGTGCCTAGAAGGTTGGTGGAGCTAGGCAGCAATCAGGCACGGGTAAGGAGGCATCCATGGCAAACCTGTGAGTGGCCACCACCAACGGCACCGTCACACTGAACCCAATCAGTGGAACACTTACCAGACCCGATACTTACCAAAGGGAGGGCGGAGATGGGGGCATGAAAATAAGGCAAGCAAAATGACCTATCTTGCAGGCCAGCAAGCAAGCAAATGCGATGCAAACCATGGGGCGCCCCCCAGCAGAGAGCTCAAAGGTCACCCCAGAGCTGTGACGAGAGTCGACCACTGACTGGCATTGACCTGACTTTAGCCTTGCCTAAATTACATTTAGCCACATCGTAATTTTGTAATGCCAATTGAATACTTTGCTGCAAGAAAGGGGATATTTCGGGTTTTTGGCAAGAAATATTTAAAAATACTCCAAAATTGCCCAGTTGTACAGTTTTTTTGTTTTTATGCTAGTAACTAGTACATATGTTTTAATTTTTTTGTCCAAAACTTATTTACTGTGATTAGAATTGAACCATTTTTATGGCCACTGCTATAGTGTACTGGCTGTTTGGTGTGGTTAACTGCTAACTGGCTTAGAAATTCAGCCTTAGACAAGAAGCAAGTTACTACTCCTATGTTAAGCACACAAATTCTGTGATGTATGCTAAAAATAGGCAAGTTTGTAGCCTGTGTAAAGCCGCCCCCTCTCACACAGGCTAGCAAGTTTGGAATCTGTTTATTTTTGTTGGACAAAAGCCTGATTTACACCCTTCTTCCAGCAAACCCTTCAACATTTTGACCTTTACTGCTGTTCTTTAAAAAAATCAAAATTTACCCTGTTTGAGAATTTTCATTCAAACAGAATATCATTTTCCCATTGGCTCACATGGTTTTGTAATGACCAAAAATTCCCAGCTGATCGTCCATTTCTTTACATTCAGACAACCATCCCAGGTGTTCCTGGCATCAACAAGAAGCTCTGACGAAGGGCTAATGCTCGAAACGTTGGCACTCAAATCTCATTTTGGTGGCCAATTTAACTTTATTTGTCACTCTGTTGATAAACCAATGCAGCACCACAGTTTCTTTAGAAACTAATCCCCTAATATCCATTTGTTTCTGGAAGGCTCGATTTCCAGCTGTTTTGTGTGCCCACTTTCCTCCCTACCATGGGGTAGGAGAATGAAAACCGGACTCACAAAATGGCCGCAAATCTAGCCTACAGTAACCACTGGCAATGATTAAAATTAATGAAGATGTGATCCAGTCTGCCACTGAGTTTTGCACTGTTTTGGAGGAAGAAGGAAGAATGTTTCATCCGATTTCCAAACTCTCACAAGTGAGTTGAAAAAACGAGATGTAGCTGAGTTTTTTTTAACCAACTTCAAGGTGTTTGGAAAATGGATAAAACACTCTTTTGAGTGTTTGGTATAACTTCTTAAACCATTAATAATATTGTTATTGGAGAAATTCAAGCAAAATTTCACCAGATTTTATGATAATCAAAACCTCCTTCAGGTTACACAGTGATTTCCTTGGTTTTATGAATTATTCATAAGTTTGAAGGTCCTTCACCATTTTAATTTATGGTTTTCATGGGGAGTTTTGATTTCCTTTGATTTCTACCCCTGCTCCCCACCCCACCCCCCAAACCCAAGCCCATGTTATGTACAAAACAGAAGCCCATCTCATGTTTGGGACTTCTTTTTCTCCAGGGAGGGTGGTCCAGTGGTACGAGATGCTCGCAAACTGGATATTCTGGTTTAAACTCTCCCACTGTGACCACTTGTTGGATTTTTAATGTGCCAGTCATGAGTTCAAGTCTTTTTGACTCACTTTATTGTTTATTGAATAGTCAACTGGTCAGCCTCCCACCACTTATAAGAGTCTCAACAATTTTCCCTTCAGGGCCTGCTTGTTTGAAAGCTGACTCTCATCAACAAATATTTAAGAGTTAGTAAGACTAACCAAGCTTTTCATCTTAAAAATCTTGATAATGTTTTTAAAAGCAAATTTGAAGCTAAAGATATGTAAACGTCTGGTACAAAACTGAAGGGGGAAAGACTGGAATCAAAGTTTGCTCCAACTTCATGTTAGTTAAATCGTGCTTTGAATAAAATTCGACTCAAGTCGTGACCTTTTCTTTCTTGCACTTAAGGCTTATGGTGATAGGGCATTTAGTGTATGTGCCCCGAGATTATGGAACAATCTGCCACTTGCCTTGCACAAGTCAATGCAAGCTCTATTGAGAGCTTTAAAAGGGGCCTTAAAACATACCTTTTTGAAAATTTTGTGGACAGCTGCTCATAATTTGTTTATGTAGATATTGTGAATATTTTTGAAATGTAGATATCGGCATTTTTTTAAACCTTGTTCTTTTTATATATAGATTTTATTACTGACTATTGTTTTACACATTTATTTGCGCCATGAGTGTAAATTATAAATTAAATTAAAAGTATATAAATTAAAGTTAAGTTAATTAGCACTTGGTTAATACATGCTCTGACACTTTAAGTGATAATTCATCCACTCATTCATTTATTATTTGACTAGAGGTTTACTGAAAAACTTCTGATCACTAGAAAAATTAAAACTTATGCTGTCCGATGTTTCAATGAGACTACCGTCATTTATCAATTAAGGCAAAAACACTGTTTCTTTGTGGTTTGAATATAAATGATTGAGTGAAAATAATTTTATGAAACAAAAGGTCTATTGTTTTCACTCATTTATATTCAAATCCCAAAGAAACAGTCACTTTGCCTTAATGAATTGATGTTAGTATCATCAAAATGTCAGACAGCACTAGTGTTAATTTCTCACTTATTGACTAAAAGATAAATAATTACTGCAACAAGCAAAGTTAATAGCCATTGAGGAAGGCCCATTTTGTTCCCCTCTCTCTTTGGGCCTGTTTCTCTTGTTCTCAGTGGGGCACGCTTACTCTCTTGAACCCCCATTATAATGTCCCTGGCTCCTTGCCATGCACCTGGGCCAACCAATCTATACTGGGCTGGCACACATGGGCCAAAGAAGCACCCAAGGGCCAGTTCTGGGTCTGTTCTGAGGAGGTGCCAAAGATTTGGTTTGGCACCAATCAAGGAGGAAAGTTCATCAGCATAGGCAATGAAGTTCACCTGCATACAAACGAACAGAATGGACATCTCTCAGCGCTGTTTTGTTGGACAAAAAGTCTGAGCATGGTATGTATACAGTTCACAACAGTAAATTATGTAACTGTCAATAACATATTAACCTGCAATCAGGTGTCTTTATGAGATGTAGGGAGGGAGGGAGGGAGGAAGGAGGGAAGGGAGGGAGGGAGGGAGGGAGGGAGGAAGGAAGGAAGGAAGGAAGGGAGGGAGGGAGGAAGGGAGGGAGGGAGGGAGGTTATCTGGTGAATCTGAGCTAAAACATCAAAAAGGGATCTGAAACTCACTGCAGTTCAGTTATGCACTGATTGAGACCTTCAATTGACTATCTCCCATTACTCTCTAAGCATGCAACCTCTGACCTTAATTCTGAAGTTGGTCATTAAATTAAGAGGGTACAAAAGGTTATCATTCATTACGGGGATGTAATAAAGAGGGGCCAAGTTCATATGAATTATTGTGATGAAGTAGTTAATGATAAGAATTTCTTGTTCCCAATGTTCTTTCAAATTCTACCCTGCTTCTGCTTTTCACTCACATCCACCCACATTTACCAACTGTCATTGTTTTCTTACCAAATGAAAGGCCCGGCAACAGTCAATATTGTTGGCTTCTAACAGCTTTTGCCTCTTCTCCACATCATCCACCATTGTTTGACTGTCTGGGAGCGCAGTTTTGCCAGCAAAAACACTTGAAACCCAGCGGGATTGTATCTCAACAAGAGGAGGAACGGGGCCATTTACACGTATCGCTCCGATAATGGCCAGGGTGGCTGGGTTTAAGGTTGGTGGAAATACATACTTGTAGAGTGGAATGTACTTGTCTTTTGGACAAAGTACTTTATCTGACAGGAAGGGAAAGGTAAACTTGAACCCAGTGCCAAGAATAATTGCATCAATTTCCTCCACTTTAGAGCCATCTGTAAAATAAACAGTGTTTCCTTGAACCTTGGCAATGTCTGCTTTCACCTGAATTGAGCCAGTAAAAATTCGGTTTGGCAATTCATCATTGATAATTGGAAATCTCTTGTGTGGCGGCTCTTCAACTCCTAAGCCAAAGTTGTCAACATCTAGTTTCTCCTTCAGTTTGCGGCTAAACACTTGACCACGGATTGATAGCGGCACTGAATCAGCAAATCTGTTCATGAACTTAACGTCCAAAGGATCTCCCCCATCTACCAAGCGAGAAATTATGTATGAACCACTTCGAGCACTCAAATAGACCTGTGATGTATGGTGACTTAGTTCGCAGGCGATGTCCCCTGAAATGATGAAGATGATGATGATGAACTTGATTTATTTAAACATGGTATTAGATTCATTAATAACAATGGTCATCTATACAACCATAATTTATACTACACTCCTGCAAGTCAGTCTACCTGTTAATATAGACCATCTCTCCCTCCCTCCCTTTCTCCTTCTTTCTCTTCTCCCCTTTCCATCTATCCATCTATAATAATTATTATATTACCATGTACTGTCAAACCCAAAAAGATCAATTAAATGACTCTGTGGGAAAACGGTGCAAGCAACAAATTCATAAAATGAACATCCGCAGGCCATAAAGTCAATACAGACCTGTTTCTTAAAGGCCCATGTTCACCCAAGAGGCACTGCGCGCCAAGCTGAATTTCGCACAGTTGAAATGATAAACAGTCTTGTCCAAATTATTACCTGGGCAACATTTGTAATCAAAGGCCAATTTGTTGCTAGGGCCATTTTCCATTGAACCCTTCTAATTGAATGAATCACCTAATTGCTGGTGGTCAATAATTAATCAATCAATATGGCAAATTGATTGCTTACCGCTTTTATTGGTCCATCAACCAGTTAATCAAATCAGGCCGATTAATAAATCAATCAACAACTACATAAATTAGATAATCTGTCCACCAATCAATCAATCAATCGATCAATCAATCGATCGATCAATCAATCAATCAATCAACCAATCAGTTTGTCACAGATAATAAATTCATCAATTAAACTATACCGTATATAATAAATAATGATAATGATGATGATGATGATGATGATGATGATAATTATGATAATCAATGTTTTACCTGCCGAGTTTCCCAAGCCAAACACTAGAACCCTCTTCCCTTCAAACTTTTTCCACGTCCTGTACTCTCTGCTGTGTATAACCTCACCAGTAAACCCATCCAAGCCTGGAATGTGTGGCATTCGTGGATCCCAGTTCACTCCAGTACAAACCATCACAAAGTCGAACTCCTCAACTCGCTCCTCGTTCAGTTTCTTCTCGTAAAAATGCACTCGCCATCGACCAGTATGGTTGAAATCTGGGCAAGGTTCGACTGCCGTGACTTTAGATTCAAAACGAATTGTCTCCTCCAGTTTGAAATGTTTGGCATACATTTGAAAATATTCCAAATACTTGTGCTGCGGAAGGTAGTTTGGCCATTCCTTGGGCATGGGAAAGTCGCTGAAGCAACTCATATGCTTGCTGGTGTTGGTAATTGTCGACGACGCCACACAACTCCTTCGTTCTGTTTCCTCTGCCAAATCTGTGTACTTCCAGATACCGCCTAGCCATGGGTCTGCTTCGAACGCGATCGGCTGAAGGCCAGCTTCTAAGCAACATTTGATCGCAGCTAAGCCAGATGATCCAGCTCCAATAACAGCGACTGTCTTTGGCATATTGCAAATCTTGTATTGATGATGATCGGAAAAATGTTTCTTTCTCTGTTGAGTTGAGTTACGCAACGTTGCGTGACACTAAGTGAAAAACTGGACTCTAGTACCCAGACCTCGTCATGTTGACCTCCATGTTTGTTTTTCACGCAAAGATGAAAAGACTTTTTAAAAACTGTTGGAGAAAGCATGGAAAATGGAACTCCAGCTTTTGATCACAGTGGAGCACAGAGAAATGCTGGCAGTGCAAGAGAAGGAAGCGCCAGTCTTCATAGTGGTCACAAAGTGAGTTAACATCCAGTAAATTGTTCAGTGAAACTCTTTCTTGAGAAACCCATCATTTAAACTCTGGTCACCAAAAGAGTGTCAAACTTGAGTACCTGACTAGTGCCAATGTAAAAGTAATGCTCCAAGTCCAAAGTTGTCGACTTTGTTCTCTCAAAAATTACAACATTAGCTTAAAATCAGTAGCAGAAGCTATGAATCCATTGGTTGTCAGTTTGCAACATTTGAAGACTACGGATTGCAGTAACAGTCTTCTTCCTGTTAGACAACTAATAACTATGGATTCAAACTTGCCTAAAAAACAACAACCCAGAGTTTAGAAAATTTAGTAGTTCAGGCTTTTAGCCTGCGAACGCAGATGTATTTCCGGCCATCGCTTCTCTCTGCCAAAAAGAGAGAAGCGACAGCCGGAAATACGTCTGTGTTTGCAGGCTATGGCTTTATTTGCTTTGAACAAAAAATCTAGAGGGGGCATCTATTTAATTGCTGGAATATATAGTGTCTGATGGTGGTGTATGACCCTGACTGAATTAGTATGGAGAAAGAACTCCATCCCAAAGTTCTATATTGGTTTTCTTTTCAATCTGTGTCAACAGATCAAGAATGACGATCCAGTGCATGTTACCCCCATATTTGATGTTCCAGGAACAGCAACATCAAGAGGAAGTTCACTGTCAAGGTAAATGTAATTATGACATGTTGCTATTAAAATGCAATTAAGACAGACTTTATAAGCCTTTGTCATGTTTTACATGTTTTCTTGGAACTTGTCTCGCGATTTTGTTGTACCATTGCAAGACAAGTTGTGTGAAATGTAACTTGCTTGGGATAACATTGTCCTGGCGATTCCAGGGTCGTAAAAAAAAAAGTCAGATGCTTGTGATAATCACACCCTTCTTCGATACATATCTCAGCTGGTTACTCTGTTTAGCATTTCTTTGTAATAACATATACATAGCATAGCCCAGCAGTTACTTTAAGTCAACCCTTCCTTAAATCAGTAAAATTAATTAATATGTCTTGCAACATTTTTGTTGTGATGTTACTGGGTACCCTGTATATTGTTCGTGCCTTTTAAGTCGCATGACTGTCTAACCTGTGTGTTGAAATAATCTGCATGGACGATTCACTTGAGGTAATGATTAGCTTATTGATTTTTGGCTGCATTTCACCAAAATTTGGAGCAATGAATGTTTGTAACTGAGGAGGGCTGTGATTGATTGTGTGGTTATTAATATTAAAGCATCTCCAGTGAATTGTGTAAATTGGTCCCTACAGAAAGTGTTGGATGAAACTCTTTTCTGCAATGCCTGTGTTGGATGACGTAGAATCAAGTTCTACTTTATACAACTCTTTTCTGCAATGCCTATGTTCCAGAACATCATCCATAAATCATACCCTAAAAATTGTAAACGTTGTGTTCATTCATGAGGCAAAATATCAATTTCTAAGTTGTGAATGTTAGAGCATTATTGGGTATCACAGAGACAACAAGATCTCCATTTTCGTAGTTATTGTCTCAACTGAAGGAGTTTTAAATCAACACTTCTGCGATTTTTTTGGCAGGAGTACTTTGACACTACCCAGGTCAGCTGCTCGTGGTAAGGGAAGGGATGCTGTAATAAATGAGTATTTGGATGAAACAGGCTTGGTAAATGCGATGAAAACATGGATGAAACAGCTGAGTTATGAGGCAGAGTTGCCGTACAATCCCTACCCTGCCCTTGTTTGGCAGGCGAGACAACATGCAGAGAGGTATAAATTAAATAAATAAAAATAAATCACTTTATTTTAAGCGTCAATGTATTAAATACAGGGCACTAATTGGGGACACTTTCCAGATCAAATTGGAATTTAGGAATGTTGGTTTTTGAGGAGAGGGGAAAGCCGGAGTACCCAGAGAAAAACCTCTCAGAGTAAGGACAAGAACCAACAACAAACTCAACCCACATATGACGCCAAGTCTGGGAATCGAACCCGGGCCACATTGGTGGGAGGGGAGTGCTCTTATCGCTACCCCATCTCTGCTTCGATTCCCCAATGACTGTATAAAAGAACTCTCTCTTGATAAAATACCGTATTAGCTGAGGGTAGAGAGAGTGGGATAAGGGGGAGGGGGTGGGGTGAGCATTTAGTGCTCAAAACCTAGTTGAAGCATTGGCATATCTGATAGTGATAGTCAGTGTAAATTCCATGAATAAGGGCAAGTTTTCCCCCTACAACACATTCAAGCAGTTTCACTGTTCTTTGTTTTATATCAAAAGGGATACCACAGATTAAAATGTGCTTATAATTCTGAGGAATTGTTTCCTAAAATGATGGGAAAAATGAGCCCCCCCCCCCCAAAAAAAAAAAAAAAAAAAAAAAAATAAATAAATAAATAAATAAATAATGGAGTGATGTTTTGAGCCATTGTAGGCCAAACATGAGGCAGATATGAGCAAAATGAGAAATGGCTTTTAAAAACTTGAACAAAAACAGTTATGCTCTCTGCTCTTCAGTTGACATTGTTGAAGACTGTCAAATACAGTTCTTTAAAAAGCCTTTTAAGCTCCCCCTTCTCTCACCCCAAATGCATCTTACTGGGTTTCCCTATGGCGTATAACTTGTATAATGATATTTATTTATTATATTATTTTGAGTCCCATAGTGACTCAAGCACTAATTTAAAACAAGATTTATTTTGAGTAGATTAACTTATAAATGGCTGTTGGCAGTGAATGTTTGCTGTTGTTTGTTAGGTTTCACATGTTCAGAGAGGACAGTGGAACAATTCTAGAAAAAATAGGTAATAAACTGTCTTATTTAATATTCAGTGAAATACCATCAGAATCAATACACATGTACCATTAAATTACAGTGGACTCCCACTACTGCAAAAACTCCAGCTATGTTGAACCACTTGTTTTCTTGGAGGATAATCTTGGAGACAGCATGGTTGAGTGGACTCAGGGCACTAGACTAGTAATCCAGGGACCAGTTGTTCAAAGCTTAGCTAATCCTGGGTTGATGTAAACTTTAATTCGGGTTTAATTACTAAGCAATAAAGATTCTGTAAATCCAAAACTAAGATTTTTGTCTCTTTGGTCTGACTTAGACTTTTCTTTACCATAATTTAGCTTAAAGCTTTTAGAACATTTTTAGATAGCAAAATGAAAACTAACCTTGGTTAACTTTAAATAACTGGACCCAGGTTTAAATGCTGCTCTGTCCTGGAACTCCTTGGTCTTGTTTGCAAATGACAAATCTGGCCTGCCTCCAGCCAGGTGGCATTTGAACCTGTCATGCTTGATTTGGTTAAATTTGTTTCCTGTTATTTGAGGGCATGACTTGGGTACCTTTATTATAAGCTAGCTTGAAGTAGCTAAGCCCACTGCCACTATTAACAACACATTTACATTTTTTTGCTTCTAAATCTAGAAGAATCAAAATATAGAAACACTTTTTCATTGGATATCATTTACAGTGTTGTACTGCTACTAGCTGTCATAAACTCTCATTTCAAATGAATTTTTCTTCTTTTGAGTGTCTTAGTACGAGTCTTAAAAAAAGTTTGATGGGTAATGTACAGACAACAGTGTAACTGTACTGGCAAGGCTCAGATAAGGGATAAGGTTCCTATGTCAGCAAATTAAAAGGTGTGGCACCAAGGGATGTCACATGTCAATACTCCAATTCCGGTGTTGATAACAATATGCCCCCTCCCTGATAGAGCTTAAGTGTTGAAGGGGTGCATCAGCCAGAAACTTTCTGTCCTGTAAATGTATTACAAACATCCATACTGAGTTACTGAATAAATGAATGAAAATTATTGTCATGTTGTCATAATGATAATCATCATTTCTCCGCACAGAAACCCAAGTATTCAGTGTGGGAGGGTATGCATCTCGTACTCAAAACAGTCCGGCTCGCTGGGGCCTAGCAACAATACTCCGTGTTGTTAATGCAGAGACCCTTACCCAGTACGACTGGCTTTTATCAAGCATGAGCACTGACATTTCTACAGATGACTCTGAAGATTATTCAGTGAGTAAAGTTGAAAACCACCCTTAGCTTTTTGCCTGAACTTGAAATTAATTAAAAGTGCTTTCCTGGAGGCAGGGTGAAATAATGCTGTTGCCTGTTTTTGAATGTTTGTGTTTGCAAATTAATGTTCATCTGATTTTTAGTATTTATGTAAATGCCCTTGCTGGGCTGAATAATGCCTGGAAAAGAAATTTGAATGTTTATGTCCTTGCATAAATTAGCTTGGATTGGTATTAATTTGTAGTTCAAATACATAAATTTGAATACTAAATTTTGAACAAATTTACATATGTGATTTTACTGGCCATTAACCATATCATGACATGTCACTGGTATCTTAATATCATGCTAATCATGGCACTTTATTTTCTTTCAGTACATCATACAGAAACCTTTTCCAGTTTTAGTTGGTCCTTGTGTGTTTGCAGGATCATTGCATTCCCTGGGGGATGTGGAAAGCATTGATCTTAGAATGGAGTATAGCATAAGTGGGCCACAGGAAAGCCATGTAAGTTGGACAGTGTTTATCATTATTAAGGGACAGTTGGAACAGTTCAGACAGTAGGGACAGTTCAGTAGCTTACCACAGACGTTTGTCTTGTTTAAAGACGGTGCCTACTTTTGTTGCTGCACATACGTTCTACGCATTGCAAGATACTCGGGTTTCCTATGGGTGGTGCCTACTAATACAGGGATACTTTTGCGTGGTTTAAAACTTTGTGGAGAAAGCAGAACTTACGAAGTACTCGTGGTATCCAAAAAGAAAATTGCGGGTAACTGTGTATTTTTCAGAGATAATGTTCAAAGCTTCAATTTGAAAAAAAAAATGCCATACGGTGCTTTGTATTTTACTGCTTTTTAGAATAATTGTTGCTTAATTATCTCTAAAAAATACCCCACTACCCCCAAGTTTCTTACTGGATTCCAGTAGCCCATACTAAGATCTGCTTTTCCTGTATAGTCATAAACTGTGCAAAAACACTTCAATCTGTTTTTAGGAGGCACCTTCCTTTTTTTTTCTTTTTTTTTTTTCTTATTATTCCTTAACATTGCATTTTATTACAATACATAATAAATGCTAATACCACAACCCCACCACCCTTACTCCTTTACATGACACAAAATAAGTATACATTGCAAGTACAATACTATAGATACTATTTACAATATTAACTATACTTACAATCCCTTACAATGTTCACACTGACAGTACTTACAACATCTATATATTCTACAATAACAGATTTTACAAATTACAATGAATAATAGATACAAAAGACACAATATTATTATTATTCCTTAATTATCTTATTTTCCTATGTGTTTGTTTTCAGGCTGCAGAAATATTTTCCAAGGCAGTTCTAAGTGATATTCAGCTCATGAAAGATGCTGATGTCCACATTGTGCTTGGTAACTGTTTATTTTTTCTCCCTAAGCATATGAATGCAAAAGCATTTAGATCATAGTAGAACCTAGAAGGTGTTCGCTTACTGGGTAGGGGGTGTCCACACTTATACCATCTGATGCACAAAAAGAAAAAGAAAGACAACAACAACACAGCAATATATTTATTTATAGAAAATAATGCAGATATTATCCGGGGGGGGGGGGGGGACTCTCATATGAAAGGGGTGGGGATCCTCGTCGGACATTTTCAATTAAACCCCTAAAGGAGACCAATCTGGGCATGGCCCAAACTTTTTTGACCTCCTAAAACAGACCATTTTTAAAATTAGAACACAGACAAATGAAAAATACAGTAACTTTTCACGTGCAACCCTAAATGAGACCTTCACAGCTAAATATAATGGCGTTTTGCCCTGAACACCCTAAGTGAGACCAAAATCCGAAATTTACACCCGTAAGTGAGAGGACAAGCATCCCTGCCCCTTCCATATGAGAGTTCCCCCCCCCCCCCCCCCCCCCGGGCATATTATACTGACTACAAATAGCAATACCTATCAAGGCAGGTCAGTCTTTAACCTATATTTATTGATTACAACAAAAGAATAGTAAAGTTGAAACCAAGACTTAGGGGTAAGCTACACATGTTGAGCTATTTCATGTTTGCAAGTTGAAAGAAACAGTTATAGCAACTGTAGAAAAACATGAGTTTGTTGAAGAAGAACCTGCCGACTGTTTTCATTGGCACTTCGTGACTTTGATGTGGCTCATCTATCAACCTCTGATTACTAACTCCTCCTGTTTTGACAGACAAGTTAATGAGTCACTTAGAATATGTCTTAAGCCAGGTCCTGTTGATCAGTTTGCCTGAATTATTTCATTCATGACTGTTTTTAATTTGAAGGTGTCAGTGTTCCAGTGGAGGATGTACGCCATAGGGGTCATTGGGTGAACGAGTTTTGGACGTGCACTGGCATTGATGACATACAGGTTTAATTAAGTTATATTTTGGGCTTAAATTGGCATGGGGGTGGGGATTCAGTGGTTAGTATGCGGGGTTTTAATTTTACAATCAGAAGGTCTTAAGATGGGTGGATTACTTACACAAGAAATGTTACTCCACATTTAATTTAATTGTTTCTTTTTACTCAGCTGGCTCATTCAATTCATTGGATTGGACACAATCCCTACCTTCAGTTGAAAAAAGAAAGAAGATTAAATTAAATTATATTTCTTTTCTTTTTTCGTTAAAGGATCAGTTTTTGGCTCTGCTCAAGTCTGCTGCTGTTGCTCAGAAAGTTGCAGAAGCTCAGGTATTCTGTTCAATCTGCCAAATACATAATATTTATTGAATGTAAATGTTTTTTAACTTGGATCAAAGTTGACATTAACCCAAAACTAGTTTAATCGGGCTTTGAACAACTCGGCCTGGGGACTTTGTGTTTGGGAGACTTACCATCGGACGGATTTTAGCATTCAAGATAATAGCAATAACAACCAACCATTTATTCTGCCACACTTGCAGAAAGTTTGAGATTTGGCAGTGTGTATGATTAATTTGGAGGTCTTACATTCGACATTTGATATAAATTGTTATAATTTTGTTTTTCTTTCAGTGTATGTTCAGGTTATTGCCAGAGAGTAAATTGTACAGAAGGGGCCGCAAACAGTACAACTTGAATTTTTTGAAGATAGATGAAGGGAGGTAATGATTATAGAGTCCTCCATATGGAATTACAGTCAATTTACATCACATGTTACAAGTATTTCTGAGAATGAAATGAACATTCAAATTCGTCTTTGTAATGTCCAGCATTTGAATGGAATGTTGAACATTTCTCTGGAAATCTTTTATTCTTGAAATACTTACAGCTGTAATGTAAAGAAAAATTCATAGCTTTATACCATCAATAAACTAGGGAAAGTTCTGAGGGAACTCTGAAATCTTGCCGATGATGTTCAAAACTGACATGTAAATTTCAAAACTCCGTTCAAATTTCCAAAATACCAGTCACACGTGATGTGGATTGACTGGAAGTAATTAATAGAGGATAGAATATAGAAGAATATAGAGTGTGTTACTCACGGTTACCATATTGGAGGAGCGAAATGATAACATGAGTTTCCTTTGGGAAATAAATAAATTTTATTTTTATGCAAATATCCTTTACTGTTTGGCTCCTCCAACATGGCTGCTGCAGGCACTCTCTTTAAATTAAGATTAGATTTCAGCTTTCTCCTTCCATTGCTGGATGTAGCCCTCTGCCACCAAAAACCACTCAATTGACCCTGTCCATGGTAGAGCTGTGCCATGTTACTTCCCTTTCATCCTCTTCTAATCTTAAAGTGTCATCCTCTAGGCATGTGGTCCTAGTTTTGTATGTGTATATATAGAGCTTGCATCCCCTGCTTCAGTCAGCCCTACCACTTCTCATTGGGTTTGTTGTAGTGCGTCATGTATTTGAAGGGCTCTGAGCACAACCAACCTTTTATGTGTAGGACAACACCGGCTTCTTCCATCCCATATTGGAGTGCTCATGAAGGAGTGTTTGTCAGTCGTTTCCATATCAAGGAATACTTGTCTTGGTTTAATGCCAGTTTGGATCCAGGAGCTCAACAGTCCTCAGCCACTCCAGCAAATAATGCCAGTAAGTTTAAGTGGTTTGGTTCTAAGATTATCATCTAAGAATGTTAGTTCTGTATTTAGTTTTTGAACAAAAGGCTAAAAGACAAGGAATTGACTTACGTGTCTTTAATCATCAAGTTAGTATCAAAAAAGAGGAGCCAGTGCTTGGCTAATTTCTTTTCTTATGTTCAGTAATACCTTGCCTGAGTTGATTCACTCTTTAGCAAGAAGTAATTATAAGCTAAGTCCTTGTGTTGACGCCTTTTGCTCAACCGCTAAAATTTAGGATGCCAAATAGGGTTAGGGTTAGGGTAAGACACCCAGATGAGGCAAAAGAATATTTTTTTCTGTGTAAAAAAATATCCAGTGAAATCAGTTCAAACGTGAGTAGTTCATCTTATTAGTCCTTCTAGCAAAACTCTGGTTCTGGGAACCAATCAAACTACTCCTTTTCTTTTTAAACTAGGTCAGCCATAAATAATAAGGAAAATAAAAACATTAATGGTTTCTTTCATTTTTGTTTCATAGAGAGTGGAAGTCTGAGAACACAAAGCATACCGTTAAAACATGAACCATCAACTAGTTTTCTTAAATTATGAATTTCTATCATGTTCAAAGTAGTCTTCTGTTTCCATATAGTTCTGTTGTGTGGTCTCCACCAATCAGAGAGTGCAGTATATATTTAGATATTTAAAATAGAAGATTAGGTTCAATGGAAACCTGTGAAAAAAATTATTGAAATTATGCTTTGTATATATGATGCCTCAACTGAAAAGTGTGTCTTTGTAGGAGGAAGATCAAGGAGAAACAGAGACACTTCTAATGCTCAGCTACAGTCAAGGACAGTAAGCAGGACAGCAAGTCAGGCTAGTGGGTCAACAGAACAGGCTGCTGATTTGAACAATCTCACAGGAGGACCTTACAGTGAAGAAGCCCTAAGTGCTATAAAGTAAGTGAAACAAACCCTAATAAGGAAGCATTAAGTGTTGTTTCTAGCAAACTGGTCTTAATTTATTTAATTCATATAATCTTATCCTATTTGTGTGTTCCAGGCCTGCAGTAATTGCCTTGGCTGCCTGTATTTGTCTTTTTTTTCTTTTCTTATTTGTTCCATATTTGTTGTACTGTATTGATCTCAGCAAAGCTAATAAATTAAAAATTAAATGAGGATTGCTGGTAAACAGAAATACACATATCAGTCAAGTTGAGAAAATAAGAACGTACCCTCTCAAAATGTTCAAGATAAGTGGCAAGTTGTTTCCTGTAGGTGGCAAAATGGCCAGTTTGTATTGGTATATTGTGAGATGGCTGTAAAATGGCCTAAATTGGTACGAATGTGCACAGATTTGTCTAATACTAGTCTTTTATTTGTATAAAAGTAGGAGTGTACTGTGGAAAACGGCAGGGTCATTGTAAAATCCAGAGGGATGAATGTTGTGCTGTTTCGGCCTTAATCTAGAATGCTGAATGTGTGCTAACAGTAATGTTCATATTTTCTTTGATCAGCTCAAGATACTAAGCTATATTTCTTGTAATAATAGGTTAATATACATGTCAATCACAAATTTGATATTCTACAGTATTGTGTAACAGCAATAACAGCATGTAATTTACAGAACTTTCAGGAAAAATCGTTAATTGAAACTTTCGACCCAAACAAACTGAATTGTTCTGTGGAAAATGACAGGGTCATTGTAAAACCCAGAGGGATGAATGTTGTGTTGTTTGGGCCGTAATCTAGAGTGCTGAATGTGTGCTAACAATAATGTTCATATTTTCTTTGATCGGTTTAAGGTGCAGTGTATATTAAGCTACATTTATTCTATCAATAGGTCAGTACATGTGATATTTCTCAGTATTTTGTAACAGCAGTAACAGTGTGTACTTTAGAGAAATTTCAGGGCAAATCGTCAGTTGAAACTTTCGACCCAAATAAATCTAAATTATCACAATCACTGTTTTTGCAGAACCTACTTTAGAGACCAAATATTTGATCTAAGAGAAGAGATTAATTTCATGAGAATGCTTCACTTTGTTATTCTTGCTGTTCTTTTAAACAGGTAGGTCCTTTTAATACATCTACTTTTTTCAAACTTGCAAATTATTGCCCATCCACATGATTTGAAGGGCTCGGTACATAACCGACTCGTAGTGCATTATATATCCTTCTTTGTTGTTTTAGCTCAGATCCACCAGATTTTTGCATGTGGTCTTCATTTCCTTCAGGAAACGATGGCCCCAATCTTACAGTGTGACGCACCTTACCGTGGCCACCTAACAAACCTTTTTTTACAAGTTAGCCAAGCAGGATACGCGAATTTCAGTAACAGTCACACCTCCTTGCAATGTCCAACAGGCAAGTGACACAGCAACGAATTATTGAAAACACGATTTTTTTTATTTTATGGCTAACTTGTAAAAAAGGTTCGTTGGGTGGCCACGGTAAGGCAGCATGTAAATCCGTTGCTTTACGCTTCATTCATTTACCGTTCATTCATTTCCAGCAAAAGTGGTTTCCCACAAAAACTTACTCCACTTTATCGCGTGAACATCACCAATTCCAGACAAAAAAATCGTATACGGGCAATTCCCATCATTCTTCATTGTCTGAGCCTATGGTTGCTCTACTGTTTTAAAGCATTTCTCAAAAAAATTATGAAATTTTTTTTGTCATCGCGTAAATCGCAAGCAAGTAATAGTTGTAGGTTTATTAATGTACACAACATAATACCTTGTTTCATATAACATTGCTCACAACAAAGGTCTACCATCTAAACCATCCTTTATTTTGCATCTTCTGATCAATGTGGATTTTTTTAACTGACCTATATATTTTATTCTATGCTTGTGTTTCATCGTCATGTTTTTGTAGAGGTGACCCTCAAGAGCAATCTGCGTGTCTCGTGGAAGCTTACAGACTTCTGAGGAGCACTGCTTATCAACTACATCTTGTTATACAGCAAAACCTTGTGGTTCAAGAGCTTGTGACTTTCCTTTCTTCATGCGGGGTGAGTGGTAAAAGAGCACTTATCAAAATACATCAGGTGCATTACATCAGATTGCAAAGTCAGAATTAACTCATTGCCAAGGGTAGAAACAGCTGTGTAACTCAAGTCATGGCTGGTTCCAAGTTCTCAGTGTTTCATCACATATCAAATACCGAGAAGAGAGTTGAAAATACGACGCATAGCGGAGTATTTTTAACGAAGTGCGAGGGTTTTGATATTGCGATGAAACACGGTGATGAGTGTTCGTATAACTTCCCAAACAAACCTATTTTGAAGGAGAAATTAAGGATGCAAAAACGAGGAGTTTTTCATCAGATATCCAAAAACGTCACGTTGCATGATTTCTTTTGTCTTTGGCTTTTGAATTATTAGCGAGTTTGAGAAGTAATGGAGAAGTGTGAAGGATGTTCTAGGGTATGAAATTGATGATTAGGGTATTTTTGGGGGACCACAGTCTTTCCAGTATCTTTGTTTTAGTCAGTTGCTGGTGTTTATAGTTATAGGCTGTTCTACTGGCTCGAAAGGAGTTGTGGTTTGATCAGTCCACTGGAGAGCTTATCTCGGTAAATCCGCTATCTTGAGAAAACAAACAGTACACAAAATAGTGTGTTTGTATACGTGATAAGACATAGAATGGTGTATTAAGTGAGTGACACAGGCATACTCGGGAAAAGGAAATCCGAGTGCTCCTATCAGGAGTCGAACCTAAGACCTTCCGATTACTAGTTCGGATGCTCTACCACTGAGCTACAGGAGACTCGTGGGAGCTAAGGCCATTAAACTAGATACTTTCTGTTTCATTTGAAATCTGAATAAACTGTGCTTGACATTCTAGACCGAACATTGTTTTCTTCCAGTTTGAGGATGTAGCTAAACTAGAAAGCATATAATCGTCTTTTTAAAATTTCCTTACATTTGTCTATAAAACCTTGTCGAAGTCCACGTAGACTACAAGAAAAAAATCACAGACAAATGTATGGGAATTAAAAAGGGGTTGCACACTTTTGGGCCAGCTACACACCTCGAATTTAGACAGAAAACTCTACAGTCTCTTGTATCTTTAGTTAACAGTTATAGCTTTTTTGAGATTTTAAGCTCCATTTGACGATCACCATATGTTCTGCTATTTTCCCATGATTTTCAAAATGGGGAATTTTACCGTGAAGGGTCTTATTGGGAATACAGACACTTTACAAAATTGATAATTAATTTTTGCTAACTTTGCAGCTGGGTGCATCGGATGTTGTACAGGCCCATTTCTTGGCGTACAGACATTCTTTGAAGGATTTTTTCAGCAACTCCTTGTGAGGATCACATTTATTTTGTTCAAAACTCTGGATATAATTTTGGTTGTTTAAACGATAAAGGACGTTACGATTTTGTTTCCCTCTTTTCGGATTAGAACAATTAATCTGAGGCAAAGGAGAATAAAATTAAACTTGTTTGAAAAATTTTAAACAACAACAACAAAAACGTTTAAACCACATTATTCTACAATGGTGTTTGCCTCACAGTCTCATATAATATTCACAAGAGGTTTATTTCATATTCGAAAAACTTGAAGGGAAAAATGAGTTACAATTGCTTATCTTGTATAAACAGTGTATGTTCAAATTATATTTCAAATGCGCTGTTTTTGTATCAAACGTTTAAATAGGTTTAAAGAAAAACGAAGATAGATGGGGCAGATTTTCATGAACTTTTTATGTAATTTTCTTTGCCAAAATAGGTAATAGAAATAATATTAATAAAAAATAGGACTCTAGTTAGTTACATTCACGCCTTTCATTTTCTATTAGATGTGCAAACGTTTCCCCCCCCCGCTTGAAGTTGCCATTTTTTCAAGTCTACTGTTCGTTTCCACACAAATTACTGGTAGCATAATTTTATGCAATTGTTTGCAAATATATTTAAATTTCATACCAAGTAAATTTTACAATTGTCATTTTCCAGCCTTCCTAAAATGTTGAGTTTTATTTCTTTTCTGTTAGAAGGGAGAAAAGCAATCATCTCAATTTTCATGGACAAGTATTGCTCAAGATGTTAGACTCCATGACAGTTATCAATCCTCATTTGGAAGGGAAGACCAGAACTGGAGCCCTACCACTTACCTCTGAGGTACGGTTAAGTGATGTTTAAAAAACGAGCAGGAGTATTTTATCGGGTGTAAAACAACGAGGCACAGCCAAGTGGTTTTAAACCCCGTTTTAAAACACGTGCTGCGAGTTTTTTGAACGGCTTCAAAAACATTCCTGGAAAAGCTTGTGTCAATAGAGTTCATAACAACTATGCTTTTGTGAACGTTGGAAATCAGCATACGAGAAAAACACCGCATACTAATGAGGAGTGTTTTATCAGCTGATAAAACACCGCATACTAATACTCAATGGGCTTATGAATTATTAATGAGTTTTTGAATATTGTATCACCATCGGAGGTTCCGTAGAGGTGCGGGCAATTTACGTTTATAAACCACGCTCAGTTTGTGGGTACAGTTACAACATTTTGTAACCGTTTAGTTCGGTGTACAGTAATAATAGCGTGTAATAGTTAAAAATAATTTATTATATCATTAGCCGAGCGCGCGTTGCATATGAGATGATAGATAGCCAACGCGCCTCGTATAATCATCTCATCTCCAACAAGCGCGAGTGGAATAATTGTTTTATTAAAAAGAATCAAGAAATATTGCTAGTTCTTGCTGATTTTCGCTTTGCAAGAAGAACCAGAAGACAATTTAATGGTCGCTATTTCTCGGGCATGGTATAATGGCTCATATACCATGACTGCTAAGCCAATCAAATCCATGGAATTGTATTATACAATAATCCATTTTTTAATAATAAGTAATAGTTGTTATTGTTTTGAGAGTGTCAAAGAAAAAAGGAAAAAGAACATTTGCCCAAGAAATTTTGATTTCCCATGTTTTCTCCATTTCCTAAGCTTTAAAATGATGTGTAAGGTTTGGGTACGTTACTCTAAAACTGAACGCTTATGGATCTTTGTGTACAACGCAGTCAAAAAGCATAACCTTGTAGACTTTGTGGTTCAATCCCCTTACAGGTGAATAAAGGATTAGAGGCGGTGAACAGATATTGTGAAACAGTGTTCCTTGGTTTGTTAGATGATGCTTTGTTTCATTGTTCCGATTTGATGGTAAGTCCAAGTTCCTTTTTCCGTTTTCAGCATCTCTGTTTTTTCAACTCACTCAATGCTCTCATGAGTGTTTACACGCGCTTTAGATGTTCATGTGATATATCTAATACCAGGAAGAGTGTTTCATCCAATTTCCAAACATCAAGAAGGTGCAGCCGATATTTTTAACCATCTTTGAGGTCTTTGGAAATCGGATAAAACACTCTTTCGAGGCTTAAAGTGTGAACAACGAATAATAATTTTTTTGCCGAGTATGCCTGTGTCACTGAATAATACATTATTCTCATTTATTCACCAGGCTTAAAATATTCCATCACATTATTTCCATCGCACATATGCTACACATGACATTCCAATCGTAGCAGTATGCAGGATGTTTGTCATATGAACCTAGTTTAATGGCTTTAGCTCCCACGGGTCTCCTGTAGCTCAGTGGTAGAGCATCCGAACTAGTAATCAGAAGGTCTTAGGTTCGACTCCTGATAGGAGCAAACGGATTTTTTTTCCGAGTATGCCTCGCCACTTACTGAATAAAACATTATTCTCAATAAATAACTACTTGTGGTTTCTGTGACCATTCATAGTGTTCCGTTGGCAACTTTGCAGTAACTTCGCAATTGTGGGAATTGTTTGACTGTTGTAGGGTCTTTTACACTGGGGAATTTTTGGTGCAAGTAACTTACTCTTATACTGTTTTCATTGAGAACGTCAGTTTAGCCTTAAACTGGCTTTCTTGTTGACCGCGGTATTGCTGCAGTAGTTTTGGAAGGATGTTGAGTAAAAACGTTAGCACAGAAAAATCAAATGTCATTGTGACCAAGAGGCCAAGAATTCATAGCCTTCTGATGTGGGAAGAGTCAAGGAAGTTGTAGATTCTAGAGTCCTTTCCCTCATGTTGCATCCATTTTCCTCCATTTCATAGATGTCACTTTCTCCTGCTTGCCATGCCCATGCCTAATCTCTTTCCAAATGATCAGTTCCATTGTAAGAGGATTGACACCTTCTTCAACCCTTTGGGCTAGGTCGCATGCTCAATAATTACTTATGAAAACCGTTTACTTTTCTTTTCTTAATAGAAATATTTTCCTCCTTTGGATAACAGCGGTTCTCTCCTTGTGCAGCAGAGGTTTAAACACGGGGCAGAACGAGTAGACATACTTAGCCAAGGGAATCTCGGTGAGGCATGATGAATTGATGAAAAAATTCCATGATTCTACCTTTCTGTGATTTGTTACATCATGTTTTGCATTGTAAAAATGATCTTCAATGAAACCGAATTCAGTTGTAAATTCTTCTCTCCCTGGTATGCTTGTGTTTGTTGAATTAACGTTTCTATTTAGGTTTGATTCACTGTAGCAGTGGTTGTTCTAAGGACGGATAAAATAACTTAATTTAGTGATTAAGACAATACCCAGAAGATGAAACGAACTCCACCGAATACATTTTATCCGCTGGATAGCGATTATCTGCTCTTTGAACAACCGGGGCAGAAGGTCATTTTGCGTAATGCACTTCTTTTAAAATCTATTTCTCTTGCAGTGTTAGATGTGGCAGCACAAGCGAAAACGATTGCTGCTCCCTCTGCTATCACGAAAGAAACTGTCTTACTGCAGGTAAGACGTTTTGGCCTAGCAACATACAAATGGATAAAGGGGTTAGTTAAAGGACCATAGGGACCAGGAATGTAACCAATATGGTCGATTGTTCTGATGAAGGGCTAACGCTCGAAATGTCAGCTCTCGAATCTCTTTGTGGTGAGCAAATCACCTTATCAACTCTGTTGATGGAACCAAACATTCGTTACCAACATACAAACCTGTTAGTGAAGGCAAGAGCATTAAATGAAAGCAGGAAAACATTGACGTTATAATGTTTTCTAGTCTCGTAATGTGGTCACCACAATAGGTGATCAGGGCAATGTGGAATCGCCTAAGATAGACCTTTTGTCCCCGTTTGATTCCTGAATGATCGAAAGTGCTTTTCAGGCCTTTTAAAGATGGAATAAATCAACTTACCTAATTTTCTTAATGTTTTTTACGTTCGATTTCCTGTTGATCATTTCAGTACTTTGTTGACACGAAGCTTGATCAAGTCTTCCACGAGTTTCTTGTTGATCTGGTGACTGACGAAGAGTTCATCCCTCCAAACCCCTACCCCAGACTGGCGTCCAAGCTTGCAGTCTCTGCTACCAGGTAACATAATCACAGTCACTTAAGACTTGTTGTTGTTATGTTAAAATGTGTCGGCTCAGTCTTACCACCACTCCGTTTAGTGTGCGATCTTGTCCAGTGTTTTTCGTATTTCTCACCTGGGGAAGGAGGGGGGGGGGGGGGTGTAAAATAAGAACCAAAAACAACACAATGAATGAATGAATGAAAAACCTCTTGCAGGCTTTACTTACCTGTTCGATGATCCAGTTAAGCGCAATTACAATCTAAAATCTTGGGAGAGACTTGTACCGGCACTATCGAGATCTGAATGTTACAGACAATCTTTTATTCTTAGGGCCCAAAGACTCTCCCAAATTAAGTAACTAGCTGGCTCAATTTATGTATATAGTAGTGGTAACATTCAATTTTTAACTTTGTACTGATTTTCAATGTTTTATTGTTGTGGAAATTATAAAAGAAAAAGAAAAACGCTGTAATTCTTAGCCCAAAGTGTTGTTCATTACGCCTGGTTTACACGTACAACGCAAGCATAAGCATAAGCATAAGCATAAGCATAAGCACAAGGATGTTCACACGTGCGATAAGCATAAGCATAACGTGACATACGCGCAGAAGCTAACATATTTGGCGCAATCGCGCGGCCGGGCTGCCTTTTGGCGCGAGATTTAATTCCAACATGGCAGAAAATGGCAACGCATGAGTAGCTAGATTGTACGCTGACAACTTGTCACTGTTTTTCAGTTTCCTTTCCTTGCGCTTGTGCTTATGCTTGCGTCGTCCCGGTTTACACGTATGACGCAACGACGCAAGCACAAGCACAAGAGAATGGAAATCGTTTCATTCTCTTGTGCTTGTGCTTATGCTTGGGTCGTTGCGTCGTACGTGTAAACCGGGACGACGCAAGCATAAACACAAACGCAAGGACAAGGCGCTTATGCTTGCGTCGCACTGGCTTACACGTAGGTTTCTTGTGCTTATGCTTGTGCTTATGCTTATGCTTATGCTTATGCTTGCGTCGTACGTGTAAACCAGGCTTTAAAGATATGTTATTATATTATAATTATTACTCTTTACACGACATTCAGCTCATCCAGGCTTTATGATCACTCAACTATCAAGTGGATTTCTTAGGGTGGAGGGTCCCAGCTTAGACGATCTTTGAACCGTAGGAGTATATTTGTTGTATTGCATTGACTTGACTGGAAACAGTACCGCGCACTGGACAGAATAGATTGTTACGAATGTTTGGTTTTATCAACTGAGTTGATAAGGTAAATTGGCCACTGTACAGTGATTCGAGTGCTGACGTTTGGAGCGTTAGCCCTTCGTCAGAACGAATGTTACATCAGGGGTTTCATCATCGATTCATTAACAAGTCCAAGGGTAAGCCAGTGAATGTTCCTTTTCGTTCTACTGACAACAGGATGGAGCTGTTTGGAGAAAAGCACGCTAAGCTGTTATCCAAACTCATATCGGGATCTGTTCAAATGATTGACTCCCAAAACTTTGTGTCTTGCATTCCTGGTGTCGAAGCATATGGTAAGTAGCTTGTTCTCTGGCTAATGTGGCCCGGGTTCGAATCCCCAACGAACTTGGCGTCATGTGTGGATTGAGTTTTTTGTTGGTCCTTCCATTACTGGGAGTTTTCTTACTCCTTAAAACCGTCTGCATGTCGAGGAACAAGTACAATTAAAATCTGCAAGACCACAGCGACAAACCGATGAGTGGTGCCGGATCTCTTGTAGACCTGGATCAGTGAATTATTTCTAATACAAAATACTGACGGCAGACTGATCCTAACGGCGGAAGTGACGAAAAATAAACAAATGGCTAGAATAATTGAAAGAAAGATCAGTCTTCCGTCTAAATTTTGCGTATTGAATGTAGAGGGCCTGTAAGAAAAATTCCCTTGATTTGGCCTTCCTTACTTGATATGTGGCTCCGGCCATAGAGCAATTAGTCGGCACACAGTTTCTCCTCACTATGTTCCTTAAACTGATACTTGAAAAAGCTGGTCAAGGCCATTTAAAAGACCTGGCACTCAGTCACTTGAAAAATATGCTCACACTTCCTTCTCTACTCTTGTTCTCTTTTACACTGCGTTGACTAAACATGTCAAGTAAACTGCTGTTCCTGGATATGAATTGATACTTGTATAGTTACACAGTAATGTTCTTGGAACTTCCAGGAAATCTGTTTTTAGTAAGATCATGTCATTGTCTGCTATTACAAGAACTTTTACGTATTTACTTTAAAATAGGGAAGAAAAGCTGAACATTCTATCTGAGAACGTTGTTCTATAGAATGTTTTGATATGTTCCAGGTAAAACATTTGGCAATTTTCGTAACATTACCACTAAATATAATGATTTATGGTGGTTCCTCAGTACTCCTAGAGAGGCAGTCCGCCCTCCCCCCCCCCCCCTCACCCTCAATCCCCAACCCCCTCCCACCCCCCACACCATAAACACCTATCGGGAGACAACGGTCGATGCACGTTAAGAATGACTTTCGTAGGGTAGGATTTTTCCCAAAGGTGACAACTTAAAACGTAGTTTGCCTTATGTACAGTCGAGCTTAACGTTTTGCCATCGTCATCTTTACCTTTAACAATATCGTTCTAACATTGTTGATGCTGTTGCCAGGCTTGGTAAGTGCTTTAGCAGCACTAGACGGAAAACAGTACAACAATCTACGCTCCAAGCTGCACAGTGTCACCAATAAAGTCAATACAAGAATGACAGTTTCTGGATTCAAGGTACTTGTACTTAGTAGTGAGCTCACGCAACAGGACGGCTGAGGGAAGGGGACGGTGAAATATCATTGTGTGACCAACAAGGCATTTTAGTACCTTCACAATTTTAGGCGATTTTCGACTAAAACTGGTGTTCTCTCGTCTGTGAAAACCTGAAAACTACGAGCGGTAGGAATGTTACCATCTAGAGTCATGAATACTTGGCCGTCACGTTTGTCACACAAGCACAATTTGCCGTCCCACCACATCAGCCGTACTGTTGCGTAAACTCGCTAACATGGGTTAAGGACGGTGCCTACTTTTGTTACTGCGCATACGTTTTGCGCATCTCGAGATACTCGGGTTTTATATGGGTGGTGCCTACTAATACAGGGATATTTTTGCGCGGTTTAAAACTATGCGGAGAAATCAGAACTTAGTAAGTGCTCTTGGTATTTAAAAAGAAAATTGGGGGTAGCCATGCATTTTTCAGAGGTAATGAAGCTTCAATTTGATAAAAAAATGCCATACATTGCTTTGTATTTTAGCACTTTTTAGAATTATTATGTCTTAATTATCTCTCAAAAATGCGTGGCTACCCCCAATTTTCTTGTTGGATTCCTATAGCCTTTGCAATGCTCTGCTTTTCCCGCATAGTAATAAACTGCGCAAGAATACCTCTGTATTAGTAGGCACCGTCCTTAAATTAACTGACCCCGCGCTTCGCCTTGAGGAACTTTATTGACTTGATTCTCTTTATTTGCAAAGGGCGGTAGCTTAGTTTTAGCAGCTTCTTCTTATACACCTAAATAAAGTGTCCACCCTGTATTTATTTGCAGACTGTTGTAGACGTGGCACTGAGTGGTTTTGGACCCCTGTATGGTCGCATGATGCCATATTTACACGAGGTGAATCTTGAGGAACATTATTTTGTTCAGGGTTCGAGACACGCCAGGTCCGAGGCCATAGTTCACTTTGCCAAACTCGGTAAGGACAGTTGATGTTATTATTTTTATAATGATAGGGCGGAACACCCAAAGTCAGCTTCAAAGAAGAAGGAACTCTAAAGTAAAGTAAACTTAAAGGGGAAGTGTCATGGTGTTTTTGACCTCTTTTCTCAAAAATGGTGAAATAAGACCTTAACTTAGCTACACAATAATTCTAGAACAACGAGAGGAAAGAAATCAACACAATTCTTGAAAGGAACATCTCTTGATCTGTTCTAGCGCATTTTGGAAACAAAAATGCGAGATGTTGAAAACAATTAGCCTAACATTTTTCAAGTTCAAATCCATTCCGACCTACTCTGTCTCTGACTAGAGGCACTAATCGACAGTTTTGTTTCACTGGGGTGATAACTGATAACTAAACTAGACAATTATTTTCTTGTTTCTGTTGACAGCAAATGTTTTTGAGGTTTTCAAATGACTTCAAATTCTCGCGATACTCCCCCTTTGAGTAAAGCATGCTTTGATAAATCAGTGAAACATTTAGTTTTGCCCATAGACTGCAAACAGTCTCTTTCTTCTCTTAAGTTCTGGAGCGCGCGATGGATCTTGGGAGCGGCGAAGCCGCGAGCCGCGAGAGAAACGCGGGCGCAGAGGGAAGAAAAGAGTCCTTTTTCCTCCCTCTCCCCAATCCCTCCTCGTTCACTTTTCTAATTTGCAT
Organism: Pavona decussata; assembly: GCF_977016875.1. Taxonomy (NCBI): domain Eukaryota; kingdom Metazoa; phylum Cnidaria; class Anthozoa; order Scleractinia; family Agariciidae; genus Pavona; species Pavona decussata. The sequence goes on from NW_028145466.1 coordinate 1,027,676, forward strand.
AATTTTACCGTCACTTGGCGCACGTGATCTGAGGGAAAAAGTACGACTGCTCACAGTCTATTTTTCCCATGGGTGCGTGGTGGAGAAAGCTAGAGCCCGCGTTAGTATTAATTTACACGCGAATACAATTCTAGGTTTGCGGCAGGATTTTTCAACTTTTTGAGCCAAATTGTTTGGAACATGATATTCATTCAGGTTAGCAACACAAAAGGTCTCACAATCTCATCAATAATTCTTTGAAATGTAGGATTTGTATAACACGTCAATGAAAACAGTTGTTTCTTGGTTTAGATTATGTTGAGTTAAGGATGCACTTGGGAGGTTTGCTAAGCGCCAAGCTTAACGTTAAGAGTTAAGCTTCAGACTAATAACTTGTTCTTTTTAATTTTAGTGTACGACCATCTTGTAGACCTCACTGAAAAGGAGGACGTTTTATTTCTTGGTAAGAGACTTTTAGATCTGCCATAATCCCCTACAGTCTTGTGCATCTTCACTGTTGAATTGATTTAATGTATCGGTGTTTTACAGGGATTTTTCTTGGAGGTGAAAGTTTGAGACGCAGCCTTCACGACATTGTTGCACCTCAACGAAAGAAAGTCATCCTCGCACAGCTGATTTCGACTGTGACGTCAAAACAACCTCTCTATATCAAAGTACGTGTCTCCACTATAGAATATTCAACTCCTGTTTGGAGCACTCGGATTTTCTTTTTCCGAGTATGTTGTTGTCAATGACTGAAAAATTCATCTATCCATGCTTTTTGTTTTGATTTTAGCTTGAAAACCTGATATCCAATGCCTAAGTCTCAGTGTCGCCCTCTTTTAGTTTCATTTGAAAACGGAGATTTTCTTCAGAATCGTTAGACCTTCCCTGCACGCGTTATTCTCAGAGACAAACTCTTTCTCTCTTCTGATATACCGCTATTTGTTAATCGTTTCAAATTTAAACACCCAGTACATTTTTCTCCAGGTTTATGTGACTATTGATTGGCGACTTGTGATGGTAAAGAAGTCGCTCCTTCTTCACTTCAGACAGCATGATCAGGGGTGAGCCAGATTTGCTAATGTTAAACCATTTCCTTAATCTACAACGCCAGTTTGTTTTTGCTTAATATTCTTTAGCGGGAGGGAGCTGGATATAAATCGTTCGCATGCCTAGAAAGTTGAAAGGCGACGTTTTGCTTCGCCCCCAGGCTTCTCTCTTTAGTCGAACCTGGTGCGCGTTGGTTTGTGGGATTTTTAGCGTCGTTCCCAGCAAGCCTTGCACCCCTGTTTCTCGCTCGTTCTACGAAATCCGCAGGCGAGTGAAAGAATACAGGGCTGGGGACCATACATGTATATGTAAATTTCCGTTGAATGAAAGAGGTTCTTGCAGTGGTTGTAGTAACTAATTACTTCAGGTGTTGCGGAGAAAAAAGGGGGGAGGTGGGGAAGGTCTCTAACGGGACTCTAACTCTTGACCTTGCAATACTGGTGCAACACTCTTACGAGATGAGTTGGCCAAGTAATTGGTTGTTTTACAAATTGGGTTTGTCTTGCTATTTAACTAAAGTGGTTGTAACATCTCTTTCAGTTATGAGCGATTTTACAACGCCAGTAGCGAACCGTTGGCAATTTATCAAAGCGTTTTCTCCAAACAGGACGTGGTAAGTTGGGCATACTTCGACTCCGTTATTTAGAAGAGTACGTACATTTAAAACTCAAATAGATCTTGAAGCCGTTCGTTGCTGTTCTTGTAGGCTTTAATGTACATCAGGTACTGTGGGCCCCAGGACCACACGGATCCCTGCAAAGGAGAGAACCTGGCGCTCAGTTTAGTGCATGTGGACCACTACATTGATCATGCTAAAGAAGAGGATAATCTGCTGTCCGTATACAGATGGCTTATGTTCAGGTCACTTATGAGTCAGGTAGCTTGTCTTTGTTTTTAGCAGTCTCTTTAATATGTTCTCAAGTTTTTAATATGTAGAAATTACCCTGTTTCTCATGCCAAAGGTGTTGAAAGTAAGTAAAATAGTAGCTTACTAAAGGGGAAGTATCACGGTAATTTGGTCGATTACATCAAAACGTTTTTTTAATCAACAAAAAGTTAAAAGTATTGATCAAGTTTGTTGTAAATTATCACCCCAGTGTACTAAGACTATTGATGAGTGTCGCTGGCCACAGATGGACTGGGTTAGAATGGACTGCAACTTGAAATAATTTAGGCTAACTGATTTCAGTTTCTCGCGTTTTCCTTCCCAAAATGCACTAGAACAGGTCATGAGTTGTTCCTTTCAAGAATTCATTTGATTTCTTTTTCTTCATGTTCTGGAATTATTTTGTAACTAAGTGACGTTGTTGTCGCACCATTTTAACGATAAAAGGCCAAAATCCCCGCTGTTCTAGCAACTGTGTTGATCAAGAGTAATGTGATACAAAGCTACTTTGCGGTAGGATAGTTGATAGATAGAGACTTTGATATACTGTAGTGTCAAGCCTTTTAAGCCGACCATTATGGGTTTGTCAAAGGACACTTAACTAAAAGCACATCAAAATATAATGGGAAAAATGAACTGAATAGTATATAATAGACTGATTATGGTACCGTATTTTCGTAGCAGCAGAATAATACATATTAGACATTTCAAAATAACGACACAACGTTTAAGTTTAGAAGACAAGTTCAAGTTCAAGTTCAAGTTTATTAAAGATTTAAACACATACAAAGAGGAGATAAGCACTGCTAGCAGTTAGCTACAGCTATTCGAGGCGAGCAGTGGTTTTGACGCATAATAAATAACAGCAGTTCAACCTCACAGAATCAAAAAAGTAACTTACAATGCAGTAGCAGGTAAAACAAGAGAAAGGAAAATACAATGACAAAGAACTAGGACTAGATGTGTACAGTTAAAAAAACGAGATTTACGATGAGAAGATACTTAGCCGATTACTTAACAATATTTAGAGTTAAACAGGGAAGTTATATTACTTTAAGTACTTTTAAAGAGTAAAGTTAGGCGAACATAGCCATAGTGCGAAATATAATACACAAGTACGTTCAGTTCAAGGATGTTTAAAAAATTGTTAACATCCTTGAACTGACGATGGATACTGAAGTATCCAAAACATGTCTTCCAAATTTAAGCGTTGTGTCGTTATATTGAAATTTCGAAAACTGATTTATTCAGTATAAGTGGTATTTTACTTGGTTTCAACAGCACAAGTCGTACCTAGCAGAAGCATGGTACATGCTACACAGCGTCGCAGCTGAGCTGGAATATCTGTGCATTTTGAACAAGACTCTGCAGAGTTTAGTCAATGAAGAACTTAGCAGAGCTTTTAGACCTGTGCTGGAAGATGACGAGAGAACGGTATGACATGTATATTGGAGTATGAGTGCCAGATTTAAAAGACCTCTTTACACGTGCGATTTTTGTGCACCTTTTGTCGCACTCAAGTTGCAATTTCAAATCGCCTTTGTAAACTAGAGGCGATTTTAGCGCGATTTGTCGCCGCATTATCACGAGGGTATGAGCATGTTTAAAACTTGATGAAAACTTGCAGCTTTTCTCAGAAAACGTACAGCGATATCGCGCTGAAATCGCGGCTGGTTTACACATGCGATTTGAAGTCGCAGCCTCGTACGAGAAAAATTGTAGTGAGAGTGTGACAAAAGTTGCATCAAAAATCGGAGCTGTCAATGGGCTTTTAGAGCGATTATAAGTTGTGAAATTCCTTGAACTCTCCCTTTGCCCGTGAACGATACTGGTGCAATACAAATTTGTGCTTGCGCACTAGGTTTGAAAATTCGGCTAGTGCTTGGTACTTAGATGTAGCGCACCAAACGTTCCCTGTTGTTGTCATCCTACCGCAGTCGAGATATTCTTTCCGTGTTGGTTAGAAACTTTGAAGACATTTCAGTTCACTGTCAAGACCCGTAAGAAGTCGCGTTCTTCACGCCATTAAGCACATCATTGGCGTACATTACGCAAAATTCCCGAGAGCATTTCGCCGTGCCCGAAAACTATTTTAATGTTCAGTACCTGAAATTCTAGCCTGCAATGCAGGCGTATTTTTTGGAGCGGGAGCGCTGAATAATCCTTCGTTGCTGTCATCTTGGGCGAGGAAGCGCGAGAGGGCTGGAGCGAGTCAAAAGTGACCCTAAGGGAGAGGACGACTAGCTGAGAAATAAAGGAGGGGGGAGGGGGAGAGGAGGGAAAAATACGCCTGCCCGCACTCATTGTTTGTTTGCAGAACCCGTACACTGGATAGACGGGGGCTCTGATTGGTGCGGTAGGTCACATATTGATTGATACCTGACAATCCACGGCAGGTCGGTCCGCATGTCATTTCATTCCAGCTCCACTAGCACTGTGCTCAATGAAACCGTGTCTTTCAGAAATTGGAATATCACTTGAATTGAGCTCCGAACAAAAAGAAATAATTTTTTCACTGTTGTCGAGACAAGATGTATTGGCAGATTTTCCTACCGCCTTTGGAAAAAGCCTTACCTTTCCGTTGTCGGTTCGACTGAAGGGCATTTTTAAAAATTGATTTTATCGAGCAAAAGTGCTGATGCGATCCTCGTCTGTCCGCTGAAAAGTGCTGTGAAGAAACAACTTCAATGGGCCGGGACTAACAAAATACGGATACGATATTGAGATAAAAGATATTGAGGGTGCAAAAAACCGTTTATCATTGCTTCAGCGGAGGAGTACTGTCCGATTTTTCGATCGCCGAAAAAGATTGATACACCAGTTGACCAGCAGCTTTGTGTGATAACTGTGGACGACTCGCATACTGTTCAGTTGGACCGGGTAAAGGTTTGTATTCGCATAGCCCCGAATAAAACTTTGAACTGATCTGTGCTTGATATTCTGCATTTGACCTTTGCGGCGCACAGCGTGACACTTGTAAATCTGCTGAAAGCGAACGCAGAAAATTAACTTTACTGAATCTTCTGAAAGCAAACGCAGAAAATTAACTTTACTAAATTTACTAATTTGACCGTCACACAGTAGTTTTATTCTTTCATGATTCTTTTTATTTTGAGACAGAGACAACTTTCACTTTGTTATGCTTGATTTCAAAGTAGAAACTTAGATCACGCGAAGTACGTGACATGACTGCACAAGCTGTGATGAATGAAGCCGGAAATGCACTGATCAAGCGCAACTATAAATAGGGGCGTTTGGCGACTACACAGGGTTTGCGGGCAGGCGTTTTTTTTTTTTCGCTCTCATTTCCTGCCCCCTCCCCCTCTCCCCCTCAGCCTCCTTCAAATACGCGAACTAAATTTATTATTCAGCGCTCGCCCATGAAAAACGCCTGCACTGCAGGCTACTGAAATTCCGGATTAAAAGTCTTGCATTAAAGCTAAATAGTTGAAAAAAATTACGATTTTAGTGAATGCTCTGTATAAAGAGTAAAATAGATTTTTTTCTTGCATTCTTAGTTGTTAATATTGGTATAAATTCTTATCTCCTTAGTCTCTTCTGGACGCCAGTGCATTGAGTACCATGACGACTGCGTACGGTGATAAACTGGAGCGGGTATTATCCCGCGGGACAGCTATGGCACCAAGTGGTCTCTTGCCGAGGGTGCGAGGTAATTTATAGCGCATTTGCAATTCTGATTATTTAACATTAATGCAGAACAGTAGTATACCGCTATCTCGAGATGTGAAGGTAAACGAAAAGTTGTTGGAAAAGCTGGTTGTTAGGGATAGCTATGACACCTAGTGGTCTCTTGCCGAGGGTGCGAGGTAATTTTTAGCGCATTTGCAATTCTGATTATTTAACATTAATGCAGAACAGTAGTATACCGCTATCTCGAGATGTGAAGGTAAACGAAAAGTTGTTTGAAAAGTTGGTTGTTAGTCCAGAGAAGATTATCGTGCAACTTCGCTTTGGGTCTGGATGGCGAGATGTTTCGAGGTATTACTCATTCCTAACTGCCCTGTACTGGTAAATCTTCGTACAGATTTTTGTTATGTTGAACCACTGAAGGTGTCTTTTGCGTTTATGAGAGGATGTGTGACAGTTGATCCCGTTTTTTGGAAGTTTTAAGGACGCTAGAGAACATTTCGAGGAGACTTCCCATCCATCAGCCACAATTTTGGATAAAACTCGTTGACAAAAATGCTAATTATGGGCCATCTCCTTTGAAGAAAACAACGATAGTTGAGTAAAGTAAACCTTCACTCCCCCCTCACTCCTCCCCTTCACTCAATGTTTCTTTAAAGGTCGGACGATTACCCAGCCTTATTTTCAGTGGTGGAACAACACTGATAAGGGGGATGGGGAGGGAGCTGAATTGTTGATGTACGAATATATCGGTGAAAATGTAGGTCCACTAAAAGATACAGTCAGCCAGTCAGTCGTCTATAGTCTGTACTCTTTTCAATCGTAAGGAAGTTCTGGTTATTTTGCAGACAAACTTCGTCTTGTGTCAGTAACGGATCCCGTCTCTCACCGTCTGAGCTTACGTATTTCGCCAAAAGTAAGTTTGCTCGTGTGTTGTAGGTTTTTTTTTAAGAAAAACAGGTCCGTCCGTCAATGGCTAGTTCATTAGAGCCTTAAACATTAAATATACTAATGGGAATTTCGGTGGCACATACACAGAGTGGCTGTTTGTCTCACTGTTTCCAGATCGAATTGAAATTTGGGAATGTTGGTTTTTGTGGAGGCAAACCGGAGTACCCGGAGAAAAACCTGTCCCACATATGGCGTCAACTCCAGGAATTGAACCCGGTCCACATTGGTGGGAGGCGAGTGCTCTCACCACTGCGCCATCCCTGCTCCCACAACACTGTGACGCTTTCTTATGAAATTTGTACACAATTTCCGGCAAACAGTTTTATGCAACTTTCACAAACAGAAATAGGTACTTGCTAACACAACTATTTTCCTTTGTACATTTTTTTCCTGAGGAGACAAAATTTCGTGAACGATCCATCTAGTATAATTCAGATCGCCCAGTGTACCAATCGGAAAGCTCAGTATTATGTGAGAGAATTGTGGGTCTCTTGCTGGTCTTCAAGGCCCGTTATGGACCCTTTGCCTTTTGAGGGACCATAAGGTCCATCTGAGCGGTCCTCAATCTAAAATTCGGAACCACTAGGAGACCAGTCAGAATGGCCCTATTTCGTCATGAGCCAGCTCAGTCACTATAGCGCGTTTACCCGTTCTGTTTGTCTTTAGACACCGATCATACTGCAAGAGATCAATGAAATGCTTCAGCCTTTAATGGATGCCGCTGCCCAAAATGTTCACTTGGCCTGTCCCGAGATTCACCGCGCGCTTAAGTCAGTGGAGGTTGACGTGACTGGCCGGAAATCCAACTTGTCTGCGAAACAAAAATGAACGCACTGTTAAATTCACGTACAGAACACATTAGAACCCTTGCACAACTTTAAAGGAACTGTTAAGTAATGTATCAAACACGAGGAAGAGTGTTCCATGCGATTTTCAAGAACCAAATCACCGAGAAGTGGATTGAAAAATCGAGGCGCAGTTGAGTCTTTTTAACCAACTTCGAGGTGTTTAGAAATCGGGTGAAACACTCTTTCAAGTGTTTGCTATAGTCTCTCAAACCGTCAATAAAAACAAAGCGAAATTCAAAGCAAACGTTTACCAAATTTTATGATAACAGAGCATATTCGTATTCTCGATATAAACTGGATCTAGCCCGCAATGGAGGCTCTTGCGGTGAAAAAAATTCTCCCGCTTAAGCCTCGTTTACAAGCTAGTTCCAGTACACCTCGGACGATACGAATCACATTTTCAATCTCCTTCACGGTAGTGATTTGCTTTGTTTTTTGTTGATATAATGAGCTATTAATGATTTGAGAAATTGATGCAGAAATCAGAACACATTAGAACCTTCTCACAAACTTTCGTGTGGCGGCTTGTCTAACGGGCACGCGATAGGTTACAATATTTATAAGTGACAAAAACATGATGTTGAATAAGCCTCACTAAGCTGGTTGTATTGCTCAAGATGTACGATATATTTATTTTGATTTAATTTAATGACCCTGGCCAGTTTCCAGTTAATAAACACAACGTCATTTAGACTTCTGTCTTTTTAATTAAAAGATCTTTTCCTCTTGCTCGTCTTTATATTTTTAATCTGAAATAAACGTTGCTAGCCTGGAGTCAAATCAAAACATGTTAAGTCCTTTGAATTATTTTGGTCTGTCATTGAAATCGTGAAGTGTGACCACTCAAATATAATTAAACCTTTTAAGAAATATTTTCACGTAGTGCAGTATATCGTACCGCTTAAGGCAGTACTTGAAGTCTTTTTTTAGAGTTCGCAAATATAGCAAAAACAATTCTTGGAATACCGTTATGTATTACTCTTAAAATGTTTCGTATTTTGGAGGCGGCGCTTGTTCGCGCGCGGATTTTTTTTTTGTGAATTGCTTAATATCACTCATTGAATAACAACATTTTAAAATATACTTAACAATTATTCCACGAGCGCGCGTTAGATATGCTGATTTTCGCTTTGCAAGAACAACCAGAGGACAATTTAATGGTCGCTATTTCTGGGGCATGGTATAATGGCTCATATACCATGGCTGCTAAGCCAGTCAAATCTCTGGAATTGCCTTATATAATGATCCAGTTTTAAATAATATCCAATAATCTAACAACTATATAATTTTCTTTTTCTGAAAACGATAATAACAAAAACAGTAGTCTGTTTAAAATTTCACTTTCACAGTTGCCGTCGCAGTTGGCTTCAAATGAACTTTGACATTTTTTTATAGAATCGACGCTTCAGTGCTCATGTGCTTCGAATAAGCGTCCCATTGTTGTGTGGACTGTGTTCCCAATTCATTCGTGGCAGCGGCGCTTTTATTTTCGAGCAAATACGGTTATGGTAACGGAAACAAACGAACAGTCAAAGGCAAAGAACTTCCTTGCACAAACTTGTGGGTTGTATGGCTCAAATTGCATTGGCCTCCGTGTTGTCTCTGACGTCAATTACATGTGACCTCTTGGCATACGCTATTCCAGAAAAGCGGGAAACTTGCCAGAAGGTCGTCGCTCCATTTTGATGTTTTAAGAGCTTTTCATGTTGTGAATTTTCGATGTATTTGTTCTCTCTTTCCGTTTTGGCGCCTGACAAGCACTACAAGGTAGCAGAGAAAACGAATCCTGAAGCATTTTCTAACCGCATTCACCATTTCATTTAGCTACCAGAACTGATACTCAAGTTCAAAATTTGCGCCAAAGTACAGTTTAATTGCGCAGTATTTTTCGTCTCAGTTGAATGGTTTAACTCACCCAAGGCTTTCATCCACAGACTCAAAAGTCAGAACGACCTTGTTAAACACAGTAAACAGTACCACAGGGAAGTAGTGCCCAATAACAGTTCCGATACTGTATTTAAGTTTGAGTAAAGTAAAAAACATTATTGTATGAGTGTTGCACGTGATTCACGTAACTTCAAAAAAATCTCTGGCCTTCCGAGTAAGAAAAATAACAAAAATTTACAGATTCCCAAAATAAGAAGCACGTTTACACATTCCAATGTAGAAACGTATGGTTGAAGCGCTTGAGGAAACGAAAGTGCCGGATAAATACCTTCAATAGAGAAACAGGAAGTCTTACAAACTCGCATGACCAGAGCCTCGATTAAAATTTTAAGCCTGATGCAAATATGATTGCTGTTATTCAATCGTGGATAGGATGAATGCACTTAGACAAAATACATTTTGTACAGTTTAATACTTGATTGATTCTCTTAACCATGGAACAACAATAATGTGGTCTACGGGCATTTTTAGACTTTAAAAATAGACAAATATTTCACATAGATGAAATTGTTCTTAGAGCACGAAAGAGATATATAAAGTAACTTCTCGAACGAAGAACAGACCAAACGCTAGTAATACGAGGGAAAGAACTTGACAAAAGTTGCCAACTTTTTCAAGTTGCAATCTATTTCCATCCTAGCCGCCAGCGGTTTTAGTTTTGTTTTAGTTTTTCAATATATCAGCGTTTTCGTTTACACAAAAACGTTTTTTTTTTTTTTGGCGTCATTGCCAAGAACCAGGTTAGACGATTCACCAAGTATCACGTACATCGAATGCGACTCAATCCCCTGAAAAACTGGTCAAAAAATCGCATTAAATTAGCTCAGTAGAGTGGTTTTCATTTGTATTTAGTTAAACCAAACCTAACTAATCACTGCAATCGATCAGAACACCTTAATGAACCAATCAACTCGAAGCATTTTCATGTGACCGGCGCCAAGCGCGGGAAAACACGTGCGGACAGGTCACGTTTTTTAAACTGCGAACACAGTTTTGTTTTTGTTTTTAACGGCACTGTAACCGATCAGCACGGCGCTGTGAACAGGAAGTTCAAAACCGGCCGAGCGCGGGAAAACACGTGCGGACAGGTCACGTTTTTTGAACTGTGAACTCAGTGCCAAACGCGTTTTTGTTTTTGTTTTTAACGGCACTGTAACATATCAGCACGGCGCTGTGAACAGGAAGTTCAAAACCGGTACACACGTGCGAGCAAAATCACGTTTTTATGTTTGGTTTCCTTTCAAGAACGCTCCGATCGTCGTACGCATTTCGCCTGTGTCATGTCAACTATAATCTAAAGTCGTATGGCTCCAGAGCTTTTGCTGTTTCGACCCCAGAACTCTGGAACAAACTACCTGTTGACATCCGTTCTTGTGACAATTTAAATCTCTTTAAACGTAAACTTAAGACTCATCTTTTTTCGAATTATTTTAAACAGATATGATTTTTTTAAAACTTTGTAAAGCGCTTAGAACAGAACTGGATAAGCGCTATATAAGTAATTATTATGCGCAGTAAAACTATCTGTATGCACAGTATAAGAAGCACCACAGGGCGCGTAGCGTAACCTGTGAGCCAAGCGAAACTTATATTATTATCATTATTATTATTATTATTATTATTATTATTATTATTATTATTATTATTATTATTATTATTATTATTTCTCATTGGTTGAGAAACTTTCGCGAGATTTGCATACAAACTCATCCACAGAACGCAGTAATGCAAAACTAAAGAAAACGGGAATTTCATACTTCCAACATTCAGTTGCAAACCGCTCAGACCGTGGAAACATCTGCTCAGGTAACGCGCTATGCGAGATGGATCGCGTAGAAGTCTAACAGTGTGCAGATTGAAATCTCAGCTGCAATTTGGAATTGTTTTCAACACGATTTAAATTCCAGGTATGTGGTCTAAACCAATTTTTTTTTAAGTAGGCATGATAAGTCATATTGAACCTAAAACGTTCCGATTACTTAGTTCAGATGCTCTACCACTGAGCTACAGGAGACTCGTGGGAGCTAAGGCCATTAAACTAGGTTCATGGGACAAACATCCTGTATACTGCTAGGATTGGAATGTCATGTGTGATGTATGCGCAATGAAATAAATGTGATGGGATATTTTAAACCTGGTGAACTAATGAGAATGATGTATCATTCAGTGAGTGACACAGACATACATATGTATGTATGTATGTATGTATGTATGTACTCGCCTGCGGCTCGTAGCGTACTTCTTTGTTATCAACATGTTTTGACTTCCTCTGTGCGTTATCAGAGTACAGACGGACGCACGGCAAAATGGAAAGAAAGTGAAGAGAACCCGAAAAAATTAAATTGTACAGTGAAACGTTTCCTTTCTTCTTGAGTGCCTGTTTTATTTGTTTTATAATATAGTTTTACTTGTATTTGTGGAGAAATTTATTTCATTTACAAGAAATTGGCTTGCACGCACACAAGCAATGGCGTCGCGGATCACAACATGTTTGCATCAACACTATTGTGTTCAAAGAGTTCTTTTTTAAGGACGGAGCTCCGCTTTGCTGCTGCGCATACATTCTGCGCATCTCTAGATGGTTGGAGATACTCAGCGGGTTTCCTAAGGACAGTATTTACTAATACAAAGGTCAGTTTTTGCGCTGTTTATGACTACGCGGGGAAAGCAGCTCTTAACGGGGCTATTGGAATTGGGGTAACAATGTATGCAATTTTAGAGATAGTTTAAGATTTCTTTTTCCTGAGAAACAATCAGTAAAAAGAGTGAACCCAGACTCTCTTCGCTTTTTTCTCCTAACTCCCTTAAACCTCTAAGAGCATTCAAGCTCAAAATACGCCAACATTCCTAAAATCAGGAAAGGAAAAACCAGTACCGCTTGAATGTACTGCTAAAATGCTTTTACTTCATGGCCACACTTGAGGATTTCATCCACAGACTCAAAACGTATAACCATCTTATACAGCATAGTAAACAGCACCACAGGAAAGTACTGCTCAGTAGCTTTCATTTGAATGGTCACACTTTAGGATTTCAGCCACAGACTCAAAAGGTAGAACCACCTTGCACAGCATAACAACAACAATTTTATTACCTTTTTTCAAACAAATATTTACAAACGTATTGGGAACTGGTAAAAGTTACTCAGAATAACTAAACAGGTAATCTTGCTGAGTAACAAAATTGAATATTGATCTGAATAAACAGCACCACAGGACAGTGTTGTTCAGTAGCTTTCATTTGAATGGTCACACTTCCATAGACTTAAAAATTAGCACCACCTTATATATACAGCATAATAAACAGCAGCACAGGAAAGTACTGCTCAGTAGCTTTCATTTGTCACACTTCCAAAGACTTAAAAATTAGCACCACTTTGTACAGCATAATAAACAGCAGCACAGGAAAGTACTGCTCAGTAGCTTTCATTTGTCACACTTCCAAAGACTTAAAAATTAGCACCACCTTATACAGCATAATAAACAGCAGCACAGGAAAGTACTGCTCAGTAGCTTTCATTTGTCACACTTCCAAAGACTTAAAAATTAGCACCACCTTATACAGCATAATAAACAGCACCATAGGAAAGTACTGCTCAGTAGCTTTCATTTGAATGGTCACACTTTAGGATTTCATCCACAGGCTCAAAGATGTACAATATATTAAACAGCAGCACAGGCAAGTACTGTTCAAAATCTTTTACCTGCATGAATGATCACTCTTAGGGGTTTGATCCACAGACTCATGGCAAACGTTTGAACCACCTTGTAAAGAATAATAAATAGTACATCTGCTCCACCGCTTTCCTCTCAATTTTCATTCCGAAGAGCATGATGCTGCTGTTTGAATCTCGTCGCCAATTAAATATTTCTTTCATGATAGATGAATTGTTCAGTCAATGACACAGGCATACTCGGGAAAAGAAAATCCAAGTTCTCCCAACAGGAATCGAACCTAAGACCTTCTGATTACTAGTTCGGATGCTCTACCACTGAGCTACAGGAGACTCGTGGGAGCTAAGGCCATTAAACTAGGTGAGCTCCCACGGGTCTCCTGTAGCTCAGTGGTAGTGCATCCAAACTAGTTATCGGAAGCTCTTAGGTTCGACTCCTGATAGTTAGACGCCCATCGAGGCCGGGAGCGATGAGAGGCGGCTGTATTCGCAGCCTACTCCTGATAAGAGCACTCGGATTTTCTTTTTCCAAGTAAAAAAAGAGAAAAATAGCCGAGATATTTTAAGTGCGTAGTAGGTATTGTTATGCGTCTCATGGCGGAAGGAGACCAATATAGAAATAAGAACAGATGGATTATGAACAGCAAGCAAACTTCCTTGACTTCCTTGTGTTTCGTTTTCCCTGTTCCTCCGTAGTTAATTAAATGTGACATCGTATCGAGCGGTTTATTACCTTAAATTATCAAGCAAACTATTGCCGATCCTTCCACCAGGAAGAAATGACATTCACTGAAAGAAATGGATACAAGAAAATGCTCGCTCAAAGCTGAGTCATACAAGGCTGCCAGATGCACTGACATATTGTACATTCATTCTATTTTTGCAGTATAGCTTAATCAGTGTAATTACCTCAAGCTAAATTATCTGCATAAAGAAAAAAGTAACACGATAATCGTTAAATGTTTTACGCAAAGCACAACCAAATATAATAAGAATTTAACCTTGTAACAACAAAGTTGTTGATGTAAGAGGCTGTTCTATTCTTTGAAGTCTTGTGCTTGTAAGTTTCTGAGAATATGAATTCCAGAATTTCACGGTTAATCCAACTTTGTTAACGGTGATGTATCAATCCGCAAATCAGTTGTGAAAAGGTTCTTAAAGTAAGGCAATCCTGAATGCGGAATTCTAAGCCACCATTACGCACGACCGAAGAGGACAGGACGAAAATGTTCATTACCGAAATACTAAACTATTCTTTCGAGAATTCGGCTAAACTTTGTTGCGAACCATGTAATTATCATTTGCGTAAGCAGTGAGATAACCTTTTTGTTTTTTTGCTCGCTTGCTTTGAAAAGCAATTTTGCTTCAAAGGAATGATGAGTAAGCGATTGTACGATAAGTCAAATAAAGAGAGGGCTGTTGATGACGACTAATAATATTGACGCGGAACTGAAAAAATGGCGAAGAATAGGAAGAAAGTTGTGTTCACTGTGTTAGTGTGTAAATGGGCTGTTTACAGTCGCTAATATTTTCCGTGTGATCGTCCTAGGGAACTGAAGCAACAACGAAGGCGACGGAAACGAGAACGCCACAAAACGAAAGTCAAATAAGCAACAGCAATCACTCCGCAAGTGCGTTAGACATTTTGGTAATTGTATTTTCCGTCTTCTGCAAAACAACAATGTAAAATGACCAAATTCAAGGTTTTGTGGGTAACGAGATGACATGGCAGAGAATTTTTCATGGTTAACTTGAACACTGTACCTAGGAGCCTGAGTTTAGTTCGTGCATGGATAGTTCTTCTACCTTGTACATGAACAAGTTGAGCATGTTAGAATACTGATTGCAAAGTGGCTCAAATAATGTGAATTTATGTGTTAAAGTGACGTTTTCGTTGGCTTTGCCGTCGTCGCTGCTTAAGTTCCCTATTACGTCGAGCACAAACAGGAGACATTACCAACTGAACTGCAGAGTTATAGCTATACACCCAGACAAGAATCCCTCGGTTATACACCCAGACAAGAATCCCTCGGTGGTTTTGTGGCTGAACGTAACAAAGCGGGATGGCGACTGTCCGATCAAAGCATACGATGCCTTCGACTATGACACGGAAAATATGGGATTGCAAGCAGTCTAGTGTATGAACACGGCGGTCAAGAACTTGAGCAGCTTTACACTCCGACAACGAACCCTTCGGTGATTTTGTGTCTGAACGTGACAGCAAGATGGCGATCGTTCGATCCAAGCGGAAAATATGGGATTACAAACAGTCTAGTGTGTAAACACGGCGGTGAAAATGAAAATTCCGCAACTGAAAAAAAATGAAGCCAGCTTTAATCTACCTTAATCGTTTCCTTATTACTTTAATTTCACATTTAGAGGCTCGTTGTTAATAAACGTCCGTCGAAGGTTGTTAGTTTAAGGTTCAGCTGCCATTCCTTGCACATGTTTATCCATGCCGGCGAACATTTCAAAATGCCATATCTCCAAACGAAAGTAATCGGAAGACATGAAAATTTTTATGAAGTTTCTCATTGTTATTATTAAGAATTAATGCCCAAGAAGACTAGTTTCAGGGAACGGGAAGCGGAGTGCTCTGATTTAAAATGATGTTAGATTCAAGCCATCTTGATCAAAGAGTATGGTAGTTTTGGAAGAAGTAGTTCAAGAAGAACGCGATTTTAAATGAGCTGAATCAATCTGTGACGTGCTGTGAGCGAGTTGTCCTTGATTTTCTTAGAACTAAACGGAAAAATTGTCAGGAAAGGGCTGAAGTGTATAATACATGCGGAAGTAACCGCCTTGGTCTTCAACTATTGTAATGCTAATTCACCGGTTTTGGCGAACATTGAACAATTTTACCGGGAAAAAATATAAAATGATGTACTATACAGTTTCACAAGCTGATCTCGGCTGCAGACCAAAAATACTGCGTAGAGCCATCTTATTTGACAATATAATCAGCACTACTTTGAGCCAAGAGAGAAACTGCTCAATAACACTATCATTTGAATGGTCACGCTTTGGAATAAAGCGCCTAGCTTTCATTTGTTCAAACACACTTTTAAACTTCACCCAAACTCAAACGTTTGAACTATCTTGGGCGCTAAACCTTCATCCAGACTCAAAAATTCTAACAGTAGTGTTGCAACATAATATTGAGCACGGTATGACATGAAAGTAAAGCTCAATTGCTTTTATTTCAATAGTGACACTTACGAAATTCATTCACAGACTCGAAAATGAGACTGACTACAACAACATTGATTTGACGAGAAAAAGTCCTGTTGTCCGACAGAGTATAGTCCTCCGCCTGGTCGCCGCTTTAAAGCGTTTCGTAAACGCCTTAAGTGAAACTAATAGTGAAAGCTTTTCCTGAATTTTTTTTTGGCACATTTAACAAGAAATCTTATCCACTGTAAATAAACGAATTATTATTTTTTAACTCATTACTTTCAATGTAATGTGAATTTGCATTTTTATAGTTCATTTTTCAGCCAGTTATGGATTGTTGAATTTTTGTTTAAGGAACATCTGTAAACTAGCTTTTGAGTTTAGCATGATTTCCGCAACAAATATAGTTTAATATTGTATTTTTCGAGGGAGTTTTAAAGATGTGTCACCAACCCATCTCTGCTATGCTTTGCTTGGCACACAAGCTCGCACGAGCCCTCATGGGGTGACAAGTTTCCAGGAATTGTACGTGATGTGATTAAAGATCAATACATTCGCTTGTTATTTTTGGTCTGGCGACTTGTTTGCTCTTTGAAACACAAGTTTGAGAACTCAATAACGAAGCCACACCCAGATTTGTGACGCGTGCCTGCCGAGATATCTATTTTTACGAAATGAATAGAGTAGGATTAATTTGCGGTACACTAGATTAAAGTTTGAAGGATTCGATTATGAACGATGACAATTTTTATCCTTTCTTTCTCTATTCCTACAATGAAACGTTCTCAGAATAATATCTGCATGTTTTCCATTAAAAATGTTCTGTTGACTTTGCGACCTTTTTCGATGAAACGTTTTAGTAGTGATATTGTTTTAGAGACTTGTCGTTCTGGAAATAGAACTTTTTGCTGTGATTTGTCAATTGAAGGAGTGTCATTTTCACGTGATGATCTCGTTGAATAATTCTGTAATGTAATTGGTTTTCGTTGCCTGTGGTTTGCCGGTTAGAGAGGTTGCCCTGGAAACACATGGAAGCTGATGTTTTTAGTTCAGGTTTGTACATACGCTATTAGTATAAATCTGTCACGAATGCTGTTCTCTTATTGGCTACGCTACTAACTGTCTATTCTGTTGTAGACAGTGAGTAGCTTAACACAGTGTGCGGTGGCTTGACTTATTGAAATCATTATTCAATAACAACGTAAACCTATGTTGTTGTTAAGTTTTGAACGACTAGTGGATTTATACTAGAACAATTGGATTATTCCCTTTCGATTTATGTGTGTGGTAGTTGATTCGGGCTGCGTCCTCAACAACTGTCACGCGATAGAAATCGAGAGCGAATAATCGAATTGTTAAATAGCAAATCTTGTTCCAGTCTAGTACCTATGGTGGTCGGTATAGACAAAGCACCTACGTGTTAAACACAAAACACGCCCAAACTTTATAAAGCGCACGCAAACTTAACGAAATATCTTCAAACAAAACGAAATAAAAAAACTTACAAACTTAATGAAATACATGCAGACTTTAAAAAGTGCATGCAAACTTAACGAAGCGCACGGAAACTTAAAAGAGTGTGTATGCAAACAACAAAATGTTCGCAAACTTAAAACGTTGCATGCAAAATTAATAAAGGCACACAAACTTAATAAAAATTGGTACAAACTCTAAAGAAATGCAGAAGTTGAAAACTTAATAAAATGCACGCCAGCAAACTTGAAAAACTTCACCACTTGCGCAAAAGACCTGAGGGCAGTATGGATCTCTTATTCTGCTACAAACTTTAAGCTTGCACTATATTTCCCCGGGCCAAGGAATTGCAGACACGCCAATTTACTTTTCCACTTGATCAACGTTTTCTATCTAAACCGCAGCCTGATAATACAAAAGAAGAATAAACTAAGAGATAGAATTGTCCTTGATCTCCCTAAAGTCACAAAAAAGGCACGAAAATAGTGGAAAATAGTAAGCTAAAACTTAGCTAGCCTTTCGCTTAATCCGGTCCGAATTGACAGAACACTGACAGAATGGAGTCGTATGCTCAGCAATGGCCTTCCTTCGTAAACTTTTGGAGTTTGCGTGCGTTTTATAAAGTTTGCATGTTGTTTTTTAAGTTTGCCGGTGCACGCATTTTTTTTTTAGCTTGCTAGCGTGCGTTTTATAAAGTTTCGTGCGACAATTTTTTTTTGAAATAAAGGTTGCGACAATTTTATTAAGTTTGTAACTTCTGCATTTTTTTAAGTTTGGGCCCATTTAATTAAGCTTGCGTGCGCTTTATAAAGTTTGGGCGTGTTTTGTGTTTAACATGTAAATACTTTGTCCATACCGGCCACGAAAAATAGCTCTCAATTTGAAAGATCAAACTTCAGGATTTAGTTCGAGATTGTTAATTTTGTACAACATCACAGGAAAGCACTGCATGCTGAGTGGCTTTCATTTGAATGGTCACACTTGAGGATTTCATCCACAACCTCAAAAGGTAGGGCCACCTTGTACAGCGCAATAAACAGCACCACAGGACAGTACTGCTCAATAGCTTTCATTTGGATGGTCACACTTTAGGATTTTATCCACAGACTCAAAAGGCAGAACCACTTGTACAGCATAATAAACAGCATCACAGGAAAGTACTGCTCAGTAGCTTTTACACTCAAAACACTTGAAAACTCGTGCAACTATTTTTTTCCTGTTGTTTTGTTGCCTTAGTTTCCTCATAAAGAGCGTGAGGAATTCAGGAACAAGCGTTACTCTTTTTGTTCCCTTAACCCTCTCCAAGTCAAGCCATGACTAATTTTTCCTTTTAACTCATAAACAATTGTTCCAGGCGCGTCTTAACGGGAATAATCTCTAGCATCCGATCACACAAGTTCCTGGTAGTTAAGCTAACTGTATTTAAACAGCCAAAACATTACTTAGAAGTTGAAAGTTTGGGAGATATTCCTGATCCCTCAAATCAGAATAACTCGAAAAATTGAAATTTATTCTTCCTCTAAAAAATTAATAAGAATTCCTTTCTTTTACTTTGGCCAGTTGCATATATTTCGTTACCGGGCAACAGATACAACATAGATTTTTCAGTGTAATCCTTTTTCAGAATACACTGAATATGTCTCCGAAAAAACGCTTCTTAAGTTAGTCGGTAAAACATACATGAAGCTGAAAATAATACAGTGAATATATTCGAAAAAGATACAATGGTCATATTGTCTCGAGCATTATACAAAAGAAAAATTCTGGATCACCGACGGATAGATGAGAAATAGAACCCAAGACCGAATCATATCCATGACCTTCCAATTACTAGTTCGGATGCTCTATCACTAAGCTACAGGAGACTCGTGGGAGCTAAGGCCATTAAACTAGGTTCAGATGTCACTAAACACCGTTCTTGATGTTCCATGTGTGAAGACAGAATAAAAAAAGAATTGTCAATGAACAAAACAAAAACCGCGACCGATTTAATTTGGATCGGAAAATACAAGATGGACCTCCTAGCTTTGTTATTTGTCGAGAGAGTCTCGTGATCTTTTGGCAGACAGGAGAGTGCAATGGGCTATTAATAATTTCTTGTTATGCTAAAGAATATTCGTGCGTGATACGTCAGATCATGTGTTGAGGCGTGATTGTACGTGTTTCAGCAATTCTTCCTTGTTTGTTCAAGACTTCTGAGAAAAATATGTCAAGTGCCAGTGGGAGGGATATAAAACGCGATCCAAACAACCTGGTTCCTCATTAATCGGGATCAGTGCCGTCTAGTGCATAGGAACTAAGTCATCTCGGTTTCTCGACAACCTTTACAGAACTACTACATTGCCATCCTTTAGCATTGTTGAGTTGAAGAGGACAAGAAAAAGAACAGCATTATAAGGTAAAAAGTTTGAATCATTTTTGGTTAAAAAGGAAAAAAGACGGTGAAGTTTCTGCTGCTTTGTTGTGCTTTAAGGTGTTGGCTCTGGTTGACTTCACTTATCAAAGAACAACTTTTCAAAGTATTCGTATATTCGTAAAGTATCCTCGCCCTGTAAACGCCGTACAGATATCAGGCTATAATTGATTAGCAGAAGACCAGTGAAAGGGTTAGAAATTTTATGATAAAATATAATCACCAGAAAGACTCGGTAATACGAACCAATTTCCAACGCCCAGTTTATTGAAGACGTATTGCGTTGCTGACAATTTCGAAGTATTCGCGCTCTTTAAAGTCTTACAGCCTTTAGGATATAATTGATTAGCAAAAAAAATAATGAAAGAGTAGAAATTTAAGGCAAAATGGAAGTGATACGGATCAATCCCAGCTAGGTTTAAGACGTGTTGCTTTGATGACTTCCTCGACCAAATTAAGCACATTATGGAGTTGCCATCGTCAGCACACTATAAAATCGCAACATCAATATTAATTCGTATCGCACGAGAAATATCTCTCCAACTGATGTAAGAATCGTTATTAGCTTAATTGGGCTTTGAACAACTTGGCCCTGGTTAGAGACGAAATGGGAAGTTATAGAAAACTCCTTGGAGTGGTCAACTTGTCTGAGCGGTTTTTGTCAAAAATAGGAAATGTTCAGAACAAAAATTTTCAACATCGAGCTTGTTCGCGGATATCCTTTATTAAGACTTTAAAAGTTAAGATTAACGTATTTTTGACAAGAGAAAGTATGCGAACAAAGATATGCTGACGACAATTTTTTTTGCCTTTTTTTCCTTGATGGCGTCACACTCGACCGCTTCGGTCTCAATCCTTCCTTGTTCAAGGTTGTTCCAAGTTGATTTGTCGGTTCGTTTGCCCTTTATGAGCCAATTGGCATGTTCTCCCAACGTCCAGTCATGGTGCTACTTGGGAGAACTTGTTCAAACATCAAGACATTATATCTTTTAATTGGTGATTATTTTCTTTAAATCTCATTACCGCTTTGGTGTGTGATCAGGAAGTGCTGATGAAAAGCGAAATTAGATTCTCGTCACAACTGGAGCTTAAACAAATGAAGTGGAGAGAGCCTCAAATCGCCAATAATCAAATAATCAATAATCGAATCAAACAGCACCATTGGAAAGTACTTCTGAAAAGCTTTCCACACCGAATGTCACAGATCATTGGCTCTCTCTATCATCCATGACTCTGCAGAATTAAGAGTTGGACCACGTGACTCGACCCTTACAGGATTGGCCGTCAGTAACAGATATCGCGTCTTTACTAACTTTCGTGGCGGGTCGGTTTACCCAATATAAATATTACACTAGAAACTGAATCGAGCTTACAAACTTGAAATCTTAATTAACATCCAATCAGATGTGATCTTAAGCTTCTCTGTTGTTTTCTCGTTGTTGATTTAAATGGATGTTTTTTTTTTCGTGTCCATCGCTGGATTGACGGAAACGAAAGCCGGTTCTTTGACGCATTCCTTCCTTGCTATTGTCGATGAAATTACCTTGCAATCAACGGTATGTGATAAAAAGCAAGTTTACTGACGTGCATTGAGAAGATAAGAAGTATGGCTTTGGTTCTTATAATAAAATTAGTCCGCATTCCTCGGCTATCGTGAGTTAACAAAGTTCAGTCTAAGAAACAAAAGGAAAACTGGCTCAGTAATGTTGAGAGAGATTGACAAGGATTACTAGTGTCGAAGTTGAAAGTTTGGGGATCAATTTTCAGGTGCTCAAAACACTGATCACGATTCTTGGTAATAATTTGTGTAAAATTGTTTTGAAAGACGTGTACTTATTGAACGAAAACGAAAAATGTCCTTTAACACCGAAACACAAGAGGGCCGTCATGTTTGTCTTCTAGGAAATTATTCAGAGCTGTTCACTGAAATGGTGTTGAGTTGTTTTCGAGGCTCTTGGCCTTGCTCCAAAATTCTGTTTCCACCCAGTCGCCACAAACATTCTGGTGCATGTTTGTCCGCGTATGAAAGCAAAACGTTTTTTTCTAGCGACATTTGGAGAAAAAAGCTCTAAACGGAAAATTAATTCATTGTTTTTGGTTCCTGTTTTTCTTAGAATTTCTGGGTTTGCTTTCTTTTCGTTTCTATTTACTTTCAGTTTTCCTTTTTCGTGTTAACTTCCTCCCGGCTTTCGCTCCAATGCGTTTTACGGTTTGTCATCGCCTAGTTGACGCAGTTTTCTACACGCTATCAGATACTTTCTTCTCTCAGCGATATTATATGACCATATTCTGGTATACATTTTACTTCCTTCTCGATTTTGAACATCGTTTTCCTCACCGGCTTACAAAGATTAATTTCAAACGTTTTCAAGGTCTAAAAAATCGAACATTGTATTCAGTAAAAACGCAACCAAAACACAGTGATTCCCTTGACTGAAAAGAGTGACACGTGAGATTTGGTAAAAAGTTTTGGAATTTCCTTCCTGATCATATATTTAATTCCGTTGATTCCTCAATTAATCAGAATTTCTGGGATTTTAGAATAAGAGCAGTTTATTTGTAATTGACTGCTTTCAAGAGCATTGCTGTAATTTAAACTTAATTATCATTAATTCTCTCTTTCCTCACGCTGTGATACTGATGTCGGCAGGCGCTAGGCACATTTTTAAAGCCGTCAAACTTCGCTGACCACAATTGGCCTCATTCCTAACTGGGAACTTAGAAATTCATTGTGACACGTTCAGGATTAAAACATTTCAAGACTGAATCTCAGCTAAAAACTATTCTAAAACTAAATGTACTTACAAGGTTCTTATTCATTCTTATTCATTGACATGACATGAAGACTAAATTGCATATGCCATGATATTTCTTTGTGTGTCTGTTTGACCAATTTACAAAATGGATCATAAATCAAGATCTAAGTATCCTTCCTAGCGTCTTTGTCAGAGTACTGTGTTAAATCTATATATAGTTGTCTATGCAAGCACTTAAACTGGAACTGGTGAGGAATATTTATCTTCTAAACAGTTGTGTATCTGTGGTTTTGTTTAGTATTTGTTCGATGGCTTTTATATGAATGGACACACTTGAAGGAATTTCTTCCATAAATGTCTTAAAATCGATCGGAGTCAATGTTGCGCATCTGGTAGCTTGTAGTACAGCAACGGCGACTTGATAGATAGAAGAGTCTCGGTAGATATTCGAACTTGTTATAGCAAATGACAATACCACTAATCAAATAAATATAACAATTTAAAAGTTTCAGTTGTGACAAACGGACCGTGGAGTTTATATGAAGACTGTTTCTAGTCACGCCAGACCGATATCAAATCTGCCGCTTTTTCCTTTTGTGCTTGTTTGTGTACATTGTCGAATTCTAAGTCAGTTTTTTAAACATTCAACGTACTACATTAATAACTTACAGTTGTTTCTCTAATGAGCAACCTTTCTCGTAACTGATCGCTTTCAAGATCGGGAACATCCCCTGGCTGCCGTGGCCATTTTCAGTAAGCAATCTTGATGGTATTAGTTCGAGATCGAATAAGCACGTCACGCAAACTGGCCGCCATTCGAATTGGGGCGAACGAAGCGGGAATTAGATGACAAACAATTTCTGTATGAATCAAACTACTTAGTGAAATATTCAAACTCTGTGAATTAAATATGGCTTGCCTAAAAATTTACTGATGAAACTTAATGCTTCTAGAGGCTACAGGAGTCACCTCAACTTATAACATTCTTGTATACAGTTATTGTCTGTAAAAATTTCACGCAGACTTTACCATTTAATACAAGCTTAAAAACGCGAGTACCAGCTTACAACGAAACCAAATTTCTCAAATGTGATGGCCAAAATATTTATCGAAGTACTTTAAGTTAAGTTGAACATCTCTACAGTATGAATTTGTAGATTATTTGTCATCGGATTCCTATACTCTAACACTTTAATTCACGCTTGCGTTCCCCAAGTCAAAATGACACCCAATTAACATGAAGAGACTTACGTTGTATGTGTTGGAATTTTCCACAACTGGCAATGAATACCTTCATGATTCACCCTACTCGCGAGCGATTCAACTGCATTTGCATGCACGAAGACAGAAGCGAAACTACTTCCTTGTTTTGGAAACGATGTTCACATTTTTCCCGGTAAATTAAGTCATTTTCGTTATCAAAGAAACAGGAAGTCACGTTTCAGCATCGGTTCCTTAGAAATTGATTTACATCACTGAGTTATTGCCTTGTTGCCATAGTGACCGATAATAAGATAAGTCACCTTAATTAGTGGATTTAGTCAAGGATAGCATTATAATAAGGGTCCTTCTGCAGGCTTATCCGCTTGGGCTTAAGTCAGGGCTTAAGTGTTTGTGTCAAGCCAGTTTTCACGTTGACGTAAGCGCCATTACGGTTCTTGGTGAACCTGTTCTAAAGCTAGAACAACAGGTTTTAAATAAGGAAATAATCTAAAAAAAGAGCAAGGCCGATTTCACGGTCAGGGAAGTATATTTTCCAATATTTCGAAAGGAACGGCCTTTCTCCTTCAGGGTATGTTTGAGACTAACCCTGTGGCAAGATACGTTACAATTTTAAATAAGGAACTTGTCAAGGAAAAACTTGAGAAACACGAGCTTAATTTAAAACTTGCCAAATGCATAGTTGTTGAGAAAACCTTGCTCTGGTACAACCAGCCTAAAGTCTTATGAACGTAGACAACGAATAGCCCCTCATATTTGTTATGGATAGTAAAGCGTGTGAATCACGCGAGCCCGCGCGAAAATTGTCTCCCGGGAGGACTCGCGACACGCGGAATCCAAATAAGTACCAAAAGCGAGAGGCAATTTTCGCACACGCGCGCATTATTCGCCCGCGTTACTGTCTATAAGAAAAACAAGGGACTGCTGTCAGTCTAAATAAACGTTTTTCTGTTTGTTTGTTTGCTTGTTTGTTTGTTTTTAGCTTATTTTTAAACATACAAAAAAGGAATTATTTGGTGTTATTTTTTACCCATTAGACAGTTATGATTTTTGGTTTTATTCTAAAAACTTGAGCACCTTTCCGCAAATAAGTGTAGATTAATCGGATACTTTTTTACGGAGGAGGGGGTGGGTGTGTTAAACATTTCGCAACATTCGTACCTTCCTCTCCGTCACTAATATATCTAAGTCACTATCCCTCCCCCCTCCCGATACCTAATGCTTGATCAATAACAACTATATCTTTTTATGACGTTAATTTGATGGCCTTAGTTCCCACGAGTCTCCTGTAGCTCAGTGGTAGAGCATCCTAACTAATAATCAGAAGGTCTAAGGTTCGACTCCTGATAGGAAAACTTGGATTTCTTTTTCCCAAGCATACCTGTGTCACTGGGTGAATAACACATCATTCTCATCTTTTTTTAGTTCAGACTACAAGCTGAAGTTCAAGAACATGAAATCAGATCCCGGATATGAAATTAAAAGCGGGGAGTATTCTGTGGAAGCAGATACCAGACAGCTCATTGTCCAAGAACAACAGATGAAGCAAAGACAGGATGGAGTTACTTTTGACGATGGTATAGAGTCCAAAGGTAAAAACGCTTTTGATCAAAACTGCTGAAATATTTTACAAAGAACCTGGTTTGTAACACGGAATTGCTCTTGCTCTTACAACACCGGGAAGAAAATATTAAGGTTTTTCTCCCAGAAAGAACAAAACTATAACCAGTTTTCAGCGTCTTCTCTAAAATACACAGGAAGAACTTGAAAAAGTTGGCCAATTTTTTCAAGTTGCAATCCACTCCCATCTTAGCCATCCACAGCCAAACATGATTAATAGTAGTTTCTGTGCACTAGTAGGGTACTTGTTAACAAAACTTAACCATTATGTTAACGATTCCATTCAAACAAATGCGTTTTTTGGCTTTTCATACTGGCACTAGAAATGGGTGACACTGCCCCGAATAGACTCTCTCAAAACAAAAACACAAAATACCTGGAGGTCAGCTCCAGCCAAACTTACTCGAAACTGAAACGATATAATCAGTATAGACGTAGAAACGCTCTTCGATTTCACTTCTTGGATTGACGTATGGATGAACGTATTTCAATTTATGTCAGGAATTGATACTAACTGCGACAACCAAGAAGATATTGAGACAAAATATTGCAAGCCCTGCTGCAAAATGCGTAAGTTATTTTAACACAAAACATGCACGCAAAAGTCGCTATTTGACGCTGGCGAAGTCATTAACCGCACAATTTTTAGGTTTTACCGTCCCGTGCTTACAGCAACAACCTTTATTTTCCTCATGATTAATTAGAAAGATTGTTATAATTAAATTATTGTATATTGGGGTAGCGATTGAGGACGGAGGCCAAGTTAACCATCCGATTTTCTAGTTGGCCTCCATATTATGTAATGATGTTTAGAAATTAGTGGCAGGTGAGGAACCAAAAGTGAAGAGATTTAAATAAAAAAAAACTAAGGAAATAAGTTACAACAACTAAAAAAAGAAGATTGTAATATTTTGTTGTTACAAGTGTACGGTAAAGGTCAGCTAAAAGTATTCAGTTTAAAAATTGTTCAGACAAGTTTCTCGTAAGGTTCTCGGTATAAAAGCTTACAAAGGAACAGCATAACGCCATGTAGTTACAAATACGGTTAATTTAGTTTTTGCTCCGACAGTAGATAACGTCTAATTTGTTTGTAATAAGTCTTTAATTGCATTTAAGTGTTCAAGGTGCTCAGTTACGCCATAGTTAATAAAAGGCAATGGTTATAAAGCCTGACAAACTTCTTTGTTATATGTTTTTGTTAGCATTTTTGGCCTTGACCGTGCACAGACGACAATAAATTTGGAGCAACTGACCAATAGAAACCTTTCTGTTAAGATATTCAACTGTAGGGTGAACGTTAAAACAAAGGATTGTGCACTGTCGTGGCTCACATGCAACATAAATTGCAGCACCATTGTTTTCATGGCAAGGTTTCATAACCAGTCCCTCAATTAACTATGGATTAGGATTCAACTCCACATTATTCTTTTTCTCGTCCTTTTGCTTTTTGTAGGTACTGCTGATTACCAACCTAAGAAGCAAGAGTCCTGTCCGATCGCTATGGCGTTCCCAGGAAAATGTCCATTTAGTGGTGCCACTAGTGAATTCAAGATCAGGCCTCAAGAACCGAAATACCTAAGGCTGAAGAATTGGGTGGAAGATACACAAGCAGTTGATACTCTCCATCAAAAGGCAGCAAACGTAAGTGAAAATCGAGCGTCCAAAAACAACGCCTGTTCTGCAGGCCAGATTCCCCCAACTGGTACCTCAAAAAAGTATGAAGTAGAGTATGGAGAATGTGCAATTTGATACTGGCGCTTGAAGTAATATTTCTCAAACCAAACTCATTAATAATTCAAAAGCCTAAGACAAAAGAAATCATGCACTGTGACGTGTTTGGATATCTCATGAAAAACTCCTCGTTTTTGCGTCCTTAATGTCCCCTTCAAAATCAGTTTGCTTGAGAAGTTATCTCAAACACTCGACACAGTGTTTCATCACAATATCAAAAACCTCGAAGTTCGTCAAAAATACTCCGCTACGTGTCGTATTTTCAACTCTCTTCTCGGTGTTTGATATGTGATGAAACACTGTGTCTCGTGTTTGATATATTACATCAAACACGAGAAGGCGTGTTTCATCAGATATCCAAACACCAAGAAATAGGTTGAAAAACGAGGCGCAGCTGAGTTTTTTAAACGACTTCGGGGTGTTTGGATTTCTGATGAAACACACTTTCGAGAGTTTGATATGGCTTCTCAAATGATCCTGATTGAAAAACAATAAATTTTATATTTCGATAAAAAAATCCGATTCATGACCATAATCATTTTGATGCTGCAAGGCTTTTCAGCTCATCGCTTGGGTTTGTCTCCCTTACAGCCTCTTCACTGCACTAATGGCCGGTGTACAGGATCAGTTATGTTCCCGTATGGAGGAGAAATACCACAACAGAGGCCTCATGGGATACCAAGACATAAGGACGAGGTCAAGATACACGCGCAGGACTTCTTTGCGCAGTACTACTCCTCTATTAATCTGTAAGCAGCGAATTAATTTTGTTTACACGAAAGAAGCATGTCAAAACTCGTTGTCGAGAATAAGTCAAAAGCAAATATTCTATCTTTAACATCGGCTCATTCTGAAACGGCGCGATGACTTCTTTGTCGTGGTCTAGCGTCTTCAAACCGACTTTTTTTTCTAAATCGTTTTGTTCTCTAAGGCAAATTCGCTCAACTTCGTCTCTCTCGAACCAATTGCATAAACTGCTACTGGTAAGAGAACACGGGAAGACCTGTTTCTTATTCTTTCTTTGCATTTTCCAGTCACAACAGTGATGACTACCAAAATAGGCTGACCGAGGTGATTAAGTCTATTGAAGAGACTGGTACCTATGAGATGACGGAAAAGGAACTTATCTTTGCTACTAAAACCGCTTGGAGAAATGCCCCAAGATGCATCGGGAGAATACAATGGAACAACCTGCAGGTATAAGTTAGCTAAATATGTAACAAAGGAATTACTTCAGAGGAGTGCGTTTTCTTTCAGATAAAACATTTTTAGACGTTTCTTCGACTCATTTCGGACTTTTAGTGCCAGGTATTTTGGTTAATCATTGAAACTACATAAAAGAGAGTAAATCATTCAATACGAAAGTGACTGATCTATGGGTCATAGCTTTGTCCAACAATTTTTCATACACTGCTGCTACAGTGCGGCTATACCATTACTGGGGTCACTTAAAATTGGCCAATAAGATCACATTATGATACGAACGGTGAATAATTCCTAAATTTTGTGTTTTAACTGTTGTTTTCCGTCTACTCGTGATTGGTTCAATCGGCTTTGATTGAAATTCATTGTTCTTGTCCGGCAATCTGATTGGCCAGTTTTGTTTAAGTGACCCCGGTAACAGTAGTCGCACTGCAAACTAACTTCAGTACAAAATCACTTCCTGATACTTAACTAACGCCAGAATGCAAGCGAAAACGTTACCAGTCTTCATTGAGTGTGCCGTGAATTCTTTTAGGTGAAAAATATGAGGGCCGTGAATGTTGTGAATTGATGTGGATCAATTCACGCTCTCCTTTTTCTCATGTTAGGTTTTCGACGCTCGCCACGTAACGACCGCGAAAGAAATGTTCGAGGCTCTGAAGACGCATTTGGATTACGCGACTAATGGTGGAAACTTGCGGTCAACCATAACCATTTTTCCACAAAGGAAAGAGCAAAAGAAAGACTTCCGTGTGTGGAACTCTCAGCTCGTTCGATATGCTGGGTATCGACAACCTGATGGGACAGTGATTGGAGATCCAGCCAGTGCAGACTTCACTGAGGTAAATCACGTCATAAAACTGTTCTGTTCGGTCTTACTGTTTTGTTTTTATTTTATTTTCTTTAAAATGAATGTTTGGTTTTATCAACAAAGTTTATTAGGTAATTTGGTCATATCATCATCATCATCATCATCATCATCATCATCATCATCATCATCTCTTTATTTACCTTCGGATTTTAGAGTAGCTTATGCAGCTAATATCTCCGATCATTTACCCACCCAACCATGAGAACATACACACAAAGACCAGACATCTACACCGGGAACACCGTAAAAAATGTTCTAGCACTCGAATATTTCTTTCGCCCAAAGTCGATCTCTTTACGGTGGCCAAATTACCTTTAGACTCTGTTAATAAAACCATTCATCTCTACTCTCCCCCAATGCAGCACCACAGTTTCTTTAGAAACAAAAACCCTTATCCACTTAAAAAGGAAGGCAGTGTTACACTTCAGGCGAGCGTTTCGTGCAGCATATCACACTACTGTCAAGCAAAAAAAAAAAAAACACGAAAAAAGAAAAGAAAAATAGAAGAAGGCAAAACCGAGTGTACTATGCCTGTTATTTTCGAGGTTTTTCCCAAATTCTCTTAAATCGTGCAAAAACGAGCGTTTTAATTTTTGCGGGTAAAATCCTGACGATAGTAGATGACTTCTGTATATTCACGAAATCAAGAAGTTGAGAAATAGCAACACATCCAGTAGAAAAGGTAATGCGTTGTCGCCAGAAGCGCATAGACCACATATCATGACCAACCAAGACTCAGTTTAAACTAGGGTTAACACTTGTTTCCATATCTCAAACTGACCTTGGACACCTTATGAGGTTTACTTGATGCCGTATTCCTTATCGCCAAAATACTGATGTACACAGTAACAGAAGCCCATTTATTTAGCAAAGAATTGAGTGAATAGAGCTCCAGCTAGGCAAGAAACATCATTTTGGGGCTTATCACCGGTCTACAGTAGGGTTTAGTGTTAAGCACTGATTTGAAAACGGTAAGCGTTCGAGAGCGGGGCCCTACAAACCTGAGGGGATGGATCTGCCACTGTTTTTCTTTTACGCTAATCGAACTGAGCAGTACTTCTGATTTTCGTGGCTTCAATTTCTGCAATGTAGTAAATGATGGACGAATATCTTTAACCATTTATATGGGCACGTCCCGTCTTATGTAAGCACCGTCCTCGTTCAAATGGACCAGTTTGCGTATCATTTTAAAAGTCGTGATCATTAGTCATTTTGCTCTGTCACACAGCTTTGTCAGTCGCTGGGGTGGAGAGGCAAAGGTGGTAGATTTGACATTCTGCCCTTGGTGTTACAAGCCAATGGTGGTCCGCCCGAAGTCTTTGAAATTCCCGACGATCTTGTTCTTCGAGTGAAAATCAAACATCCGAAGTGAGTAACTATTCTTAGCCATTAATCTTTTAGTGTTTTCTTTTTCTTCCTTCCTTTCATTTGCTTAAACGACAAAAGAAATTCGAAGGGTTTCGCCCCGGTTGAATAAAAGTGAATATTTCAAATGATATAAGACGGTGTAAAATGCAACCATTCCTGGTGGGTAGGAGAATTTTTTATTGCGCCGTTTTCGGAACACCTGATCACATAGTGATTAAAAGTCAGAGGAGACTATGAGAGAGTGCACTGAAAATTGTGTGCAACACGTGAAACGCTGGCATAAAATCGCCACTTATCTTGAGACTTTTTCTTATGCAATCGGGACTATGTCACGGTAGGGAGTTTAAGTTAAAGGGACTATGTCACCCCAGGCGCATGCGCGCATTGATAAGAAGCACTTTGAAATCGTTGGCCCAACTTTTTCAAATACCGTCGGAGAGTTCAGGAAGCTGTTTTCATCTCTTTGAATCGCGTTCATCTTAGGAAAGTTAGCTGAATTTTTTATTTACAAACGTTCTTTAGTAATTACAGAAGCTTTTTGTTGCAATATTATTGAAAGCCTTTGCAATGATCCTGCGACGAGTTGTATGTAAATTAGTCTCAACCGGACTCTACTGCGCATGTGCCTCAGCTGACATAGACCCTTTAAGCGCAGCAGCCAGCTATGGCGACGGCAACGAGAATGTAACAAAACAATAGTCCCGGCACGTGCGTTAAAACATTTGGTACATTTCTTCACCGTGCTTGGCCAAACAACAAAGTGAAATGACCAAATTCAAAGTGTTGTGGAGAACGTGAGCACATGACGGCAAATATGTCATTCTCTGTCTCAACTTGAACGCCGTCTCCACCTGTTCTGTTGTCCAAGTTGAATGAACTGGAATAGCGATCTAGAGCAAGTAAAGCGAACTTATATTGTCATTGCCGTTGCCTTCGTGGTACGTTAAAGTCCCTAGTATTAAGAAAAAACGAACATTACAACGCTGTAAATTAAAGAAGTGTGAGTAGTAAATTGAAACTGGAAACACTAAAACAATTTTCAAGCCCAGTTTGTTAAAAAAAAAAACCATTTTAGACGATCTACGCTAACCCATCGGATGATTTTCTCTCGCCAGATATTCTTGGTTGGAGAAACTAGGTTTAGAGTGGTACGCCCTGCCAGCGGTCGCCAACATGATGCTTGACGCAGGAGGCTTAGAATTCACAGGCGCCCCATTCAATGGATGGTGAGTTTGTGACTCACGGAATGAAGATCCTTAACCTACCCCTGATAATAAAATTTCTACAGTTTTAGTTCTTTTCAAACCAGAATTCGTTTCTCCACTTTCTTTGCGAAAGTTACTTACTTTCATTCCGTTAGATTTGTTTATCAAAGTCTAAATCAAATCCTGTACGGAAATCCACCGTATGGAAAAAGATAGCGGCTGTACATTTTACCTCAATACCTTGCGAACCTAACACAGCCAAAAGGCACATAGAAAGCCATATTTTTTTTTTGCGCAATTCCTCCCTGTACTACCACCAACAATTTGTTTGCCAGGTTTGATGTTTTTGGAACCTTTCTGCGCGTTTTTATGTGCATTCTTAGTGTTTTCGTACGTTAAGGGGGGGACTTAACCTAAATTTGAATGAAATTTGAAGAGGTTTTAAGAAAGGATAGAAGAAAGAAACTGATTTTGGAACACCAACAGACAGTTGATACCCACGCAAGAGCACCCCAGGTTGCTAGTGGACTAACTTGGTGTCCATCTATTAATTATTAATTACAAATTCTAATTCAAAACTTCACTAAATCTTCAATATTTCTTATTTCTCTTAATTTTACCAATCCTTCTAGGAAAACTATCTCCTCCCAAATATACCCAAAAATCACCCAAAAATTGACAAAACACCCCACAACAAAGATTCACGGGATGAGCATAGAGTTTTTGGATTGCTTGAAACGTGAACGAGATATTTCCATTAAAGCCATGTCAAGTGGCGGAAAAATGGCGTTTAGGTTATAAAGTTCCCCCTTAAGAATTCTGTGTAAATGCACCAGTCGCCATATTTTTCGGTACGGTATTTAGATCTGCTCTTTATTATTTGTTACACATATGGTTTTAGCTTGTTACAATGTAAAAAAAGTACTGAGTGACACAGCCCGTTTAATCCAAATAAAACGTAAAACTGACAAACTCGACTAAGCCATTCATTATGGTTTGTGTCAGGTATATGGTGACAGAGATTGGAGCCCGCGATTTAGGAGATCAGCAGCGCTACAATATGTTGGAAGTGAGTAAGAGTAGTGGGTCTTGTAATATTATGATTATTTTTGCTCTACATTTCTACTGCTTAATGAAAAGATCCCAAGTGGACACAAATGAGACAGAATACTTACCAAAACAAACAAACAAACAAACAAACAAACAAAACAAGTACGGTACAATTTAAGTACATTTTCATTTGAGATGTACACGTCAGTCAAGACAATATTTTTTTCCTCTAATCTGGGAAATACTGTCATTGAAATCAGAATAAGCTTTGAGTCTTTGAAAGGAACTTTTCGCTCTTTTGATACTGACACTTAAGCATAATGATATGAATGAGGAAAGCAAAATATCAAAACATTGTGGTCTGTTGTTGTTGTTCTCAGGTGGTAGCCAAGAACATGGGATTAGATACCAGGAGTAACGCATCCTTGTGGAAAGATTTTGCAATGGTGGAACTCAACTATGCCGTCCTGTACAGTTTCCAGGTAATGAATTCAACTTTTTTTAGTATACTGTATCATGCGTCGCAATTGTTACCGTGGATTCAGTTCTCTGGCTTCTTTCGAAATATTGAAATTGAACTTGAAAGTGAGGCCTAGAGGACACAAAGTACAGAAATGAATTAACAGCGTCATCGCGATGTTGAATATGGATATATCGAAAGAAGCCTGTTTCTAATTTTCGTCTAACTTTGGCGCAGCTTTTAAGCTAAAAAACGCTTCTGACATTCTAGTTGTCAGAGCCCTCCAGGTCTCTTAGCCGGCGGGGCCTAGGCCGAGAAGTGAGGGCTTAGAGACAGACGATTTTGACATGAATGGAAATCGGTCGAACGTGTTCGAGTATCCGAGGAAAATTTGTCAGAATTTTGCCTTTTCTTTAACTTGTTCTTTATTTGTTTATTTGTGTTCATGCGGCAAGCCATCACATCTTAAACAAACAGTAAACTGTGTATGAAGATCGGAAGTCCTAGAATCAAACAATTCACATATCGCGTCAGTTCACGATTCCTCTCAAAATTTACGCTGCCGAGTAACGGAGATGTTAGCTTCTCGAACTACTGTTGGGTTTTTGTAACAAGCATATCTTGACGTTTTGTCCTTTTACGAACACCGGCTGTTTTTCAACCATAATTTGCCAAAAATTCATCTAACAGAAATTTTGACCTATCACTCAGTGGAGCCAAACAGCAAAACAGTGCTTAATATTAAAGCGAAACGCTTATATAAACCTGAAAAAGTAAATGGTTCAGTTTTAATGAGTAATGGACCGGAAAGTGAACATTTATTTGGCTTTAGCTGTCTCATTAAGTGCATGTGTGTTCATATTTCTTTAGGAGGCTGGAGTAACACTAGCTGATCACCATTCCACCTCGGAGTCCTTCATAAAACATATGGAGAAAGAGGTTAGTTAATGATAGAGGAAGGAGGAAGTTATTCAGTAGAATTCTCTGTAGGCGTAAAAAAGCCGTTTTGATATAACGCAAGATCTACTGGATACCTTTTTGTCATATTGCCAGAGGAATTAAAGAATTTAGGTGCTTTCCAACAAAGCAATAAAAACGGGAGGTGATCGACTTAGTTTTTTTATATAATTTGATAACATTGAAACTGAAATTAGAGGTCCTTTTTCTAAGGCTAAGCTGTTGCCATAGTAACCGTTATGACGTCCAAACTAGCCTGAAACAGGAGCTTATGGTCATAAGCTCCTGCCTGAAAGTATTGCACAACAACTGAGTTACAAAGATGTTTTTATTTTTTATCGAAATGACCACATACAATTTTTTGTAATCTTTCATCATTTCACGAACAGTACAACAATGAAAAACCCTTACGAGCCTACTTAAGAAGATAGTGTCTTGCAATGATCTCTGAATTTTACTATTTCATATCACTACTACACGTCATACATTTTGAATATTTTTATAGATGAAGCTGCGGGGTGGCTGTCCAGCGGACTGGGTGTGGATTGTTCCGCCAATGTCAGGCAGTGCCACACAGGTCTTTCACCAGGTGCGTTTGAAAAGCCTTAAGCACTGGACTCAATATTAGAATTTAAAAACCAAGATTGAAAGATCGGTGTTTGTGTTGCTTCAGCGCCGTCAAGTTATCACGTCATTTGCCTCTTACCTTCAGTTGGCCAGTTTTTTTTATTGTCATACGGTTTGATAAATAATCAGAATTTGCGTCATGTAAAGTGTTGATGGTGAAGGAGACACAAGGGTGACTCGCAAGGGGAGGGTTGGGTTTGAACTCGACAGGTTTGTCTGCGCATGCTCATTTAATTCCCCCATTTTGAGGTACTACTAATGAACCGGCAGTCAATTAGTAAGTCAAAAGTTGCCCCCCTCCCCCCCCCCCCCAAGGAAAAATAAAATCAAAGCGTCGAGGAACGTTTGTCTTATACCTCTCTATCGACTAATGACCAGATGTTAATTACTGTTTCTAAGCATAAAATGTAGTTTAAATTTGTTTCACTCAATCGTCTTTTACCGTAATATTACATATGTATTTTTTTTAACGCAGGAAATGCTGAATTACGTTTTGAAACCAAGCTATGAATACCAGGTAAAGTTATTTGTCTTTCTTTTTCTCTTTAGTAGAATTAAATGCAGTTATTATAATTGCCTAATAAGCTGAATTTTTTTATCATTGTCCCAAAACAGATTGATCCCTGGAAGGTTTATAGTGTCAACGGTGATGGAAAGAAGAAGAAAACAACATTTAAGGCAGTAGCCAGGTAAGCGTGTTTCTTTTCTTTAATAAACAAACAAACAAAAAAGGGAAAAAACACACACACAAACACAAAGCATACGCATACACAAAATCAAGGCAAACTTAACGCTCATTAAAGAAGAACCGATAATAAAGCGATTTACAACTCACAACTTTTAGCAAAGTGAGCATGTTTTAAAACAAACAAACAAACAAACAAACAAAAAAGACAAAAACAAAACACACAAGCACAAAAAACAAGGCAAGCATAACGCTCATAAAAGTAGAAAGAAAAGATAATAAAGCGATGTACAACGCACAACTCGAAAAAATGTGAAACTGATTTCAAAGCGCGAAAAATAAAAAGCATAGGATGGGATATTACTGGCAGTATTTCAATTAAGAGCTGCTATCGTATTTAAATTCTTTCTATTATGTTCTATTCTCTCTACAGAGCAGTTCGCTTTGCTGCTTATCTTATGAGAAAAATTTTGTCAAGACGAAAGAAAGCCACCATCCTCTTTGCTACAGAGACCGGCAGATCGGAGGGATTTGCTCGGAATTTGGCCAAACTGATGTCCAACTCTTTCGATGTTAAGGTTTGTCTCGAATGCGCACTTGATCAGTGATAGTAATGGTAGCCTTCGATTCACACTTAGATTCTCTCACAAAGGCTCTCAAACACTCTCACAAGTAGCCTTTTTCATGCCTGAATGTTTTGCATCCAGAATCTTGCCGCCAGAGTCCCTCGCACATCGCAGACCCTTGCGCGCATACACGGTCCATCACACGCACCCTTCCACACTTAAACATTCGAACGGAATGTGCTGCAGTAAGGATCTCGCATGCCACACTTGGTCCAGTTCCTCATTTGAATCCTTCACAGGCATGCTCTTGCACGCCGCAATGTCTGGTTCTTGTGTTGGACAAGCCCTCAGTTCTTACCACAGACCCTTGCGTTTAACGCACCAAACATTTTCCGTTATGCAAAATGTTTGAGCTACAGTGCCGGACAAAAAGTTCTTGGTGGTAACATGGAAATGATACTTTTTTCAAATAAAATGACACTTAACCCATTTCTGATGAGTTCTTCACCTCAAATCGAACCCAAATATCAATGGCGATATGTATATAAGAAGCATTCTTGTTGTACTGTTACACTGAGATTCTGTGGTGGTGGTGGTGGTGAATGAGGGTGTTGTATAGAGTTTGGAACAAGAATTTGTCCAATGTTTGTAGGTTAACGATCCAATGTTTTACATAAGAACTTACCACAGTGCTGTATTATGCATACGTGTAAGATGTACGTGTACATGGAATCTAGGCACAGTGCCGGATAAAATATTAGGTGGGGCTTAAGGCTGTCGCATGCAAGCTGTGCAAAACCGTCGTGTGGCAAGCATATACTTTTAGTGAGCCTCAAGCGTTTTGTAACTCGTGTCTCGAACATGAAATAGACCCTCTGCAAAAAATGGCTGACATTTTAATATTTTTGTCTGCATTCAAATTAGCCTCACTAGCCTCGTTCAGGGAAAAATGTTCTTTGATTTTTGAACTCAAGAACGAGGTTAGTGAGGCTAATTTGAATGCAAAACAAAGAATATTAAAATGTTAGCTATTTTTGCATGGGGTTTATAGGCCAAAGAATGCCTTCAAACACGGTGACCAAGTAGGTTCTGAGTGGAAGGGTGTCCCCATAATTTATTGAAAAACCGGTTTTAAACAGGCTGTGTGCATGGATGAGTATGAGCATGCGCAGCTCAGTCAAGAGTCCCTGCTGTTTGTGGTTGCAAGTACATTTGGCAACGGAGAGTCTCCCGAGAATGGGGCGAGTTTCGCTAGCTTCTTACAAAGCATGAAAAACAGCAGCGATGCAAGGCCTTTGAAAAACCTCAGGTAGGTACTTAACATTACCTCCTTTGTTAGTGCAAGTGACTACTAGATTATTAGTCAAGAATTAGATTTTAACTGGCTTGAAATGATGAATTAAAGTTGTGTCTTATTAGAGTAGCTTCGTATTACAGCCGGTTGAAAAGTCATTTTTACTTGAATGGCCTTCTCTGTTCTTGGATAATAGACTTCATTTTTGTTATCAAATCAACAAAGCCTTGTAATTTTCTCAACCATAATATTTCGCCCTCCCTGTCCCTGCAGGTATTCTGTATTTGGACTTGGATCCAGTCTCTACCCGAATTTCTGTGCATTTGGCCACTTTGTGGATGACCACTTCATGGAGCTTGGAGCCCAGAGAATTCTGACCATGGGGGAGGGGGACGAGCAAAGTGGTCAGGACGAGTCGTTCAAGGAGTGGGCCAAGAACGTGTTCAAGGTAATCTTTACGTGCACAGTTACGCTTAACGTTGAGCACATTCGGCAACTGACTCGTGTTAAGTCAACCTCTGAGAGACCCTGGGAACGAGGTTGGTGTTAAGTTCAGACGGCCAAAAAACTATGTGTTTTGTTTTCAATATGCATTGTAGAAAATACATAAGAAACACGTCTGGCTAGTAAAGGAACGACTTGAGTTACATTTTACACTTCGTTTTAACCATTTTGCTATCATTTTCAGTAAAGTGCCTACAAATTAAATTTCCAACTATGGTAACAAATACCTTAGCTTTTTCATTCGGAAGTCTTACTTTTCTATTTCGTCTGTCTTTCTTTCTGAAAATAACCAGAGTTTATAACAACTACAAGCACAACAACAATAACAGTAAAATGTCATTTTTACATTTACTGTCACGAAATGATATTACAATATTACATTTATTCACGGGGATCAATTTTATTCAAGGCTTTATCGTACTATTACATGTAACTGCCTTTAAAATGTACTAAAACAGTTGATCACAATGTGACAAGGATTACTTGCTGTTCCTGCAGTAGGAAAACAAAATTTGTAAAGCACATAAAGCACATGCATCATCCAGGAATTTTCTACTGGGTCCGGTTTGGAATTTTATTACATCCAATCTTTGAGGCACTCGTTCATTCGACGGCATAGCCCTTTCAGCGAAATCGAGGTCTGAGGTGAACTTGTTTTTATACAAACCTCACTGCTTTCCATATGTAAATGAAAAATAGTTAGAATAAGAACAACATGATTATCATCTAAAACGCAATGAGTTTGAAACCTCGTTCCCAGGCCCTCGCTCTTCCTCCCTCGAGGGAGGAAGCTGGGGAAGAGGTTGTAAAGTTTTGTGTCAAACCAGAGTCAA
The DNA here is from genome assembly GCF_977016875.1 of Pavona decussata. Taxonomy (NCBI): domain Eukaryota; kingdom Metazoa; phylum Cnidaria; class Anthozoa; order Scleractinia; family Agariciidae; genus Pavona; species Pavona decussata. Next base: position 1,066,672 of record NW_028145466.1, read on the forward strand.
CTCCAGCGTCGCTTCTACTCAAAGGCCAGGTCACTAAGCACACAACTGTCAAATGGGCTATTGTGTTCTGACAGCATTGTTGTTTTTTAGGCGGCTTGTGATTCGTTCGGTGTGAAAGACGAAGCTGCGAGTAAAGTGGTCAGTGAATCACTGAAAAATATGGCTACCGGCTGGAGTCCAGGCCTTTACCGCTGGGTGAGCGATAGGAGACACCCAATGGACCTTTATTCGAGTAAGTTCCTTAAACATTAAAAAATAAAATCAATCAATCAATCAATCAATCAATCAATCAATCAATCAATCAATCAATCAATCAATCAATCCAATTAATCCACGAAAAAGGGAGTCTAGAGTAGAGTGCTTTTCAATTAATTTTCGAAAAAGCAAAACTAAAGTTATCATTCTGGCCAAACACAACCGACGCAAATAAGCCAAACATGTAACAAGCGCCAACCACGGGAGCCGGAAAATATGTACAATAAAGACAATTGGTTATACTTCAGCAACTAGTTGACCAGGTGGCGCAAATTTTTAACGATCATGCAATGCAAAGCAAATACAATGTAATTTCTACGCTCGATGGTAAACACTCTAATTTAAGGAGAAAATGCATACTCTTTGTTGGATATGAATTTCTCTTGTTTTCCGCAAACGAGTTAATGCTCACTATCCTAATATTATCCCATTCAATATCTGTGGGCTACCTTGACACCTTTTGTCCAGAGAAGGCGACATTTAGAATACAAATAGAAGAAAGATCCTCGCAGTTACTACGCAACTTAAGCAGTTGCGAAAAGAAAGCCTGAAAAAAATTCAGGCCTCAGCGGGATTCGAACCCATGATGGAATTTACAATTGCAATTTTCACATGGCCATTTTCTTGTGTTATATAGATCTTTCAAAGGCTTACAACAAGACTGTCTGTCCTGCAAAGGTTATTTCAGTAACTGAACTCCAATCAAAGCAGTCAGGGTGAGTCACTTTTTTTAAATTTCCCCAGGGTGTTACCCTTTTCAGCTTAATCTCTCTTCGAGAAAGACATTAGAGGCTCGGAAAGAACATATTTTGAAAGTATTCAAAACATCGAGCCAATCATGTATGAAACGTAAATAACAAGGTATGCGGCTGATTTGACCGTACGCGAGTTCAGGAAGAGGTGCGACTTTGTTTCGTGAAATGATTGTTTTGTGATTCCCAGACAACGCTGGATTACGAGAGATTCGTTCATTTAGGAACAAACGTTTAAATTAAATGAAGTACCGGATTTACTTTCTGTCATCTGTTTGGACAATTTTTGCAACATTAACAGTATGAGATGATAGAAGCGAACCAAGCAAAGCCTCGTGAAATCTGGTGCCTATACAAAGGCTTTCTCAATGCAACTGACGTTGTACGTTATATATGGCTTTTAAGTTTTGTTTAAGGAAAGGGAAGGAAATCTATACGCATAACCATCTTTATTCTTGACTTACTTTCATTTCTTTCAGTCGCTCAACTGTTCTGGTTAAACTGGATACCGGCAAAAGCAAGGAACTAACCTTTGAACCAGGAGATCACGTGGCTATTTTTCCTGCCAACAAAGCAAGTCTAGTGCAGGAGTTGATTGACATGACGTACGACAAACCTGATCCAAACAAGCCAATCAGGATTGAATTCGCTCGAGAGGACTCAGGTAAACCAGAACTGAAAGCGTTATTTGTCATTACAAGATTGAGATTTGTTGTGTTACCACACTGTTGGTGTTACAATCCCACGAAGCAGCTATTCAATTGTTTCCAAAACTGGCATTCCGTGGTCTTTTTTGTAGCGCACGCCTGTCCAGTCGAAAGTAATTGAATTGCATTTTGTTTCTGTATGTAGCCAAACCTGGTGGAACAAAAGTGTGGGAGCCGTTCAATCGTCTTTCTGTTGGCTGCACTTTGAAAGAAGCGCTGACAAGATACCTCGACATCACAAGTGTTCCAACACCGCAGATGCTGAGTTACTTAGCAAAGCTCGTACGTTTTTAGACAATATAAATACAATCTAAATAATTTTATGTTGAAGCCGAAATTTTGCGCCAAATTCAATTCTACGTTTCGATTCAGCTCCAGAAGCTAGGCTCAAATCGCAGTCCTCCGTTACCTAGATCCTAGGCCTTCCTCTGTCTTTCGTCTCGGTGACTCTTTTTGGGTCACGTGATCCGATCGTTTGTCTCGGATACATCAGCGAAATGAATTGACCATGACAGCCTTGGAGAAAGTCATACAGGAACAAGGCCAATTTTCCAGTAATCAACAGAATAATGCTTGACATAAAAATGGCACGGTTGTTCTCTCTAGTGCATACTGGACTGACATTTCTGTCGTGTTGTTCTAGGCAACAAGCCCACTGGAAAAGATGCAGCTTGAAGCACTGGGCAAGGTAACTACATTTCTTTACAAAGAAAATTAACTAACACACTATAGTTAATGACCTAATCGTGACATGTTCTCTAAAGTATTGTCATGTAGGACTCTAAATTTATTGTGCTGTGGATTTAATAATTATTTTTAAATGGATTATCATCCAGGGCGGTTCTCGGTACGAGGACTGGGCTCTCAACAAAGAATGCAACATTGTGGAGACTTTGCAGGAATTTCCATCTGTGCAAGCCACCGCTGACCTATTACTGACGCAGCTTCCGGCTCTTCAACCGGTGAGTTTACAATGTGGAATCTTTTGATTGGTTGATTTGTCTATTTTTCTGTTTGGCCAGATTTCGTAAGAACTAATTGAACGAGCAAAAAACCAGACAAACAAACAAAAAACACCAGAAAAGCAGAGCAAAACAGAACAAAAGAGAAGAAACGCCAAAATGTAAGTTAGTAAATTATCTTGAGAGTAACCTGTATTTTTTTTTTCTGTGCAGAGATTCTATTCAATATCATCTTCCCCTGCTGTCCATGCACACGAAATTCACGTCACAGCGGCTGTTGTTGAATACAACAAGAGAGGTAAGACGCAACAACACCAGCAGTATGTCAGTAACTGTAATTCTTGGTTGTTATCCCACTATTAAACAATGGAATTTCACGGTTTTGAAATCTTTGCTTCACAAAGCCATCGCGCCTCCTTGTTTTTAAAGATATTGAGCTGAAGAAAGAATTGAACGATGTCTCAAGCTACCATTCTTTCATGATTGAATTCTCGACAATACAAATTGCAAGCTTCATTTCCTTAACAACCTTTCAAACTTGTGTCTATTTATTCTGCCTCTATTTCTCCATGCAGTTTGTCTCAATAACAAATCGTGCAGCCTAGGATTTTGGTTTGGATTCAAACCATCCCTCTCTTTATAAACTCAAGCCATTGTCTCTCTTGTAAGAACAGTCTCACACTATACTCTTGACTGGGACTTACGTTATCTTGTTTTCGCAGATGGCGAAGGTCCACTTCACCATGGCGTGTGCTCCAAGTGGCTTCAGGGGTTAAAACATGGGGAAACTTTGCCTTGTTACATCAGACAGTGAGTTCTGTTTGTTTTTTTGCACTGTTGTTTTTCTTACTGGCTGGGATTGGACGGTTCGGTCCAGTGACTTTAGAAAGTTGTTATTTGTTCGCTTTGGGTTTGTCTCTCCTGATCATGAGATCGCTGGTTTATCCATGAAGGTCGTTGTCTTCTCAGGCAACCCTCTTCAATATGCAAAACAAAGAGTAGCAGTTGCGATTGAACAGAAAACGCACATGATATTTGGCTTCCCATCTCCCCCCTAGCAGATTTATAGTGCGGTCACGCAACAGGACGGCTGAGGGAAGAGAACGACCAGACATCGTTGCGTGACCAACGTGGCACCTGATTACCTTGGCATTTTGACGCGATTTCGACTTAAACTGTCCCTGGAATAGTATAAATTTAGTTGTCACGCTAGTCACACAACGACATTTCAGCCGTCTTACCACTTCAATCGTCCTGTTGCGTGAGCTCACTTAGGAACGACCACAAAACCTGAATTCTACCTCACTGATGTTGAACCTGTCCCCGCCGGTTCTAGCTCACAGTGCATTTACCTGATGATCTGTAAAAGCTGTAATGAATTTGCTTTTGAAACTCCTTCTGCCATTTGCACAAGTGCTATAACTTTGTAACCATCCTAAAGGAAAGCTGGGCACTTTTTCAACCTGTCGGTATTGCTTTTTAAATTAAGTTCGTTGGTTCAAGTATCAATTCTTTTTTCTTTATTTAGCGCCCAGTCTTTCCGTCTTCCGGCTGATGGCTCAGCCCCTGTGATCCTTATAGGGAATGGGACGGGAATCGCGCCTTTCCGCTCCTTCTGGCAGCAAAGGATGTTTGACATCAACAACAAATGCCCGCCTGAATCATCAATAACAGGACGAAGGCAATGGGGAGACATGAGCCTGTACTTCGGCTGCCGAAACTCACGACTCGATGATATTTATCGTCATGAAACCGAAAAAGCAGTGCACAGTAGAGCACTGGGTCGTGTGGCCACGGCGTATTCCAGAGAAGAGAGAAAGCCTAAGGTACGGTCAGCATGATATGAATGAGAGCGCGCTGTATTGATATTGAAATCACCTCGCTTTGGTGTTTGACTCATAGCATAGGATATAATGTATGAATTAGCCAAAAGTCCCCAGTCTAATAGGTTGAAGACCGTGGTTCAATCCATTGAAATCTTTATAGCTCTTGTCGCTTACTCCAGAGAAGATGGAAGTCATGGTCTACATGTATGACGAAATAAGCAAGAGCGCGCTATCTGATTGGTCGAGAAAACGTAGAATATCAAAACCACATCAAAATCACCTAGCTCTTGTGCTCCATTCTAACGAGGAGTGGAAACGAACTTAAGTTACAGGCTGTATAATCAGGCCCCGTTAGAAGGTCGTGCTATTGTGGTGTGGAATTTAATTGAATTAAGCTAGGCTGCAGCTCGATGGTTGAGACCCAAATTACTACATTCTATATAGTAATGCATACATTGTGATAATGATACATTAACATAATGTATGCACTGGCTCGGTAGTCATTTAGCATGACGCTAGCGCGACAGCGCTTGTCATTCATACTTAAAGGGAGGGGTTCACATTTCAGCGCATGTGCATGTGCATGTGCATGACCCGTAGGATTTATTCCACGGTTGATGTGTTTACAGTTATTTGCATGCGAAATAACGCAATCATATAAAAAAAAATTACCACCCAAGTTACCTATTCCCTTCCGAATGGTTCATAAACAACGAATTAAATTCAACAGGTTTAGGTCATAGCAAGCAAAGGCGAAAAAGTATTTTGATTCATGGACATGCGTAGAACCGTGAACTCCTCCCTTTATTTGTACGACAGTTGATTCAGACGTCTTAGTAACGTCGAGCTTATTTCATCCTAAACATGATGAATTGAGTTGCGCACGACGATAGCGCGACGTTTGAAACGGGCCTTAGTGATACCAGCGCGTAAAACTGTGAATTATTTTAGGTTTACCCTAACATTTGGAAGGTGTGTTCTATTTTCTTAAAACTTCGTCGGACTGTTTTGTTATCATTCATTGTTTTTGTTATATGTAATACCCAACCTTAATGCACTAATAAATCCTTTGTTCACAGCAATACGTTCAAGATCTCGTGAAAGAAGACTCCTCAGATATTTGCGACTTGATACTTAATAGCAATGCGCATGTGTACGTGTGTGGAGCCGCTGCCATGGCTGTCGGTGTCAGCGACACCTTGCAGGTACTAATAAAGTTACTGTTACTCTCCTGAGGAAGTGGTTAGGGCTTTTAGTGCAAATCGCTGGGAAAAAAGTAAAAGTATAAGGGTGTTAAAGGAAGACTGAGATGAAGAACTGATCTAGAATTAACTTTAAAAGTCAGTTTGAAAGGTGGATAGACAACTGTTTGTTTTATTGTTGCCTTTTTCATCTTAATACCCATGTGTTAAACATGTTTTCATAAATGATCCGTGTCGTATACATGGAAACTTTAATCTTGATACATTAATATCTGTGAATAACTTTTTGTTAATAAATGACGTTTATTTTCTTTCCAATCAAACAGGCTTTGATCAAGGATCGCCTTAAATTGTCTTCTGAGGAAGCTTTAGATTTTGTCCGCAAACTTAAGGTAATTATTATTTGAGAAATCTAATATACAGCTGAACGTACACTGTATGCAAAAAGGAAATCGTAATAGAAAAGAAAAAGACCAGGCAAACGCCTCGGATGTAAATAATCTTCCTAAGTTTTCTTATATTTCTTACGCTGATACCGAAATGAGAAACACGAGGAAAACAGTGGAATAAAAAAATGCTTGCTTCGAAGTGACCTTTTCATAGAAGAAAGATAATCGCTGTTATGCACGCAACTTTGTGCTTTTGCGAAAAGGAAAGCTGAAAGAAGAAACAACAAAAACAACAACAAATAATAATAATAATAATAATAATAGTGATAATAATGATGATGATGATGATGATGATGAAAAATCAGGCTTAACCCCGTACGTAATTTGCGTATACAACTTCGAAGGTTTTTCTTGTATTAAATCTTTCAACCGCATTTCAAATATGTTATTTTTCATATATTTCACATTCGAAATGTTCTTTATTGACATCGTTATTTTGCCATTGGCTCATTTAAAATAGATGGTTCTCATACAATCTGAAACAGACATTCACTTTCTCGCAGTCCTCTTTCTTTGTAATGCCCAGTTTACGAATCATTCTTTCATCGCCTCTTTTTCAGTCATCAAACCGATATCACGAAGATATATTTGGTGTTGCTCAAAGGATCAAGGAACCAAAGGACATGAGGTAATTTATTGAATATTCGGTTTGGAAATTAAATGAAGCACAGTGATGTTAACTGAAAACGTGTTTTACTATGAACTTGAATTGTATTCAAACCCACTGAAGCTGGATCAATAAATAGGGAATTAGCCTTTTAATCCGAGTTTGAGCATGAACATACCACAATAAAATATATCAACTTTGTTTTAACAAGGGTGACACTTAACAGTCTGTTACGACTGACAAACCTGTGGCCATCAGATTGTAATTTGGAAGTGTTAGTTTTTGAGGAGAGAGAAAAACCGGAGAACCCGGAGAAAAACCTCTCGGAGCAAATACAAGAACCAATAACAAACTCAACCCACATATAACGCCGAGTCTAGGAATCGAACCCGGGCCACATTGTTAGGAGGCGAGTGTTCTGAGCACTGCGCCATTCCTGCTCCTCAATAAGGTTTCAACTTGTTTGTATCCGAGTTAAACTTCTCCCTATGTTATTTAGCGGCAGCGCATGAACGTGACTGAAGCAAAAGCTTGTGTTTCCAATTTAATTTGCTGCATTGCCGCTATCATCTTTCAAGCTTGCAAGGTTTTGTTAAGTAACGCTTAATTTTTTTTTTCAGAAAACAGATCAAGAAAAGAACGCTTTGAGGTGTATCGAAACAGGTCTTCTGCATGTATTGGTCACGTGATCATGCCATTCATATAAACAGTGCACAGAATGTGTTCCAGAAAGAATAGCACAAACGTTTCAGTAAGAAGAACGAATGTTTAGGTCGACGAACTAACAGTGCATTCTGCTATCCAGTTTAACCTCCCAAACTCACCTTAATGTTGTCCTCATTGTCTCGACAAGCCACCTTGCTAGCATATTGTTTCTCTCCAGCCAAGTGACGGAAATAAGTATTATCAATTTGCAAGGAAAAACTGACAAATATGTTTCATGTATTTCCATACGGAAGTGGGAGGGAGGGGGGGTGGGGAGTTGTAAAATCCAGGGCCAACTGACAATTTAGAGAAAAAACAAAATGAAGGATACTTCATGTTATAGAAATAGGAAGTAGGTGTCGATCAACGTAGCCTCCAACGTAGACGTCCTTTGTCACGTCACGCACTCGGGAAGAGTGCGTGACGTGACGAACCAATATCGTCTGTGTAAGAGACTACGATCAACGAGGTCAAGAAAACTTCGAGCTACCATTGGTCCGCGTCATAGAAAGACCAAGACAACTCGTGTATTTCTGTATAACAGCGATTACTTTTTCACTGCTTAATAATTTTGACCTGCACTTTTGACCGCTGGAACCCATTATCTGTTAGTATTATTCGATTTGATTGGCATACTCACGTGATGAATCGATGCAGTCGGCCTATTCAGTAGTTGGATCGTCAAACGATCGCTGTTTAGCAATTCCAATGTTTCGTAGTTAGAAGTGGACTTGAAGTAGTCTTTTCTTTAAATAATTAATCACAGATAGTTTAATATTATATGTATAGATTATAGCTTTATAGTAATATTTACAGGGCAATTTTTGTCTTCGTTTTAGTAACCTTTTCTAATAATTTTGATTTATGGCGGAAAGTTGTGTAAATAAAATAGCCAAATAGATAGATAGATAAATAAATAAATAAATAAAAAATAGGAAATAGGATTAAAGCAACAAGCAGCTTAAAAAGGAAGCTGTGCTTTTTTGTTTTATTTTAAAGATGACGCTACATAAAAAGAGACTTTGTTAGTAGTAAGTATGTTAAAAATAAATCTGCTTATTTTTTTAATATACTAGATTTATTTTATTCAGCTACCGCTGAATTATTATTATTATTATTATTATTATTATTATTATTATTATCGTGTAATTTTTATGTTAAAAGTAGAAATATCGCTAAGTTACATTTAGATGAAGTAAATTTATTTGCTGCTGATTACTTTAAAAGTCCTTTAGATTCACTTCAAAATGCTTGGGTCGTTTTTAACTTAATCAGACTTCAGTTTAAATCCTACTCGCTTTTGAATTTGGTCATTGTCAGTTTATGGTTTCAGAGCAGGAGAAGAGAGATGTGAACGGCACAGTTGCTCTAGCGTTAAAATAGGATGGAAATCATTATGTAGATGTTCACCGTTTTTATGGTGGACTTAGTAATCTGATTGATGTCCTAATCATCATTGCTATTTGCTTGAATCAACGGCTCGCATTCGCCATGTCCTTGAAAAGTAAAATTATTTTTCGATTGTTTTTCGATTGCAATCACTTCTATTCGTTGTCTAATGAAACAATGAGACTAGTTGTCCTCTTGTCAAGTAGTGTGGAAAATCGGCGTTGTAGGCAAATTGGTAAATAAATTGTATTATTATAGTGGTCAGAATTTCAACTTAAGAAATTGACCAAAGGTTTCTGTTTTAGCTATCTTTAAATCTTGATGTTAAGATTATTAACAATAGTTGCCATAAATCCATCTAATAAACATTTTCACTACAATATTTGTAAATGTTTAATAATCTTGGCAATTTTTAGTCAACATCAAATGCGAACTACTGCTGTAAGCATTTTCAAACAAGTTTCTAAACATAATAGTTTGTATGTTAAGGTAGATAACGAACTGCCTTAGTTGTAAAACATATTCTAAATAAAGTTACTTGAGGTATAATTGCGATGTATTTTTGTCTTATCATTGAAGATCGTTTAAAATTATTTGTTTTAGCCGATATTTTGCCCTATGTACCCGCAGTATGCCCATCTATAATTATACTTCCATTGGTTAACGTTTCTCACTTCTAGGGGAGAAGAAGGTTTAATCTAGGTTTAATGAGTGAATTAATTAAAACAAATTACAATCTGTGACTAAGAGGAAGAAAAAAAAAAAAAAAGAAAGAAAGAAAAGAAAAGAAACAAGATACTCGACCGAAACCTTGACGCGTCTGTCCCAGGGCATCCCGCGTAAATAGTCAGTGGTGTTGAGAAAGAAACCCATCACAAAAAACCACACACAGCACTTTCCTGCCTGCAACGCATTTTTCCCACATCCTCTACCACTGTCAACGATGCCGTTTAATTACATTCAGAGTTTTTTCAATTTGGTTTTGACTTCAAATAGCTAGAACGGCAAGTGAGTATTTGAAAATTAAGAACTGATGAATTATCAATACTCTAATAGTGCAGTAGTATGTCGTTTCACAATCCGCAGACTCTAACGCTTCACTTTCATATAGATATAGCAAAGTACGCAGTTATACAAAGTCAAGTGTTGATGAAACATCACTGCGTATTACCACAGTATTTTCTCGCGTTACAATCGCAAGATATTCGCTCGAGCAAAAGAAGAAAAAAGTTACTTTATATTCAAATTCAAAATTGAGGGAATTCAAAATTCATTTGAATTGCTAATAACACTTTTTACCAATTTTTAATTTATGCTACTTTTTCTCTCCGCGCATTCACACGAGCAACTTGAGCTGTAAACGGGAGCTAAACGTATCATGACATGTTGGTTCTACAGTTATTTCGCGCGAACGAATTGTTCAAACTAAACGTTTTCGCCGCTGAGCATCGTCCAAAACGCGACTTTTGACATTCGTCGCTGCCGGACTTAGACAAATTTCCAATTGAAGTGACATGGTATAGGAATTGTTGCTGCAGTAATCAGTTCACAAAGTCTTCTCACAAGGTAAATTCCTATTGTATTTTCTCTCAAGAATATTCTATTGAGTTTTAGTATAAATCTGCTAGTGTTCTATCACGAATGCCGTTCTTTGATTGGCCACGCTACTCGCTACTTATTCTGTGATAGATAGTGAGTAGCGGTGTTCAACAAAATGGCGGCCGCCTCGTCGCGCTTTCGAAGTGTCTGCGATGAGGATATAGATAATTTACTTGTTTAGTTTTGAAGGACTAGTAGATTTATACTAAAACAATTAGATTATTCGCTCTCGATTTCTATGCGTGATTGCTGATTCGGGCTGCGCCCTAATCAGCTATCACGCGATAGAAATCTCGAGCTCATAATCTAATTGTTAAATATAACAACGTTGCCCTCTTGAAGCCAAATCTCTAGTCATCTTAGGTGGCATCTAACCAACTCTGTATTGTAAAGGAATGCTATTGAGCGGCACTTTCTGGTGGTGCTGTTTATTATCTTGACAAATGGATTCTAGCTTTCGTGTCTGTTGATAAAATCCGGTAGTGTGTAACCATTCGGATGACAGGAACAATATTCTTTTGTGGTGCTGTTAGTTTATTTATCCTTGGATGGATGCTATACACGTATGTTCCATGAAGCTTTAAATGTGTGTTAGAGGGACCATTTGCAAAGGCGCTTATGCAGGACGCTTTATGCAGGTGGTTTTCCCCGAGGAGGAGGAGGAGGAGGAGGAGGAGGCAAGGTCAGCAAAAACAGAAATACACCTTTTGCGTTCATTTATAGAAAATATTTGTTCGTGTCAATAGGTGTTTTTTTTAAGGTGAACATATAACCAAAAATAAACTTCAGTTACGCGAAAGAAACCTCCAAGAACGACATTTGCATATGTATTAACATTCAAAAGCATCAACAGGGCTCCTTTTGGCATTCATTTCCAGAAATTGCATTAACGCCAATAGGCTACCAATTGCGACATTGAACAATCATTTTTCTAGAAAATAAACTCATTAACGGAAAAGTACTAACAATATATTGCATCTTTACACAACCATTTCAATGAGGGTAACATTTTTTTAGTGCAAAAAGACAAGCACAAGTGTCATCATAACATTCAACTATTTGAAAAGAAAATTGAAATTCGCTATTTGAATTATCTCTAATTTTCTTGCCGCCAATTAGACATCGTGGGAAAAACGTTTACAGATAACGATACCGCTGTCCACATTAAGTTGTCGTAATGGAACCAATATATTCCCTTAAAAAAGCAACAATTAAATCAGACATAACCCGTTCTGAGGTATAGGAACAGATGACTTTTATAAACATACGAAAGCAAACTCGGCGATTCGGATATAGAGTTGAGAGTTACCTTAATTCCTTCAAAATCTCTGGTAGTTAAACAATTTTATATTTTTTTTATTCTCTATTTAAAGGCAATAAAGTTCTTTTCAGGTCTCTCAAGCAATGTGCGTTGTTTAATAGTAAGCATTTAGTAGTCGCGTGTTTTGATTGTGTTTTAATTGATTATTTCTATGAACTTAAGCTGTCTATTGTTTATGATAAGTTAATTGGCTTTTTCCGTAGAGTTTTTATGCAAATGTAGGTTTTGGTTTAAGTCACTGCTTCTGCATAATTAGTGGCTGACGGACCGTGAAGAGAGGATGCACAAGAACTTAAGTCTCTGATATGACGGCCAAAAGCGCATTGACCCTTGTTAACGTAAGTAAAGGTGGACAGCCATCAACATCAAACATAACCGACTTTAATGTGATATACATATTGCAAAATCTGTGTGTGTGTTTTAACACGCACAATTTAGGAGCAAGGAATTTATGAACCGGAATATTCTTAATCCGAGCGCTGTAATAGACAAAGACAACAAAAGACTGTATTAACTCTTTAATCCTCAACAAAGCTCAACCTGAAACGAATCTTTTTTAGTCATTAGGCGGGAAAGGTGCTTAGTTAATTTAGGCGAGAAACACAAACGACAAATATTTTTCATTATCTCCGAGTTTTCGGTAAAAGTCAGGTTATGTAGAGTGTCAGAAAAGGCCAAACACAGGCCTGAAAGGCCAAAACCACACCAAAAGGGACAAAAGGAGACAAACCGGGCATTTGTAGTTATGTGCCTTTATTTTTCTTAGACACACGCGTGGGTGTCGCGCGTATTTGTTTTTTTGTTTTTTCTAAACAGACTTCCGAATGCAGATTCTTTAGCTTAGAAATTGTAGATCCTGGAGCTTATCGTATTTTTGTCTTTCTCTCTATATTATCATCCAAATAAAAAATAGTTTTCATTATTATTATTTTTATTTTCACGTATGGCGGAAGGGCCTCCAAAGAGGAGCTATACAATAAAGTATGTATGTATGTACTATATGATGTCATGTATCCAAAAATAACTTCAAAAACCTGTCAAACCGGTAATTTCGCCCATGACTGCCATAAGTTAAAAATAGAGCATGACATCATTGATAAACCTGTCAAACCAGTTCATAACCTGTTGGTAAGGCTAAAATAAAATATGACGTCATCCTAAGTGATCAAGACAATAGGCGGTGACGTCATCGGCGTTAATGTATGCCACCGCGTATTAATGAGAAACCACCGCGAAAATCCGGACTAACTGGTCCCCCCCTCACTACTCCGATTGTCCTTATTGCCATGATATTGATCAGACACCACTCCATTCATTTGTGGGATGTCCAATTGCTAAATCCTTTTGGAATAAATTTACAAAGTGGTTCAACCCTACATGTAAAGGCAACATTGCGTTAAAGCAAAACGAAATTATATATGGGGTTTTAAAATAAATTCACATCGTCCGGTTTAACCCTAAATCACCTGGTCATAATTGGAAAATATTTTCTTTACATTAATGCAGTACAAGATGATAAAAGACCCCATTTCACATATTTTGTCACCCTCGTTAACGAAAAAATTGAATTAGAAAAATATATTGCGATTATGACCAATAAACTACTCTCTTTTAATAAAAAAATGGTCCAACTTTTTAAACGATTAATGTTTAGAGTCTAGCTGTGCAAAGGCATATACTATCCATTTGTAAGCAACTAAATTAAATTTATTAATTTGTAAGTAATTGTATTGTATCGTAGTGTTACTGATTGTTCTTAGTAGCGTAGGTATCGTTTCGTTTGTTAGTAATATCGCATTGTAAGTAGTTTCGTATTTTTTTTAGCACTGCATTGTAAATAGTATAAGTATCAACCTCAACAAGTAGCATATCTCAACAAGCGTGTTGTAATTTGTTTGTGCACTCAATAAATTAACAAAAAAAAAAAAAAAATTAATGCACCACCCACAAATATTCAAGAACCACTTCTAAAATTTTTCGCCTTCGCTAAGGCAAGGTTAAATCAACACAAATTACAGGGCATCCACATAAGTTGAGAGAAAAAAATACATTAATAGAATTGAGTTATCATCTTATGTCATTTACATCCAGTTCAAAAGTTGCCACAGTATTGTAGTGTGTGCTGAACTGTTTTGTGCGCGAATGGTCCAAACATCAATCAGGTGACCAATAGGGAAACTTAAATTGGACTGCAATGTACAGAAGTATTATTGTCGAAACGGTAAAAATGACATTGTGTTTCTAATATAACCTGCGATCAGGCGTTCTTTTTTCGCGCTCCCCCGAAAAAAAGAACGCCTAATCGCAGATTATTTCTGATGCAACCCCTTTGTTTCAGTTAGTTGTGCGGTAAAATTTGTAGATGTTGATTTAAATTCTATTCAAAACTCATAGTTTGAAAAAGGGGTCCCTCCCCCCCTCATCCTTCTTGAGTCATTAAAATAAATAACCAGCCTAGCGGCTCATGAGAGCTGTTTTAGCTCGCGCTTCCTGTTTGAGATACGCGTCAAACGAAGATTAAAGTCCTTCTATAGGATTCATTAGCTTATATCTGTCAAGTTACCACACACAGTTAAACTGGTTTTACCCAAGGATGATTTTTTTGCCGGACTTGTGTGCAGTTTTCGGATTTTCGCTGTTGAGTGTTTTGTTTTCAATTTTTCAGAGCAAGCGTTAGGTTTTTAGTTTTAGCTGCATCGTTTTCTATAGCGTTGGCTCTTTTGATATTCAAGTTTTAAGATGCATCATTTTCGAGCCTTGGGTGTTTCGTTTTCGAGTTTGACGTGCATCATTTTCAAATATTGCGTGATTTGTTTTCGAGTTCAAGGTGTCTTTTGTTTTCGAGTTCTTAGTGCTATTAACAAACGATCTCTTTCTCTCTACCACGTATCGTGTGTATTCCGGTGACTGCGCACTGCGACGATTTGTGACTGTAAGTGGCGTCGTGGTGAGTGTAAGATGTTTTAAAAGTTTGTTGTTTCTATGCCAGTCAAGTATAGAACGGGGTCACCCAACGAGAACATTTAAGGAAAATACTTTAAATGTTGGCTCCTGTGTTCCCAGATCGTTTTCTGTTCTTCGAAAGATATATTTGTGTAAGCTATTAGAGATACAGATTGATCTATTCGGGTGCTTTAGCTGAAATTTTAACAGTTTTAGGAGAGGATATTTTATTGTCCGAATTTATTACCAGTTGTTGGTTCTACGAAAATGACCGTTTTTTGCAGTAATCGTGTCTTTCACCTCACGAAGACTGAGATCGGTTACCCTCGGGTCAATTGCGTCAGCACCCGAATATCTCACAAGGATTTAATCACCCAATCAAGGCGAAACAATGTAATCCAAGCCATCCGCGTCGTGGTTACCCCTCGCAAAACATCTTTGGATATCAACAACATAACGTTGCACACATTCTCTCATGGAAGCCATTTCAGCCTAGTTCAGATTCAGGCATTCGCGCATTAACGAGATAAGGCTAGAATATATTTTCTTTGAGCGTGAAAAGTATTCATAAATTATAATGCGCAACTGGTTCATACCCAGGTTCCTCTCGGTTCGTTGTACAACAGAACAGAATTTAGAACAGCGTCAATTTCTGTTCTGTTGCTCCAATTTCTGTCCCACTGTGCTTTTGATGTTTAAATTCCGTTCTGTTGATTCAATTTCGGTTCTGATTTCCTAAATTCTATTCTGTTTTCTCAATTTCTATTCTACTGTCTTGAGAAAAGAATTTGATAAAACGTAATAAAATTGGAAGGTTCTCCATAACAGAATTTGAAAGAGGATTTTGGCGGAGATGACCCCTCATAGATATCCACCTACGAAATGAACCGTGTTGGGTGCCGCCCATGATGGAACTATAACATTCATTCTACCGATAACAAATAACAACATAGTCGTGGCAAAATGGTTCATTTGTTTTCACTGCGAAGGGCTGTTTGCTTGTGTGATCTCGATATGTCCAGTGAACCCTCGTTCACTTCGATTCATTTCGTTGAAAATCTGTTTGAGGTCGTAACTCACCTCAGAACTCCGGATTTAGTCTTAAAGAAAATCTAAAGTTTTCGTCAGCAAAATATCAGCCAAAAATTTCGTTATACTGTCAAACTAATTTCTTTCGTTTTCGAAGAGGGAAATACGTCCTTAAAAACAAAATAAGGCCGGGTAGCATTTTCGTAAAGCCAACAGGACCTTGTAAATTCGAGGAATAAGATACTAAATTAAAAACTATAATTTTTACTAAATTCCCTGAGAAAGAATTTGTGGGATTGATCAAACCGCGACGGTTTTTTGTTACAGAACGATGATTCCGTAGAAATAGTATTCAACTTCCGATTTCATCATTGTCAAAAAAAAAAAAAAAAAAAAAGAAAAGAAAAAGGAACGACAACAATACAGAAATCAAGCTTAATTTATGTGGCGAGACGTATGGTGATAAAATTCCACAGATTTAGTAAAAGGGTGACAAGGATATATAATTTCTCTCATTTTAGAGGGGAAGTATCACGAGAATTTGATGTCATTTGAAAACCCAAAAACGTTTGTCTGTCAAAACAAACAAGAAAATAATTGTCTAGTTTTGTTATAAATTATCACCCCAGTGCAACAAAACTGTCGATTAGTACCTCTAGTCAGAGACAGAGTAGGTCGGAATGGATTAAAACTTGAAAAATGTTAGGCTAACGTTTTTCAAGTTCTCACATTTTTGTTTTCAAAATGCGTTAGGACAAATCAAGAGATGTTCCTTTCAAGAACTGAGTTGATTTGATATCTTTCCTCTCGTCGTTCTAGAATTATTTTGTAGCTATGTTTAGGTCTTAATTCGCCATTTTTGAGAAAAGAGGTCAAAAACACCATGATACTCCCCCGTTTAAGTAAATTATTTTTCACCAAGGATATCTCAGATTCTCGATTATTTTGCTCAATTTGCATATTTCTGTCTGTTCACTAGGGGAAGTCCCTTTTCCCGCTCACGCTTATTTTTCAGTTTCGGCCTTTCTTTCACTGATTCCATATGGAAGAAGAGCATATTCTTATCCTTAGATAATTAGTCGCAGCGCTCGCTTATTTTGGCCGTCGATAAAATCAGGAACATGGAACATTCCGGAACATTCTGGAACAGAAATATAAACGAAATAAATTGATGAAAAATATAAAAATATATGTAAAAACTGAAAATACGTCAAACAAAATTATAAAAAAAGTAAATGAAATCGGTTTAAATAGAATATATGATAACTAAAGAAAAATCTCTGTCTGAAAAGGTCTTTCATCCGGCCACCAGTTCCCGCTGGGTGACCAATAAAACGGAATTCAAAAGTTAAACTCAATGTGGTTGTAGTTTCTTTTAGACGTTATATGTAGCAGGTAGCAGTTTTTCTTATTGTTCCATGAAGCAATGTCTGATTCGGTTTATAGCGATATTGTCGACAAGCGAAATATGAATAACACAAGCAATATGCGGAAGCATTTTATCGTAAATGCTTGGATAGTCCGATACGGCTTCTCCTGAATGTGAATGGTGAGAGCCTATCGACTTGCCTAGAAGTGCGCATGAGTAAGGGGCGGAAGCAAACCAGGACATGAGAATCAATGGGCTAACACAGTCTAGAGCGAACCGTGTAATACCACCTTATATTTCGCCTATCCCTTATTTGCCCAGAATTTGACTAGGGTGTTACTGAATTAAGGACCAACAACCTGGACAGATCTTGGCAAGAAAGGCAGTTGAAACAATCACGCACTTCAACGAGCTTAACCCGCAAACCTGGCTGAAATGCCTTATATGGCATCAAAAATACCATTGTTAAACTCTCAGAATAAAAGGTCATACTCAAAATGAAGAAATTTTGAAATAGGAGAAACGGACCTCATCATGCAGAAAGAACCTTTGATGTCAAACACACGATGGTTGAATACAACGTCAAATCCGCTACAAATACACCGGACTCGGTAACGCAGGCCTTAAACTGAAAACCAATTTAACACTGAAAGACGCACTGGTGGAATGCAAGCTAAATTTAAAAGGCAAAAATACAAGCGAGGGAGTAGTGCAGGCTTGTCACTCTTTATTAATACAATGTGGCCGGTTGTCCTCTAGAAGAACCTTTTTACTCAGACACTTTGAGTCTCATATTCTATTTAAGCTGATTTGTGTCGTTTGTTAGTTTTTTTTTTATAATTAAGTTTGACTCATTTTCAGTTTTCATATATCTTCATTAATTTATTTCGTTCTATTTCATGTTCCGGAATCTTCCATTTTCTGTTTTTTTCGAAAGCAGCTTATTTTATATCCTGAGCAGAGCTCAGATATTAAATGAAACTTCCCGTAAGCGAACACCCTTGGTATCAGAAAAAGTGTCCGCTTAAGAGAGGTGTCCGTTTATGAGAGGTTAAAAAATGTAGTGTTTGTATGTAGCTGAAAATTTGACCAAGTGTCCGCTTACAAGAGATGTCCGCCTACGGGAGGTGTCCGATAGCGAAGGTTTGACTGTAAAAAAGTCTAAGGTAGTCTAGCGGACTCAAACTCAGGCAGACTCCCATGGTCTATTCTCTTATAGGCCATAGAACGTCGTAATAAGAGTATAGACCGTAGAAAATGCCTTCGATTTGTTTTTTTACAATAACATGGAAAAAGTAAAAGCGGATTTGGCTTTATTATGCGTTGAGAAAGCGCGCTCGTTATATCTGACGTCATTTTTATTGTTCTGTATTCTTATATATAGACAATAGTTACGAGCCAATCAGCGGTAGAGAAACGCCGTAAATTTTAACTTTTACGGCAGTGGTTTGAAGAATTGAATAAAATTTAGGCATTAAGTGATATGACTCTCGGCTAATTTCTCCTTACAATATCATTACCAGATCAAACATGCAGGTCATAAGAAAACACGAACTGATCACCAAAGATAAAATGTTTTGACATCGATATCAATTCTCCAAAATAGCAACAAAGAAAACATACGTAGAGCAGCGAGGAGAATGCACACGTTGATACTGAGGGTTGCAAGATATTCGGTGAAACACTCTTCCAAATTCTTGAGGTTTTGAAATAACTTCATTCCATTTTCACTTTCAAATTCATTGCACTACAGGGACGTAACCGGGATTTTTTTTATTTTTGACAGAGGGTGTAATTATAATCAGTCGCCATGCGTTTCAACAGCGATCAGGGGGACTACTAAACAAGTGATGTTTGGAAAAGTAAGTCTTAAAATGAGGGAATTTTGGTATTTTCTTTAATAGCTTTTAATGGACGACTCGAGTTTTGAATTCTGAGTAATATCATTTGATGATGCTAGCCACGCGCCACATTTCATCCAAAAGTAGATAGGAAAAAATAATTGATGGATCATAAGTCATTTCATTTAGAAAGTAGAGAGTAAGCACCTATGAAAAACGTGTAGACGATAGAGGGAACTTAAAAATAATAGCGTCGATAGAAAAAACAATACAGCAGCTGAAAAAAACAGTAAAACAAAAATAATGATAAACCATTATCTCTACTTCAGGAAGGATGCTGCAAAAGTGAAAATAGGCAGCACTTTAATACAGGCTTAAAGTTCACAAAATCCTACAAGCTTTCGTAAGACCAACAACAGCTAGTTAATTCGGATGATAAAATTCCGCTTACTAAAACTTTCTGCAGCTTAAATATGCAGCTGAAGCATCCAAACAGTCCGTGTATTAAATTACACAAACACGTTTTACAATAATTAAAAGAGCACGAAGCGATCTGAAACGCAGAGACAACATTTCATATATTTCGTTTAGATATTCTCGTTGGGTGCCCCTATTGTAATATAAATGTATTTGATGTTCACTAAAACTGGCGTCCTTACCAGTTACTGGCGGTTTTTTGAAAACACGGTGGAAACTCACCACTGGTTTGCCAGTACAACAGTAAACAGCCCCAGACTACTGTGCTTTTGTTTTATTTCTCCGGTTTCTAGTCAAGACCGTCATGAACAACACAGAGGAAATTATACAGACGACCTTTATTGGTACATGCGTTGCCACATTTCTTCGGAACACAAATCGATTTCTACAAGCTATTAAGTTGTGCAAAGAATGTTTGATTCTGCTAAACAACAAAGGCCTGGAAAAAGCAAAGGAATTTGGATACACATGGATATATTTATCGTTATTTGAAACTTACTGCCTTCTTAACGATCACACAAGTGTGATAGAATGTGGCAGGAAGCTGTTAGACGTTCTGCGCGGATGTGGCGAAAAATCCCAAGAAAGCAGGGTAACCTATAAACTGGCAAAATTATACCACCTTCAAAGTAAATATCAAGAAGCAAAAAGGCTTTATAAGAAAGCGCTCAGCATCATGATAAAAATAGACGAAAGGCAAGGACAATCCGCGTGTTATTGGAACCTGGGAAATGTTTATGAATCTCTCGGTGAATATGGAAAGGCCGAAACATATTACAACAACGCACTCGTAATCACAAAAGAAATTGGTGACAAACAAGAAGAAGCGGCGTATTATGGGAACCTGGGAACTGTGTATTATTCTCTGGATGAATATGGAAAGGCCAAAACATACCTGAAGAACGCACTTGCGATCACAAAAGAAATTGGTGACAAAAAGGGAGAGGCCGTGTGTTATGGGAACCTGGGAACTGTCTCTCAATCTCTCGGTGAATATGGAAAGGCCGAAACATACCAGAAAAACGCGCTTGTGATCAGAAAAGAAATTGGTGACAAACACGGAGAAGCAACGTCTTATGGAAACCTGGGAACTGTTTATCAATCTCTCGGTGAATATGGAAAGGCTGAAACATACCAGAAGAACGCACTTGTGATCAGAAAAGAAATTGGTGACAAACATGGAGAGGCCGCATGTTATGGGAACCTGGGAGCTGTGTATCAATCTCTCGGTGAATATGAAAAGGCTGAAACATACCAGAAGAACGCACTTGTGATCACAAAAGAAATTGGGCACAAAAAGGGAGAGGCCGCGTGTTATGGGAGACTGGGAATTGTGTATGAATCTCTTGGTGAATATGGAAAAGCCGAAACATACTACAAGAACGCACTTGTGATCACAAAAGAAATTGGCGACAAAAAGGGAGAGGCCACGTGTCATGGGAACCTGGGAACTGTGTATCAATCTCTTGGTGAATATGGAAAGGCCGAAACATACCAGAAGAACGCACTTGCGATCACAAAAGAAATTGGTGACAAAATGGGAGAAGCTGCGCGTTATGGGAACCTGGGAATTGTGTATCAATGTCTCGGTGAATATGGAAAGGCCGAAACATACCAAAAGAACGCACTTGTGATCAGAAAAGAAATTGGTGACAAACAAGGAGAAGCTGTGTGTTATGGAAACCTGGGAACTGTGTATCTATCTCTCGGTGAATATGGAAAGGCCGAAACATACCAGAGGAACGCTCTTGTGATCAGAAAAGAAATCGGTGACAAAAATGGAGAGGCCGCTTGTTATGGGAGCCTGGGAACTGTGTATCAATCTCTCGGTGAATATGGAAAAGCCGAAACATACCAGAAGAACGCTCTTGTGATCAGAAAAGAAATTGGTGACAAAAATGGAGAGGCCGCGTGTTATGGGAACCTGGGAACTGTGTATCAATCTCTCGGTGAATATGGAAAGGCCAAAACACACCAGAAGAACGCACTTGTGATCGCAAAAGCAATTGGTGACAAAAATGGAGAGGCCGCGTGTTATGGGAACCTGGCAACTGTGTATCAATCCCTCGGTGAATATAGAAAGGCCGAAACATACTACAAAAATGCACTTATGATCACAAAAGAAATTGGTGACAAAAATGGAGAGGCCGCGTGTTATGGGAGCCTGGGAACTGTGTATCAATCTGTCGGTGAATATGATAAGGCCGAAACATACCAGAAGAACGCACTTGTGATCACAAAAGAAATTTGTGACAAACAAGGAGAAGCAGCGTGGTATGGGAACCTGGGAACTGTGTATCAATCTCTCGGTGAATATGGAAAAGCCGAAACATACCAGAAGAACGCTCTTGTGATCAGAAAAGAAATCGGTGACAAAAATGGAGAGGCCGCTTGTTATGGGAACCTGGGGACTGTGTATCAATCTCTCGGTGAATATGGAAAGGCTGAAACATACCAGAAGAACGCACTTGTGATCAGAAAAGAAATTGGCGACAAACAGGGAGAAGCGACCAGCTATTTAAACTTAGGAACGTTGTTTCGTTCTCTTGGTAAACATGCTGAGGCTAAAGAGTATCACGAGAAATCACTTGCCTTGAGCAGAGAGATAAGACACGTAGCGTTAGAGGCTACTGCGCACCTCAACCTTGCGTACGACGTCTATTCCGATGGAAATGTAAGTTTACAAGATGATTTTGTTTCAAATCTCTCGGCATGCATTAACAAGTGCGAAAAAATGCGAAGTTTTCTTAGACGCCATGACCAATTTAAGATATCCCTGTCAGACAAGCATAGTTCTTCCTATCAATTACTCAGCGCAACGTATTGTCTTAATGTGCGAAATACGAAAGAAGCTCTTTGTGTTTTAGAGCTTGGACGAGGCAGGGCTCTGGCAGACTTAATCTTGAGTCAGTATTCTGCTCAACAACAAATATCAGTCAATCCGCTGTCATGGCCTGATATTGAGAGGATCGTGAAAAAAGAAATTGACTGTAACTGTCTATACATTTCATATTTTTCCCAACATATCTTTTTGTGGGTCCTTGAAGGAAACAAACCAACACTTTTCCGTAAAGTAAACGTCAACGAATGTTTTGTTCAAAAGGGATTGAAAAGAAATGTTCAGGAAGTTTTCAGTGAGCAAACCTTCAGACGATTTAATGTCATCTGTCAAGATCAAGAGAACTACGAAGATCGATCGCTTTCCTTTCTAAAAGTCGGCGGCGAGTCAACACATGAAACATCGAAGGAAGGGAGTTCGGCAGTTTTTCGCCCAGTAGAGACCGAGGAAGAGGAAAACCTTCAACCCGTTCCAACCCTAACCGAGTGTTACCAAATGATCATCGCTCCTGTGGCTAACTTTCTGGACGAGCCTGAAAACGTGATTGTTCCTGATCGCGCCTTGTACAAAGTTCCATTCGCAGCATTAAAGGATGAAAGTGAGAAATACCTGTCACAGATTTACAGAATCCGCATTGTTCCTTCTTTGTCGACTCTCGGGCTCATTCAGAACAGTCCAGCAGATTATCACAGTCAGACCGGAGCACTGATAGTGGGCGATCCAGACGTTGGAGACGTGCTGTACAAGGGACGCCTTGAGAATCCTTGTCGCTTGCCCTCTGCAAGAAAGGAAGCGGAGATGATAGCAGAACTACTTGGAACTGAGCCTTTGTTAGAGGGGAGAGCAACTAAACAAGCAGTTCTTCAGAGGATACCCTCTATAAGTCTGATTTATTTTGCTGCTCATGGTCATGCCGAAAGAGGAGAAATTGCTCTTGCCCCTCAACGCCCCACAAACGCGACTCCATGCGAAAAAGACTACCTATTGACAATGGATGACATTTCACAAGTCCAACTGCGTGCTAAACTTGTAGTACTCAGCTGTTGTCACAGTGCACAAGGACATGTTAAAGCTGAGGGAGTTGTTGGAATCGCTCGGGCGTTCTTAGGATCCGGTGCACGCTCAGTGTTGGTGGCCCTATGGGCCATACCAGACAAAGCAACAGAGCAGTTAATGAGTCGTTTCTACAAGCACCTGGTTCGTGGGGAAAGTGCCAGTGAGTCTCTTCACCAGGCCATGACGTGGATGAGAAGTAACGGCTATGCTGACTTGGGGAACTGGGCGCCTTTCATGCTGATTGGGGATAACGTGACGTTTGATTTCGGAAAGTAAAGGTCAGTTTTTTCAATGAGTTTTGTCATAATGGATGTTGAATAAATTATTCAAGAAAACTGTTCCATTCTACTAGAAAAACTAACGGTTCTGTGACAAAAGACCAAAAGGTATATTGTTATTGGACTTTTCTTTTTCCGTGATTTATGAACATCATAATACGATGAACAAGAATTCTACCTATATTGATTTAACTTATACCTCTTATATGTTCCGTTCCGTCATTCTGTTTTTGAGAGTTATATAAAAGAAATACTATTGATTCAGTGTACTTGCTGAGATCTAAGAGATAAGTCAAAGATCTTCAACAAATACAGGGGTACCGTGGTGGGAGGAAATAGACAATTGGAACTGCATGTAATAGAATGAATATTAAAACGATTTAATCACAGTTCAAAGGTTACAGAACTATCGGAGTTAGCGAAGTATTATTGTAAGTAGCAGGCTCGTGATTCGGCGAAGTAACTGTAGCGGTAGCGTTAGATTAGGTGACTGTGAACAGATTCAAAAAATTCTTTTCGAAACCAACTTGAAGAGACACCTTTAATTTCCAAGCCCTCCAGTTTGGCATTTATGGGCCAGAGATGGTAATTATTTCTAATGACAGATTTCAACACTAACCCTAAAATAAGATTTTTGTTTATCAGTTGCAGGGGTCGTGCCCAGGCCATTCGCCGAGGAGTGGCCTACAAAACAGAGCATTCTTTTGAAACAGGACGTCAGTAACTTGGACAGTAGACCAAAGTAGAATCACTTGGGCTGAAAGCATTGACTTATCACAGTTGTATTATATAGCGAGTTGGGCTTGCGTGCTTTTGTTGCAGTTGTCGTTGTTAGGTCGGTCTCTTCAGATTCAACTGAATTAAGAACAGAGGCAATCCTCGTAGTCGTATCTTGCCAGGTATAGAATGAGGTAGACACAGTGCGTCTTCAAACTTACACCTGAATGTGTGACAGAACCCACTAAATCGTCAATCATGTTGTTCGTATCGACAACAAAAGGATCAGGAGACGCTAGTTCCCATGCTTAGAGCGGTTTTCGATTGAGTGTCGAAAGAAATTCGCGTGTACTTTACTACGCCCTGTGATTGGTTAGCAAAACAGGCATCACTTTCTCAGCTAATGAGAAAGCGAAACCAATTGTGGATTGCTCCCATGCGTCTCCCCAAGATTGGTTTAGTTGTGTTTTTTTTTTCGCATTATAATTGGTGCATTGCGCTGTTTTCGTCTGCTGTGATTGGTCAGAGTGATCAATTAGAAATATTTACTTTGTCGTTAGTGGATTGAAATTCCCATTACGTTTTGTTAATTACGAATATTTACAGTAATAATTTATAATGGAGACAAATTTGATGAGATTTTGTAGTTTAAAGTAAAGCAAAAGGGGGTTTGCCCAGTCACTTTCGACTACAGGAAACATGAAAGTGTTTTGTATATATAGAGAGTGCCTGAATCGAATGCTGTCTGGTGACACAGATAACACAGTATTGTTCTTTATTATTCTCTTTTTGTTTATTCCGTATTCCCTTGGTTAAGTACCCTCTGCTTTAATAATCGCATTTAAGTGCATGAAATCTAAAATAATCAAACACCTCTCAGAGAGAAAAGGCAGTACGGCCGGGCAGGGGGACCCAACGAGGACACTGTAGTAAAATTCGTAAAATTTTGTCGCCTGTGTTCCCAGATTGTTTTCTGACCGTTTAAAGACAAAGACGCTTAAGCGTGAAATCTAAATTGCAGAAATTTTTAGGGAATGGAATATGATTCCCCTAAGTTTTCTAGCTGGTGTTGGTTTTACGAAAATTCTAGTTGGCATTTTTTCGCAGTTTTAACGACATATTTGTCACTTCGAAAACGAAAGGAATTAGTTTCCGGTGGTACAAAATTTTGAGCTGACATTTTTAATACGAAGAAAATTTTAGATTTTCTTTTCAACTAAATCCAAATTTCTGAGTCGATTGAGGCCATTCGGACAGATATCCACCGAAATGAAGCGCTGGGTGCCGATCGTCACCAAACGTCTATCTTCGTGGAAAACAATTATTTAAAACTTAGGTCTCTCATTCTCGAGAGCGCGCTGGTGGTTTTGTTTTTTATGAACATTTGAAAACAGTTTGAATATGGTAAAGACCTTTCAGCAAGCTTCCCTTCACATGCGAGGAAATATCGATATTTGACGATGATACATTTTAGCGAAGACAGTAGCAAGTGTGTTTGCTGTCAAACAGTTGCTATAAAGTATTAAGCATAAAAGTATCTTAAAGTTTCAATAATCTGTACAAATGTTAGGCTGATAATATCATATTTTAATAAACATTTTTTTCCAAAATATTCCATTTTGATTTTTCCAATATAGAGGATCCTGGCTAATAGAAATAGCTGTTAGCTTTACTTTGTAATGCAGGCCGGTAGCCAGATCAAATTTTTTACCGGCTCAATACTAAGTTAAAGAAAAGTTGGGGATAGTGACAATATGCATAAAAAAGGGCAAAGCAAAACATTTTCGCCTCTCCTTCAACATACCGATTTTTTTTTATCTTATCGTTCCTCCGCAGAAATCCCAATATTTGGAACCCTCCATAATCCACAAAACGCTAGTGCCTGCCGTATACGTACATACCACTGACTTGGCCAAATTTGACAGCACACAGGAAAAAAGAAATCTCTTCGCACTCAATGATGATAACACATACAACCACCATGGCTGGTGATCGTCAAACCTTTTCTTGAATTAATCGCTTTTGGTTTTTCTTTTTCATATTTTGCACACAAAGAGCTCAACTAAATTCCAAATGTTTTGAATGCGTTGAACCTGGAAATTTTGCTTAGGCAACCACGTCGGTTTCCACTATGCTGGCTACGGGCCTGGTCTCGAACTCCTTGTTTATATATGCTAATACCCTTGAAGATCGGCATAGTTTTCATGAGGCCAATCAGGTTGTCATTAATCGCTTTAATTTAGGTCAACCGGCAAACTCGAAAAAGTTAATCGTTTGTTTCCTTTTTAGCTATACATAGGTCGAGCGTAGTTTTAGGCTATTTCTTTTAATTTTGAACTCCAACAAGTGTATTTTAATTGAAGAAGGAGAGAAACTTAAACAAGCCGCGAGAGTACGCCGTATTTCATGATATTTCGCCAAAAGTTATCGACCCATTAAGTACAGATACAACTTACAACAATTTTTTGACCCATTAAATGCATGACTGATGCAACGATAAAGCGAGTGATACTTCCCCCACATTGTGATAACTCATTCTTTGCGCATTTGCACATTCACGAGTTAAAGAATTGTCTGGTCGCACGGTGTGATTAGCAAAGCGGCTTCTCATTGGCGGTTTCAGGGCCGTAGCAGAAAAAAATAAGGACTGAGGCAATATCCATGGTTGAATTCCCCGCCTAGCAATTTAGGGTCTTTATGATGATTACGTTTAAACAAAACACTGGGATCAAACCTTATTTGACAAAAATTCCGCTAAGAGCCCTTAAGGCCATCTAGATCTAGAGATCGGGGTGACTTTTTTTTTTTTGGGGGGGGGGGGGGGGCTTTTTAAATGCTACTTTAGGGGCTCTGTGTTCTTGCGTGCGGCTATTTAATGTGTTTGTTGGTGGTTTGTTTCTATAGGAAGGCCTTAGATAACAACGACCTAAATCAGGTTTGCCTGACCAGAGGTTTCGTAAAAAGAAGGGTTTATTGTGGGGGGGGGGGGGGGGGGGTGGGGGTGGTGCTCAGTCTCGTAAAACCTGGTCTCGGCCGTTCGGCCGTTCGTTCGGGTCTCGGCTTTTCGTTTCTAAATGGCAACGAAGTTAGCTGTTAAATGCCAGCGCGATTCGCCTCTGCCCACAAGCATCCCACCGCTGTAGAGGCTCGGGTCCACAGGGATTTGGCTGTGGACATAGGCTAATGCAAGGCCATTCAGCCTGTTAGAGTCCATCGATGAACGGCACCTGGTCCTCAACCTGCGGAGAGCGCTTAAGCTGCGCTCGCACGAACAGCTTCCTGTACTTAGTGGCACTGCCGCCTGTCCGGTTTTTGCCTCTACAACTTCTTTCCGACCATCTCCGGTGGCTTCTTCATTGACACCACCATCTCTACTAGATGGAATGAAAGACAAAGGTTCTTCACTTATTCACAAGAACTGAAAGCATGTTATGAGAGCAACTACTTTCCGCTTTCTTTGAAAAAAAACTGTTGATAGAACGCTGCATTTTGATAGATTTTTCTCACTCAGATCAGAGAAGACAGAAGACTCGAGAAATGGCGGAAAAACACGTGAAAACAAGACAGTTTTCTTTGGGAAGCTGCTGCCTGGTTAGCATGAATTTTTAATTTTTATCACCTGTAATTCAGGGCACTGCCTGATTCGCGTTATCATTCAACATAATATCATGTTGCGTTAACATTTTTTTTTACTTATTTAACTGTTTGTGAATTTGTCAACAATGACTGAGGCAAGTGCCTCGGTTTGCCTCATACTGGCTACGGCCCTGGGTTTAAATGTGTCAAAGCTACTAGTTTGTATTAATTTTTATTCAGAGACCACCATTAAGTTCACACACAGCATTTCTGCTCAGCATTGACTTCTCAAGAGAAAGAAGCTGTGGGAACACTTTTATTTAACTCGTGAATGATTTTATCATCAATAATCCTCGAAACCTTTAAAGCGTCCTGCAACAGAAACATAACTGTGTGAACAAAGATGTGTTAGATGGTATCTTTCACCCGCAGTACAGGATTATCATGATAACCAACTCTGTGGAAAGGAAATTGTTTGGATATGTTCTCTCAACCAAAATTGTTCCCACTTTTGGTCACTGTATATGAATGCCTAGAACAAACTAATTACAGTGATATAAGGAATAATGTATAACTAATAAAACAACTTCATACTACAATTCCCAACTCCAAAAACTGTGAAAAGACCGGTACAAGTAAGGGATTGTGGGGCCGTTTCGGTGGACGAAATAGACATTGCCCACGAAGAAGGTAGAGTTGCTATTTTTAAATAGTAAAGTTATTTACTTAGTTATTTGTGAGGCAATCTAAGCCAACAGAACAGATCAGGCGCGGATCCCTCTTCTTTCTTTTTTTTTCTTATCCCTCAAATATTGAAATAATATTTCTCTGATTTCTCTAATTGAGGTGGAGAATGTGCATAAGCGATGACTGGTTCTACCAATCAATTTATTCATTTTGAGCCTGCTTAAATGGGGTTGACAGACCTGCACGACTCCCGCTGTGTGCCCATTGTGTTGAAAAAAGCCTTTTATAGTTTTGCTTTAACAAGCATGTCTTTAAGCGATTTCCCTTTCCTATAAGAGATCAAGGAAGGTTCCTTGTATATTCCTCTTAGTAGCGGCTGGTTTTGTATTAAATGCCATTTCATTTTGTCCATTAGAATATTTTTCAAACATGGCAGTGATGGTTGAAATTGTGTCACGAAGGGTAGAATTTTCTTGTTCGCTTTCTGTCTTTGTGTAAGAGCGTTCTTCCTTTCTGCGAAGTAAACTTCGGACAGGATTTTGTCCACCAGGTTACTAGGATAACCTCTCGATGCCAGGCGTGTTTTAAAGTTTTTAATGTTTTCCTCAAACACTACTTTGGAAGAGTTTGTCCTCAGAAGTCTAAGAGCTTCTCCTTTAACGAAGCCTTTTCTGACGCCTGCTGGGTGGCAACTTTTGTAGTTTGAGTACTGAAACGTTTCAGAAGGTTTGTAATGTGTGTGCACGTCGAGAATCGATTCTTTCTCGAATCTCTCTCCCTTATAGACTGCTGTATCCAAGAATGTTGTTTCTAATTGTGAGACTTCAGCGGTAAATTTTATGGTAGGGTGGTACGAATTTGCTTGCTCAATGAATTTCTTATTTCTTCTTTGTTTGTATCCCACAAGCAAAATACATCGTCAATGAATCTTTTCTACGTTAGTGGAAACTCGCACTCTGACTTCATCTTTTGTAGGCAATTTCTTTGTCGCTGGTCGCTTGGGAGGCCTAAAAAGTGTCTCAGGGGACATTTTTGGACACCCTGATTCAATTGGAAGCTTTCAAAATAATTTTTGTTTTTCGTCCAAAAACATCCAAAGGGTAAGTCCATAGTTCTTGGCCAAAAATTGCAAACTTTTGAATTCGACATTTTTCACTTGTTTATGTCCCTAGGGATCTCTGGGTGTCCTAAAACTCCCTTGGGAACCTGAAAAGGTGTCTCATGAGACACTTTTGGACATACTGATTCGAATGGAAGCTTTTAAAAGAATATTTGTTTTTCGTCAAAAAATTGACATTTTTCCAAGGAGTAAGTCCATGGATTTTGGCCATAAATGACCAAATTTTAAAGTCGGCATTTTTCACTTTTTTATGTTCCTAGGAATCTCGGCGTGTCGTTAAACTCCCTTGGGAATCATTTTTATGTAGAAATAACGCCCTGGCAAAGAAGTTTCTTTTTAACTCTCACTCTGACTTCATCTTTTGTAGGGTATTTCTTTGTCGCTGGTCCCTTGGGAGGCTTAAAAAGTGTCTCGGAGGATATTTTTGGACACACTTATTCGATTGGAAGCTTTTAAAAGAATATTTGATGTTATTCTAAAAATCGATTTTTTCCAAGGGGTAAGTGCATGGTTTTTGGCCAAATATGACCAAATTTTGAAGTCTGTATTTTTCACTTGTTTATGTCCCTAGGGATCTCGGCGTGTCTTAAAACTGCCTTGGGAATCATTTTTAAGTAAGGGTTATCGGCCTGAAGCGAGGGGTTATGCGATTTATTCCCCTCGTGCGTTGACCGAGGGGAATAAATCACATAACCACGAGCTGAAGGCCGATAAACGGCTTATTTTTACATTGGCGAGGATTCCTCAAGGGATGCAAAAACATACTGAAGAAAAATTGCCTCTATTGTTCATCTTTCTTTTGTTTTTCAACATTCCATGCTGGCACTGGTGGAATTCACAAGTTTGTAGGCTTTTTAATTATGGTAGTTTTTTTTAAAGTCGCATTTCGAATTAGTTGTTCGTCTTGTTCGTAGTGAATGCTAGGAACAGGCTAACAATGTTGAGTGATTCAGAGTCAGAACTGTTTGTTACTCAAAGCTGTTTTAGTGGCAGCACCTCAATTGAGCTTTCAGAAAACAACTTTGAATCTTTATTTGCGGGTGCAAACAACGACAAAGCAGTTGCCAATTTCAATTTTCGCAGCAAGGATCTTTTGACCGACCTTTTTACAGATAAAAAAGATTCCGGCCGAGGGATCACTACTGTAAGCGACAAGAAAATTCAGGCGAGGAATGAAGCAAGAATACCACAAAACACTAAAAGGGCAACTTCATGGAGTACACGAGTTTGGGATGACTGGGTTACGGAGTGAAAATGACAGCGATCCTTTCGTGGTAGCTCCAAACAGTGGAATTTGAAATACGCTGTGCAATTTCGAACTGTCGTTTTGGCCTCAGTGGAAAGCGGTGAACCACCGACTTCAGGGCCGTAGCCAGTATGAGGCAAACCGAGGCACTTGCCTCAGTCATTGTTTTTTTTTTTTTTTCGGGGAAAGTAAGGTTTTTTTGAAGGAGAAAGAAAGGCCCCAGCAGCAAATAAATTCAGAAACAGTTAAATAAATATAAAAAAAATGTTAACGCAACATGGTATTATGTTTAATGATAACGCGAATCAGGCAGTGGCCTGAATTACAAATGAGAAAAATTAAGCACAAATTCATGCTAACCAGGTAGCGACTTCCTAAAGAAAACTGCCTCGTTTTAATGTGTTTTGACGCCATTTCTCGAGTCTTCTGTCTTTTCTGATCTGAGTGAGGAAAATCTATCAAAATGCAGCGTTCTATTTCCCTGCTAGCAGAGGTCTCTGCCGTCAGAGACCTCTGCCAGCAGGAAACGTTCTATCTAATCAACAGCTTTTTTCAAAGAAAGCGGTAAGTAGATGCTCTCATAACATGCTTTCAGCGCTTCTCAATACTGAATCGAAACAAAATTTAAGCTTGTTTTGACATTATTTAGCTAAGCAACTTTGACTTTCAGTCCATCTAGTAAAGATAGTGATGTCATTGAAGAAGCCACCGGAGATGGTGGGAAAGAAATTGTAGAGTCTGTAGAGGCCGAAAGCGGACAGGCGACAGTGCGACTAAGCACAGGAAGCTGTTCATGCGAGCGCAGCTTTAGCGCTCTCCGCAAGTTGAAGACTTGGAGTGAGTTGCATAAAATTTAATGTCGGGCGTAATTGCTAAGGCCAGGCTTTCAGCCCAGTCACATTCAGTATTTTAGCACAGGCTGAATGGCCTTGCATTAGCCCATGTCCACAGCGAAATCCCTGTGGACCCGCTCGAGGTGCTGCAGTGATGGGATGCTAGTGGGAACAGGCGAATCACGCTAGCATTTAACAGCTAAATTCGTTGCCTTTTAGAAACAAAAATCCTCAAATAAGAACGTCCGAGACCAGGTTTTATGAGCCTGCGAGACTGAGCACCCCCCAACAAACCCTACTTTTCACGAAACCGCTGGTCAGCCGAACCTGGTTTAGGTCGTTATCTAAGGCCTTCATATAGAAACAAACCACCAACAAACACATTAAAAAGTCGCATACAAGAACACAGATCCCCTAAAGTAGGATTTAAATGGCTCCCCCCCCCCCCCCCCACAAAAACACCTAGATCTCTAGATCTATATGTCCTTTAGGGCTCCTAGCAAAATTTTGTCAAATAAGGTTTGATCGCAGTGTTTTGTTTAAACGTAGCCATCATATTTAAGACCCTAAACAGCTAGGCGGGGAATTCAACCATGGATATTGCCTCAGTCGTTATTTTTTTCTGGCTATGGCCCTGGACTTAGAAAATCCGCGAATGTGCCCCAAAAGAAAACACTGCTCAGTTCGATTTTAGAAATTGTAGCGTCGTATTTAATATTCCCAAATAACATTTGTAAATTTGTTCTTCATAAAAAGCTAATTTAAATGCGAGGGGATTATGTGTTAATATGCAAGGGGGATAAGTGACTTATCCCCCTTGCATATTAACACATAATCCCCTCGCATTTAAATTAGCTGTTCATTAGCCCCGCTCTTCCCTTCAAACAATCAAAGCCGCACCCAGCTTTTCAGACAGTTGATTAGGGGGTTATGTAATATATTCCCCCCGAAAAGAACAAAGGAATCCGAGCTCATGTAAAAATAAGTGTAAATAACGCCCTGACAAAGAATTTTCTGTTTAACTATCACTCTGACTTCATCTTTTGTAGGCTATTTCTTTGTCGCTGGTTCCTTGGGAGGCGTAAAAAGTGTCTCAGGGGACATTTTAACACACACTGATTCGATTGGAAGCTTTTAAAAAGAATACTTGATTTTCGTCCAAAAATCGACTTTTTTCCAAGGGGTAAGTCCATGGTTTTTGGCCAAAAATAAGCAAATTTTGAAGTCGGCATTGTTCACTTGTTTATGTCCCTAGGGATGTCGGCGTGTCGTAAACTCCTTTGGGAATCATTTTTGTGTGGAAATAACGCCCTGACAAAGAATTTTCTGTTTAACTCTCTCGCTGACTTCATCTATTGTGGGCTATTTCTTTGTCGACGGTTCCTTGGGACGCCTACAAACTGTCTCAGGGGACATTTTTGGACACACTGATTCGATTGGAAGTTTTCAAAAGAATGTTTGTTTTTCGTCCAAAAACATCTAATGGGTAAGTCCATGGTTTTTGGCCAAAAATGGCAAAATTTTGAAGTCGGCATTTTTCACTTGTTTATTAAGATCACATTTCCAAACCTTTGCCATCTTGGATCAGGTGTTTAATATTTTAATTTTTTCATGTTTATAGTATGCTAGCTTAATAAATTATAATTATTAGCATAATGATATTGGATATTTTCTGTTCAACTCACTTTGTCCATTTTTTCACGAAATTTGATATTTTGTTTTATAATCATGCAAGGTTATAAACAGTACATGCCAGTAACTATTACAGGTAATAATCAAAGATTAGCAAGTGCGTTCAATGACCTTGATCCCAGGCTTTCTCTCCTTTACCTTGCCAAAACAATCTGCGGGGGATGCCAAATACGCATCCCAAGATCCATTCACTCATTCCGGCAATCAACATTGACCCATGCAATCTCGACTTTCAGGTTGTATTGGGAGTGCGTTCTTCCAACATCGAAAGCAAATAGCATACAACAAAAATTCATAAATGATGATAAAATAGCAAAGTTCATGAAAAAAAATTACAAAGTGATTTAAAGGGAAAACATCCTTAAGTTCTCTGCTCATGCACTCACAATTTTATGTTGGAATTTGGACTCTCTACCCATTTTTTAATTAAAAAAGTCAATTCAAAAAAATTAAAAAAGTAAAAATTATGAGTTTTCTTGTATATAATATGTATAATGTTTCTTTAACATTTCAGGTTGGCAGTACTTCACAAAAGCACCACACAAGAGGGATATGCCACAAGCAGGACTCACGATTGTTTGAATATCTTCGCAAGAAGCTTCATCATTGGTCAAAGTTCCTTATACGATCTTGGGATTCAGGTTAACATTGTTATCTATTATTAAAAGAAAATAGATTGCTTATCTATTGACTGTTATAAAATCAAGTGATAACATCACTGGTCCAGTTGTTCAAAAAGCGAATAACTTTATCCTGACAGTGGATAAGTGACTATCTAGTGGATAAAATGTATTGTTTTCAGTACATGTAATCTGCTAGATAGCATGATGGACTCTTTGAACAATCAGGCCCTGGTCAGTACACAATGTAAGGTAGTGTCGAACCAACCAGACATTTAAAAACATAAATATGCACAGGTGTCATTGAGGACCTGGGGGTTTAAAGGGCATCTGTTGAATGTTAGGTTTTTCATTGAAAATATAACCAACGCTATTTAGATTTTGAGCTAATTAGCAAAAACTGAAATTTAGAGGTCCTTTTTGTGGAGCTGTCCATACTTGCCATGGTAACCACTATGATGTCAGAACTAGTCTTAAAGTATTATCAAACAACAAAGTTGCAAAGATATTTATAGTTTGTCCAAATGATCAGACAAAAATTTTGCAAACCTTTCATCATTTTACAAACTCTACAACAACGAAAAACCCTTCCAGGCCTCCTTAATGAGTAAAATAAGACACTAACATTCATTTTTTTTTCCAGCCTGGATATATTAAGGTGCCTTCACACAACAAATGCAATTTACCAAAAGCTTGAAAATCAATTATACTGCCTAAGGCTGAGATTGTGGCAATTCTTTCTCCATCCTTCTCTTGGGCATTTGACGGAAAGAGTTTAAGTTCAGCAAATGCTCACACCTCAAAAAGAGTTTGCCAACTTTACAAAGGCCTTCAGAAGGTTGGCAAGATTCGAGACCAGTTCTGTTTGTTGCCATCCGTTTTTGCATCATTTGCATGAACCAGTTAATATTTGTATTGGTCAAGTTTCCAAACTTCAGCTTGCCATGTGATGGGACTGGAGTTAGGTGCTGTACAAGAGTAAGGTTTTTGAGACAAATATTGTCCCTACTGGTCTAAGGCCCTCTAATTACCTTGTGCTTTTCACCTTGGAAAAGAATTGTTTCCATTCGAGAGGGGGATGAAGTCAAGGACCAATTCCGATTGTCCGTCTAAGGGATCTCATAACCATCCTTTATTGTTGAGTGGAAGGCAATCACTTCAAATTGAACTCCAAATCTAAGAGGGAATGTGAAACCGGTAAAAAATGCTCTCTCTCTTGATCTTGGTGATACCTAGAAAGTAAACATGAGAAAGAGATTCAAGCAAGGGCCCTTAAAATATTTATAACTCACAGCTGTATGAACAAGTCAGTTACATGCCTGACAAACTAATAAAGTGTGTTTTACTAAGCACGTGAATTTGAGTTTGGTTATAGTGAAAATGGGTCTTGAATGATCACATTTAAGAGAGTTGACCTCAATAAGCAAGTGAAATACACTGCTCCCACATCCTGTCAGACCCCTCCCATTCTTTTTATGAACATGTGAAGAGTATCAGGCGTCCTGGGAAGGTAAATGTACCAAATAATAACTAATAATCTCCTGACCTAACATTCATTAGCAGAATTTAAATGTTCACTTGACAATGAACATTAACCCTTTAATCCTTAAGAGTGCCAATTGGCACGTAAAGCCATATCTCTGTCAACATTTGACAGATTTCTATGAGTTTTTGACACCAAGATGGTCTTGTCAAGATCTACTCGTTAAAAGAAAAAAATCTTAATCAATATGTGATATGGTTTTTTCCCCTAGAAGTTGTGGGTCTGAAGACAGCTCTCACATTAATCAAGATGTTGAGAACTGCAAAGTAAGCTATAGTTTAGGGGTATACCCAATATTATACACAAGGATTGGGACGTTTTTTAACTTTTAAATTTTTACATTTTAAGCCCATTTATTTCAAAGCCACAACTTTTCTCATTCATAATTATATCATTTACGAAATACACTCATGGGTAGCTTTACAATGGTATATCATACATGGCCATTGAGTTTGTAGTCTTGGATCTGGAGAAAATGTCGTTTTGCCTTAGGGGTTAAAGGGTTAACAGCCTACAAATTTCACTTTGAAAACACCTGAAACATAGAGTGTAAGGTGGAAGAAATTTGCAAAATGGCGATCAATATGTCGTAACATTTGAGGCACAGACAGTTCTGAGATGAGCATATACATGTATATATCATACTCCTTTTATCCTACCTGTACTTGAACACTGATGCATAGTTAACGCCCCCCCCCCCCCCCCCCCTCCTCCATGAGGCTTGTCCAATACTCACCACTTGTTCGGCTTTTGATTCAACGAAGAAAGGAGTTCCGATCGCAGCCTAATCCAAATTTATCTACTCATATTGCTGTCATCATGGAGGGGAGATTTAGATTTATTGCTTTAAAAGATAGCTAAGGATCACTTTTGACTTTACTTTGTGTACTTTTACCACCGTTTGTGACGGTCCTTTGATCCATAAATTGAGATAGATTGTAAGTCATTTTGCTCTAATGAATTTTTTTTAGATAACAGCGAAAAATAAAAAGGAAGAAGGACTCGCCCCATTATCCGCGCGGTCAAAAAGCAAAAACGCACGGAAAACCTGAACGGAAACGCTTGCTACGCCGGCTAGCGGCAGATACTTGTCTTGAGCCAACTATGAAACCGATAGAAACCGACAACGTGCCACCAGTAATTGTTTATAACCCAGTGACTAATCTACTAAAGATGGTTCATCTTTATGCATACTTTTTGCAGTTTATATGTGGTTTTCGTCCTCTTGTAAGGTTCAACCTTGCCCTCTATAACTTACAGGTATAACCAGGCGGGCGTTTCTCAAAACTCCCGAAACATTTCGGGGCGCTTTTCGGGTGTTTTTCTCGGGTCCCGATAAGTGTTTCTCAAAACACTTGAAAGTGTCCCGAATTGCCTTCCGATATTTGCGGGTTAGTTTTCGGGTCGTCCATCTTTATTGATGATTATCTACATCTACATCTACATCAGAAACAAGCACTGTGATGCTAAGATGCATATAATGTTTTACTTCCAAAGGATAAGTATTCTTTTTCTCATTTTAGAAAAATTTTTTAATCAAAAGACACCGACAAATGCCGAAATCTCTGCATTTGCAGCTCAACAACGGGAGCTCAACATTTTTGCGCAGTGCATGTGGGTTGTTTTCTCGCATGACATGATATATAACTCACCTACCTTTTTTACAGCCTGCCTGACATCAGCGCATTCAGCGGTCGTCGACACGGCCTCGAAAATTATCAAATTATCTTCGGATGACTATCACATATTTGTTTTGTACCTTTTCAACTTACAAACGATGGAAAACACTCATATGGCTGCACGGTTTATTTAAGGTTGCTTGATAAGCTGAATTTTTTTTACGGTGTTGTACTCATAGACAGTTAAGGATTTTACAGGTAAGCTTGAGGTTTAATTTTTTTTCGTATTTTCGATGTGAATTATCTTACAACTGGTCCAATCCAGTTGCCTGAAAGCCGGCTGGTGTTCTTAATTGAAAGACTCGAACACCATCCTAGCCCATCCCTGCCGTTCGCTTTTCAGTTGTCCGCATTCTTTTTTATAAAGTATTGAAATTACTTTTATTATTTAACCCACAGAAATGATAGAGTCAGTATATATAACACGATTCTAAAAATGCTTGTCTTTTCTTTGAGGAAATATAAAAGCTTGTATTCTGTGATCCTGGTTGTCTTTCAATTGAGTAGCTTTGAAGTCCTTGGCATTTTGGCGGGAATTTATGTGGTCGCCGCGTCAAACGCGAAGCTTGTTGCGCCGTCTTTGGTACCGGAAGAGGCCCTTTCAAGTCTTTGTTCATTAAGGTAACCTTAAAAACATGAATTTTACCTTTAATTAAGATAATTAAGTTGTGGGGGAAAAAACTAGCAATAAAGGAAGTGCTTGAAGTTTCAAAATGCTCGTAGAATTCCACGAGCTTAGTTTAAGGTGACGCTTGGTCTTGCATTCTACCGAGGATAAAAAATTGAAATGATTATTGCAATCTTGTTGAAGTTTTAAAGGATAAAAATTTAAGTTGTAACTTCACGGAGGAGCCAAATGTTTCACTGAATAAATGTCAGGCTTCATGCCTCTCCCACGTGAGAATTTGATAGGTTTCCTTATTTAAATAATTATGTTGCGGTAATTCTTGTCTTTCTCGTTTTTTCTCCTCGCAATTCCTATGGACACGCGAAATGAAATGTTTAGATTTTTTGTAGGGTTGAAAAGCACGTGTTGCACAAAGAAAAAGGGGAAATTCTGGTTTTGTCCATTACGCTAAGTGGTCAAAGTAGGAAAACTGTCAAATTCTCACATGGCCGGTGCCATCCAATGTTGGATGTTGGAGCGGCTTAAAGTGATATTTTGCATTCTTCTTCTCAAGGGCCCAATCTGGAAAGGGGAATGAAATCAATTTGGCAATAATCAAATAATTTTAGGTAGTGAGGGAGTGACCAGTTAGTCCGGATTTTCGAGGTGGTTTCTCATTAATCTCAGGTGGCATACATTAACGACGCCGACGTCATCGCCTATTGTCTTGATCACTCATTATAGGATGACGTCATATTTCAGTTTAGTCTTACCAACAGGTTTTGAACTGGTTTGACATGTTAATCAATGATGTCATGCTCTATTTTTATCTTATAGCAGTCATGGGCGGTATCACCGGTGTGACAGGTTTTTAAAGTTATTTTTGGATACATGACATCATATAGTACATGAATAAATAATTTATTGTATAGCTCCTCTTTGGAGGCCCTTCCGCCATACGTGAAAATAAAAATAATAATAATGAAAACTATTTACATTTAGATGACAAAATAGAGCAAAAAAAATTACGATAAAAAATATATGAATTGAAAAGATTCTTTAAAAAGTCTCTTTTTCAAAACGTTAAAAAGTTTTCCTGCGTCTCTGATATGCTTCGATAAATGATTGTAGACTTTTGCTCCACGGAAGGCGAAAGCCCTTTTACCAGTTGCAAGTTCCAGGATCTACAATTTCTAAGCTAAAGAATCTGCATTCGGAAGTCTTTTTAGAAAAAGCAAAAAAACAAATACGCGCGACACCCACGCGTGTGTCTGAGAAAAATAAAGACACATAACTACAAATGGCCCGTTTATCTTCTTTTGTCCCTTTTGGCGTGGTTTTGGCCTTTCAGGCCTGGTTATGGCCTTTCTGGCCTGTGTTTGGCCTTTTCGGACAATCTATATAATCTGACTTTTCCCGAAAACTCGGAAATAATGAAAAATATTTGTCGTGTGTGTTTCTCGCCTAAATTAACGAAGCGCCTTTCCCGCCTAATGACTGAAAAACGATTCGTTTTAGGTTGAGCTTTGCTGAGGATTAAAGAGTTAAACAGACTTTTGTTGTCTTTGTTTATTACAGTGCTCGGAATAAGAATGTTCCGGTTCATAGATTCCTTGCTCCTAAATTGTGCGTGTTAAAACACACACACACACAGAGATTTCAGTCGATTATGTTTGATGTTAATAACTGTCCACCTTTACTTACGTTAACAAGGGTCAACGCGCTTTTGGCTTTCAGATCAGAGACTTAAGCTCTTGTGTAACCTCTCTTCACGCTCCGTTAGCCACTAATTATGCAAGAAGCAGAGTGACCACGAAACCAAAACCTAAATTTGCATTAAAACTCCGCGGAAAAAGCCAATTAACTAATCAGAAACAATAGACAGCTTAAGTTCATAGAAATAATCAATTAAAACACGCGACTAATTAAATACTTGCTATTAAACAAGACACATTTCTCGAGACACCTGAGAAGAACTTTATTGCCTTTAAATAGAGAATAAAAAAATACATAAAATTGTTTAACTACCAGAGATTTTGAAGGAATTAAGGTAACTCTCAACTCTATATCCGAATCGCCTAGTTTGCCTCATAAATTTATAATAACCATGCAGAGCTTAATATTTCTTTTTTTGCTGACCTTACGTCCTCCTCATTCTCATTTTCGCTCGTTTCTCCCTCATTTTTATTCCTCTCCTCCTCATTTCTATTTTTCTCCTCCTCGTTTCTACTTCCCCCCCTCCTCCTCATTTGTATCTTCGCTCCTTTCCCCTCATTTCTATTTCCACCTCATTTACCACCAACACCTCCACCACCACCACCTCAGACACAGACACAGAATCAGACACAGCATCACGCGTAAATGCCAGTATAAGCATCTTGTTGTATAAGCGTTCATGATAAAGAAAATGTGTGTTAGCAAATTGAGTATTTGAATTAATATTTTGTCAAAGGATGTCTTCAGAACAAAAGAGGAAATTAAGTTCAAGGTTTACGGATGAAATGAACAGGGCC
The DNA here is from genome assembly GCF_977016875.1 of Pavona decussata. NCBI lineage: Eukaryota > Metazoa > Cnidaria > Anthozoa > Scleractinia > Agariciidae > Pavona > Pavona decussata. Next base: position 1,107,111 of record NW_028145466.1, read on the forward strand.
CTTGCTGAAGGGTATGGTAAAAATCAAGTAAGTACAGAATCGTGGTGGACAATTTTAAGGCAGGATATGAAAGTGATAAAAAATAACAATTCAGTTTAGTTCAGTTTATTGTTTTTGCCATACATTGTACAAATGCAACATTATTTACTATTTTTGAAACGCTAATTTTAAGTGTTCAGATGTATTTCAGTGGTGCATCAGTCAATTCCAGCAGTAGCCATTCTGCCCCCCCCCCCCCCCCCAATTCCCTTGGACATCGTAGTGAGATATTTTTTCACATTGTCCATCCCAGGGCATTTAACTTCCTTGTGGTTCATACATTTTTGGTTAAGACATATTATATATTGTGATAAATAACATCTCAGGATGATTAAATAAAATGAAATGACCAGGATCCACAAAATGAAGTCATTGGAGCAATGATGAGAAATAAGAGTTATCTAAATATAAGGCATTCAGTTCATAATCCAAGTTAGTTTCATTTACAATAGAATCAAGACAGGAACAAACAAGCTGTTCAAATGCCATAGGATACATGTATGTTTAAAAATAAAGGGGTTTCTTTGTTTCAAATAATTTGTGTTTAAGTCCATCTGAAACAAAGAAACCCCTTTATTTTTAATCATACATGTATCTTACAGCATTTAAACAGCTTCAGGGCAAAGGTAATTGTGTTTATTTTTTGTAATACTCTATTTTTTAGACTATCCTGAAATCAAAATTTTCAAATACCATAACAAGCACTACTAAGATTGATGCATGGGAAGAGATCACTGTGCGGGTGAATGCAGTTAATACGGGGGACCCAAAATCTGTAGACCAGGTAAAGATAATTTTTAGTATGAACTGAGCGTACTGAGATGAACAACATCAACCTTATAACCTGCTCTACACTTAAAACTGTGGTCAAACATGAAGACCTTTCTTCAATGGTGTTTGATGAGATAGTAAAATGTCACTGTTCTCTACTTATAATTATGTTCTGGCTCAGTTCTGTTAATTTAGTTTACTCTGGCGAAAGTCAACAAAGGGTGGGGGGCTTATGAGCAGGGATACTTATAAAGGAATACCATACATTTTTAAGGGAGAGTGTGTTTATACATAAAGATAGGTCTATAAGCGGAAGGGAGGTGCTTATAACTTGGGGCAGGGAGCTAAAAAACGCAAATTTTTGTTTACAAAAAGAATGCCCTTTAACCAAGGTTGACTAATATAAATGATAAATGGGGGGGGGGGGGGGGTTATAATCAGGGTCTTATGATACATGCATTATTTATAAGAAAACATCTTGGATTAATTTTTGGCGTTTTGCGGTGCCCGATTCATTTGATGTAGTTGGATTGGCATCCTCATCCTGCAATCAACTTCAATTACTGCCAGGCCTGCTGGTAGCTGGGTGTTGTCCACTATGCACATATTATGGAGAACAACTGTTGCAACAATAATGTTGCAACAGCGATCTGGCGAAAATTGCATGGCCCTGCCAGAAAAATCCAAACAACGAAACCTTTATTTCAACCATCCAAAGGACCTCTCAACAACATTCCGTGTCTTAGTGTGGCTTCGCTGGTAATTCTGCTCACACGGGGTGTTCACTTCTCTGGTTTTAGAGGGGTCATGAGGTAGGACTGGAGGGGATACCCCCTATCCCCTAGCAGCCATCCTCCTTCTCTTTTGTCTCCATATGCAGTTGCAATGCACTGGCATTGAACACGGCTGAGTCGTGGGCTGAGCCATGCCATTCGGCGACAAGGTTAGTGAATCCCCCAGTCTGCATTGCAGACTGCCATGACATTGATTGCGTGGTATCCTTTGTGGCACACGTAGAGATGTTCCTCTTTTGATGGGGCTCGAATCGGAAAAAGGGTGCCATCAATCGCCCCAATTACCTTGGGAAAGCCAGCAAGGGTGCAAAAATTTCTCATGGTTTCCTGCAAGTAAACAAGTGACATACAAATTTATTAAAAAAAAAACATTTATGGGCTGCCTTTACAACTTTACTGTTTGGATCATGACGTTCTAAAGGCTGTATTTACCCACAAAGTTAACGCCACTATGGAAAAGATTTTTTGGCTTTGCCCTTGACTAACAGAAGAATTGGGGCCCTGGGGAGCATTCAATATATTAGTAGTTTTAAAACGCTTGTAAACGGCAAGTTATGTAACGTGCCAGACCCACAACAGCGACCAATAATTCAAAATCCATAACAAGATGCGGACCGCCGAGAAAACAGTTCGTTTTTCGTAGGAGTGCTATTTCAGTGTCTGTTTTTCTTGAAAAATTTTCAATAGTAAATTGTTTTAGCCCGTCTTTTTGTGTAACAACGCATACCCTCTAGGAAATAAACATGAATTATGGCTGTTCCCGACTATAAACAGAGAAAAATAACAACTCAACAAAACTCTATTTCTTGAAATTTTCGAAAGACGATATTTCGCGAGAATTCACTTTTGGCGATTTAACAGGATTTTGGAAACCAAATCGCTTTAGTTTCGTGATTTTATAGCGTTGTCTTTCTTTTGCAACCTCCGTGAAAATTACTTAGTCTTCGAGGAAGTTATTTTGTGCGTACAATTTTTTATTTTTATAAATTTCGTATGAAATGGGCATGTGGAGTACCGGGTGTCCGATAAATTAACATGTTTTTTTTCTCACAGTAACTATTAATAAATCAATATGTATTTACATTTAACTCTTCCGATGTCGTGGGGAACTTTATCCATTCCCTGGCGAAGGTACACAAACAATTGGAAATTGTGTGTACACAACGACTTGCACTGGCCTTTGAGACACCCATGGCGTCTCCGATAACTTTCAGAAAACTTCCGGTTGCGTAATAACGCAAGGCTGTTAACACCTGAAAGAGTTGACAACGGGTGTCAATACAAATTATCACTGTGACACGGCTTTTTCACAAGTTATAATGACCACTAAATAAATAAATAAATAGAAACTCACTAACCTTTGTCTCCGCACTCAGTGGAAAGTTTCTGTTTGTGTTGCGTCTTAATTCCGGCTCTAACTTATTAATTAACCACATAATTCGCTCGGGTGACAACCTGTAGCGCTCCACAACCTCGTTTCTTCGCATTCCGTCCAACACAGTTCTTTTATCGTAATTTACTTTTTCGAGATTTGGCAACAAAAGTGCCCCGACAGCTGCGGCCATTTTTTTTTCGATAAGATTCTAACATGAAAAAAGTTTTATTCGGGAGCACACAAGCACCCGTAAATTTTCGGGGGGAAATGACGTGACTTTTCTCGGGCCCAAAAAGTTTGTGCGCCTTGAGAAACACCAAAAATCGTTTTCGGAGGCTTTACGGGGAGCTTTTCGGGAGTTTTGAGAAACGCACGCCAGGCCCGAACATATTCAAGTGCTGACGTTCATGAGTTAGCGCTCCGTCATAGTGGATTAATTCTAAATTGCCTGCTGAACTCTGTCGATAAAACCAAACAGTTCTTTTTACGCTCTCATACAGTTAACAAGATGGCGGAAGGTAAATTGATGAAAGAGAACACGATTGCTTGTTGGTCTGTCTGGACAACTTCCGGGCACAGGGGACCCAGTAAGGATACCCAGTCTAAACAGGGCTTAAGGAACTAACGACACGACCAACAATGGACAAGTGATGGAATTATTGAATGATTTAGATGATAATAACCTGTTAATCGTCCATAATGAATGATGTTATCCGTCATTACAAGCTTTACAATCGTTACAAAGCCGAAAGAAGAAGAAGAAAACCTGAATAAGTTGCAATTTGATTAAGTATCACCATGTTATGCAGCAAAACTTGTTTGATCTAAACCTGTTCTGCTATTGATTTAACAAAGAAAGGAGTTCCGATCCCAGCCTTATCCAATATATAATATCTACTCATATTGCATCATTAAGGGGAGATTTGGATTTATTATATTAAAAAAGACGCTATTCAGAGAGCCAAGAGTCATTTTTTACTTTACCTGTCTGCTTTTATCACTGTTTGTGACCGTCCTTTGATTCATAGATTAGGATAAATTTAAGTCCGATGAATTAACCTGTTAGACGATTTTATCAATTCGTAACCAAGAGAGGTCTTGTTCTTAACCAGACACTTTATGAGATTAAAGTAACGCCAATTATGGCAACAACCCACCGAGAAAATGGTGACATCACATTGCAGATAATATATTTTAACAGCAAGACAGCACTTTAAGGTTTGTAGCGGCCAATTAGCCTGCACGGAAAGCGTTTCCATCAGGTCTTTTGCGGTTTTCGCTGTTTGAACGCGCGGAGATTGGGACGAGAGTGAAAAGTACGGAGGAAGAGGTGCTCGTCCCAATATCTGCGCGGTCAAAAAGCTGATACAGTAAACAAGATGGCGGAAGGTAAATTGATGAACGAGAACACGATTGCTTGTTGGTCAGTCTGGACAACTCCCGGGCACAGGGAACCCCAGTAAGGATACCCACTCTGAACAGGGTTTAAGGAACTAAGGATACGACTACAAAATGGACAAGTGATGGAATTATTAAACGATTTAGATGATAATAACCTGTTAATCGTCCATACTGAATGATGTCATCCGTCATATTAAGTTTTAAAATCGTTGCAAAGCTGAAAGAAGAAGAACAAAACCTGAATAAGTTGCAATTTGATTAAGTATCACCATGTTAGACAGCAAACTCGTTTGATCTAAACATGTTCTGCTATTGATTCAAAAAAGAAAGGAGTTCCGATCCCGGCCTTATCCAATATATAATATCTACTCATATTGCATCATTAAGGGGGAGATTTAGATTTATTATATTAAAAAAGACGCTATTCAGAGAATTAAGCATCATTTTTTACTTTACCTGTCTGCTTTTATCACTGTTTGTGATCGTCCTTTGATTCATAGATTGAGATAAAGTTAAGTCCGATGAATTAACCTGTTAGATAATTTTATCAATTCGTAACCAAGAGAGGATGAACCAAGAGAAGTCTTGTTCTTAACCAGACACTCCATGAGATTAAAGTAACGCCAATTATGGCAACAACTCACCGAGAAAACGGTGACATCACATTGCAGATAATATAGTTTAACAGCAAGACAGCACTTTAAGGTTTCTAGCGGCCAATTAGCCTGCACGGAAAGCGTTTCCGTCGGGTCTTTTGCGGTTTTTGCCATTTGAACGCGCGGAGATTGGGACGAGAGTGAAAAATAGGGAGGAAGAGGTACTCGTCCCAATATCCGCGCGGTCAAAAAGCAAAAACATACAAGAACCCAAAGGAAACGGTTGCTATGACGGCTTAAGCGGCTGATGCTTGTTCCGAGCCACCTATGACAGCCGATGAAAACCAAGATCGTGTCACCAGTAGTTTTTTTCTAACCCAGTGACTAATCAAATAAACATTTTTCATATTTATACAAATATTTTTCAATTTGTGTCATTTTCGTCCTCCTTTTACTACTGTAAGATTCAGCTTTGCCGTCTACAACTAATAACCAGACCTTAATTAAAACAACAACAATTATTTTTACGCTATTGGATCATAGGTTGGGCGATTTTTCGTCGTATCATTCCACGGCACTATTAAAAAATTGAGAACACCCCTCTGTAGCCAATCAGGTAGGGAGTTTCCGCTATTGTACAGTCGATCACTGTACTGGGTTATGCTAATATGCTTTAGGATAAGTACCTGAAAAAGTATTGAGAATTCTTCTCCATGGTGGATTTTACAAACCACGAAGGTTTGTAAAATATTACCCTCAATAGTTGGTTCTTAAATCTGAGTAAAATAGAAACCAAAATCATTGACAAATTTAGATTTTTTGCAGTCTCTAAATGTTCGATATTCATATTTTCGTCTCTTAATTTGCGTATGTAATCATTATCCATTATCAAGACATTTCTGCGCCTCTTCTTTCCTGGTGAAAAGAGCAACTCAGTAAAAAAAGTGCGCGTGTACGGATACAAAGGTCATGAAATAAATTATTCCTTCGACCATGTGCGTCTGGTAAATAAGCAGCACTGTGATCTTCTGTCGTGTTGCGGTATATTAATATAAAAGGACTGTCATTAATTGTTTCTTTTGTGGCCCCTTGTATAGCACTGTAAGACAGAGAACGATCAATCAACCAAATGAATTAATTGGGCTGCTTAATGTGTGGTGGCTAAACACGGTTTCCATTTGGAATGGTATTTACATCATAAATTATATCAATTTCAACTCATAGAAGCCTACTGCAAACTATAGTATAGTTAACAATTATTCCACGAGCGCGCGTTGGAAATGAGATGATAGAAAGCCAACGAGACGCGTAGCGTCGAGTTGGCTTTAATCATCTCATACCCAAAGTGCACGAGTGGAATAATTGTTTTATTAAGAACAATAAAAAAAATATTGCCAGATCTTGCTGATTTCGCTTTGCAAGAACAACCAGAAGACCATTTAATGGTCGCCATTTGTCAATGGCTCATATACCATGGCCGCTAAGCCAATCAAATCCCTAGATTGCATTATACAATGATCTCGCATATTCTGCTTTATTCTCAAAACCGTTGAATCATTGATTTCTGTAACCCTTGTAACCTTTGCCCATTTTGAGGGAATTTGAAGCATGCACAGCAACAGGTCTTTCGTGTTGGAGGTCATTTGTGAATCTCCTTCACATCACAGTTTTCAACCAAGAACAAAACTTAACAAGTTTCAACTTACAGAGAGTCCTTCTCTTCTCCATTTTGCACGTAAATTTCAGACTATACCAAAAATACGTGATACCCTCTATCGTGATATCCTATAATAAAGAAAATGAAATCAGCAAATACTCGGCTTTTCTCTAATTCGTGCATAAAAAGAAAATTGCATGTGCCCTTTGTGCTCACCTACATAAACTAAACTATCTGGCAAGTTTATACGGCGATTAGTTGGGTTTGGTATGGCTGAAATATGAGAACATGATTTTGGTCAGTTTTAAGGGCTGTTACATGGAGGGAGGAAGATCCTAGCACTAGGAAGATCCGAGAAGGCGGAAAAACTTTTCGTTTGCTGTATGCATGCAGAAATTTCGGCCGAAATGGTTACCAAGTGGAGAAGGAAAAGAAGAATAACTGTCGGCCTTGAGCAGCTGAATGCCCGGCTGTCGCCACGTTTGTTCTTTTTGTCCCTAGCGCTAGGATCTTCCGAGCGAAAGTAGTTTACATGGTGCTAGGATCTTCCTATTACTAAGATCTTCCTATCCCTCAGCTAGGAAGATCCTATCTCTAGGAAGATCCTAGTGCTAGGGCTAAGTACAACGTTTTGCATGTTAACTGAATAGAGAAAACATATGGTGCTAGGATGATCCGCTCTCTAGGATATTCCTAGTGCTAGGATCTTCCTCCCTCCATGTAAACAGCCCCTTAGCCTTGGTTCAGTAAATATATCTTATTTGATGGTTTTACATATAATACGCGCGGATATTTTGCGAGTTGCGTAGTATTTTCCCGAGCTCCAAAGGGGCGAGGAAAAATACGAGCAATGAGCAAAATGTCCGCGAGTATTATATGTAAAACCAACGAACAAGAGATTTATTATTCCACTACAAAAATATTTTGTTATTTTGGCTTCTCTGTTTTGGTAAGAGTTTTGAAATACACCCAGCATTAACTGCCCTTCGGTATATAACGCGTACGAATGACGTAAACAACACAGAAAGCCAGTTAAATGTCTTTAATTTGATTGGATAAAATGAAAAGATAAATGACAAGTGATTGATATGCTAAAAACTTGTGTTTGAGCTTGCATTGTTTCAAAAACTATTCTTCGTCCAGTCCGGCCATCGTTGTTCCCTTTTTCTGCCTTTTCCGTCCGTATTCGCTCTGTTGTAAACCGGTCAAACCGGGACACTACAGTGTATTACGGTACCATATTTTGCGCGTTCTCTTGACCTTATTTGGTGAAATGACATAATAGTGGAATATTACTTGAGTTTACCTTCCTCAATTGCAACAGCTTGAGGTTGTAAATCTGGAATGACTGAAAAGAGTAAAACAAGAAAGAAGAGTTGATTCGGTTAAGCGGAGTAAAAAAAGATACCGCACGTATCGTCATTTATAAAACTGAAATTAGTTTACCAGTTACAATAAGAGGGAGCTCTGGGATGACTGAAAGGGTAAATTAAAATGAGGTGGTTGCGGTTTGATCGGGTAGAAATTTTTGCCGCACATATCATTAATAAAAATGAAGTAATTGAAAAACTGCCCTTTTTGCACCTTATAATTCCAAGGAAAGAAAATATCACTTGAGGTTACCTTCCTTTTCAGCCATCCCAGACATACCAAATAATTGGTTTGTTTGGGATGGCTGGAAAAGGTAAAACATGACATTTGAGTTTGTTTTGGTCTAAACGAGTACGAAATGATATCGCAAATATCTTTATAAATGAAGAGGCTCTGGATGAGTTAAACTAAGAGCTGCGCTTTCTTGACCACAATTTCACTTGTCAGTTGAATAATGCTGCCTTCTTGTAATCGATAACTGACAGCTGACTTGATAGAATAGCAATCATTATGGCTACCAGCAGGTCACTTCCAAGGTAATCAATCTGTTTGTTTGTCCAGAGCCCCTCTGGATATCAGCCTCGTTGCTGAATGGGCCATCCTGGCAAAATAAAGTGTCCCTAACTTACCCTACCTTTTTGTAATAAAAATGTTATTGTTTTTTGTACAGAAACCCGTAAAATTAAACTAATATCTGCCAAATGGCCGAAACTTTAACTCATAACTGATAGTTAAAGCACCCCCCCAGGGTTTTCAACTGTTTTGTAAAGTAGCGGACATACTTCTGAAATCACCGGATGTGAATGTTTTCTTGGCGCCGTAAGGCGCCTCGCGAGCGCCGAAGGCGCAAGCACCTAGGGGGATCTGGGGGCATGCTCCCCCAGAGAATTTTCAAACTAGAATACTCAGAAACGCCATTTCCAGCGTTTCTGGAACCAAGGAAACAGTTTCCTAGGCAATGCTGGCGCTCACTAAAATTCTCTTTAAAAAGTAAATTACTGAATGAAAATGGTCAGTTGGTAGGGGAAGGGGGAGGGAGAATGGCAACAACAGAATTTTCATTGGCTTATCATTGCGAATTTATTTGATTTTCAAAAATGTTTGGTAACTTGGGTTGTAGTCCATTCATCGAGAGCAGGAATGAGAACGAATTAGTCACTTCAAATCCGTTTAAATGAAGAGGGGAAACCAATAAAATATCCCGTCGCTCAATTAGCAAAGAAAAAAGAGTTATATGGCCGTTTTGTTATCCTCTTGTCAGTATGTTCATGAGATACCTTAGTAAGAAAAATTTATAATACAGTAGTAAAAAAAAAAATCGCCAATATTAATCTCAAAGTACCAGACGTGGAATGGCAAACGACCGGACGAAACGTCCGGCCTCCGGCCTCAAATGAAAACCCTGCCGCCCTCCCATCAGAAACAAGTGGAAAATAAAAGGCTATCTTGCTTTTAGTGTAGAGCTCTTAACATTTATGAAAGAAACCCGATCTGTGTTTCCATTACCTTCCTTGATAAGGTTCTGCATATCATGCAGATCCACATCATGCTGATCACAAAGTTTCAGTTCAGGTGAAGTAACTGAAATGGGCAAGACAATATAGGATTGAGCAAAATACTATCAACAACACCATCATAACATCTTGAGTATTAACTGAGGGCTGTTTTTATAACCCTGTAATTTCAAAGTAATAAAGAAACGATGAATTATATACCTTGCCTCTTTAAACAAAGGTATTTTTCTGTGGTTGTTATTTACGACTATGCGGAAAAATGATCCACAGCCAAATAGAAAATTGGGGAGCGGTAACCCCGCATTTTTTCAGAGACAAATAAACAACAAGAATTATAAAAGCTTCATAATATAAAATACTACCTTTCTTGAAGCCTACCGAGATAACCTCTGTAAATCCGGCTGTGGCTACACCCAATTTACTTTTTCAGATTCCAATAATCCTTGCTAAGATCATCTTTCCACGAAGTCGTAAATCGTGCGCAAAATACATTTGTATTAGAAGGAACCGTTTGTTACGCCGCAAAATGTAATAAGAATCGCTGCAAAATGTAATACTAACGCAAAATGTAATAAGAATCGACGCAAAATGCAATAAAGTATTCAACGCAAAATGTAAGAACTTTTCTGAAGCATAATGTAATAATGCAAAATGTAATAACTCACGAATGACGTGAATGGTATTGCCTGGGGTTTCGTTGCTCTCCATATTATCGAGGTGTCCGTAATAACAAAGTGTCCGCAAGGCGTGAGTGGAAACGAAACAATGACACCCATCCAATATCTTCAAAGTATAAAGGAACGCAATAATAACCTTTATTCATTTATACTTTAGCATTCGCTTATAAAATACTTCAAACAAACTCAAGTCCAGTTAACAAGGATGTCCTGTTCATGAACTCTAGCGCAGAAGATTACGAAGGGGGTTTCACCCTGATATAACGACAGTCAAACCTCTTTATTACGGACACCAAGGGGACAGGAATAAGTGTCCGTATTATAGAGGTGTCCGTTTTAGAGACGTATTCTTTACATGGATTTCGGTCTCTCAGGGACCAAGTGAACTGTCCGTAATAGAGACGTGTCCGTAAGAAGAGGTTGCACTGTACCCGATTCTGATCTACAGAGTTTTTAAACTGAGTCTCTTTATTCCTATTATGCATTATTTTTTTATCCAAAAGTGATTGTTTTGATTACGCGCGTCGCCAAAACAATTACATTTTTAAGCGCCACAATAAGTAGATACGAATTTGAAGCTTTTAAGAGTTCAGAATAAAGCCTGTACCCCTGTTATCAATTTATCCATAGGTGAACGTACACTGAATCATGATACTGATTTTGAAATACTATTCACCTCATTCCTGACTTATTACACTTTGCATTATTACATTATGCGTCAGAAAAGTTCTTACATTTTGCGTTAAATACTTTAATATTACATTTTGCGGCGTAACAACCGCTCTTAAAAAACTCTACTTTCTCCCGAGGTGCGCCAAACGAACCCGAACGAATAAAAGTCAGGGGCACCCAACGACAGTTTTCTCTCAGATCCTTTGAAACACGATCTTAGGTTATCTGAAGTGCCTTTAAAGCTCTGCTGGTTTATTTAAGGTCGCGCTATAACACTTATATCTGTTTGGTCATTCTAGCGGAACTTGAGTCTTTTCGAAATTATAGGGCATTTTTGTCCACTTCCCGAAAACCTTGGGTCTTATTTCCTTTCCGGAAATCTTAGTTGACCTTTTTTCGGTACCCGAAACAACATTTTTATTAATCCAAGAGCACTAGGGCCTTAAATTTCCCATATCACGTGCGCAAGTTCGAAGTGAAAATTCCCTTTAGAAAATTGTAGGGATCAAGGGTCTTCCGAACAGGTAATTTACCGAAACGATCCGTTGGGTGCCCCCTAAAAGTAGACATCGCCATTGAAAGAATACCTGGAGCATGAAGAAATAGAGCTGCGTCTGCCTTAAGCCCCACTCACAAAGCACTCATCGGTATCGCTTTAAAGCTATAGGCTTGTACACTCAAATAATACTTGGCTTACAGTATATGTTATCTTAAAGATGGATGCATTAATTACAATCTTAGAATCATTTCAGCATAAAGTATGTGATATGCACGCTATACCTGAGCATCGCAATCCATGACTCTTTGTTTTAACAGCAGTTAAGTTTGTTACCTGTAAATTGTCGCCGGCCATAAAAGATAGAATTAAAGGCGGCATGTTTTGATACAGCTGCGAGACCCTTTTCCGACGCAGTCATTTAAATTCTTTCGCCCCCGTGATAGGAATTCATTCCGCCGTCTGATGTTTCACACAGCTTCGACAAAATTCCTCTTGAAATCTAAATGAAAAGATTTTGTTACTATTAAAAGGGGTTGTTAGTTTAAATGATAAATCCGAAATTCATTATCCATTTTTTTCAATTCGTTTCAGCTTTTTATAGGTGGTTTTCACCTCACACATCGTCTCGCAAGTGGAAAAAATAAAATCCTCAACCATTCAATAGATAAACTCATAAAGTCAAGATATTGATATGTTGTAGAAGAGCGATACATAAACAACGTGTGAAAGCCACAGGGCTGTGCGATATCTCCTTATCGAGTTATTCGAGAAAATGTACCACGGAAAATTACAGAGTTTAGTATGGGACGCCATGTTGGTGCTCCGTCTGATGGGCACCAACATGGCGGCCGGAAACCAGCAAAAACATCTGGAGTTTACCTTGGCTATTTCAAAGCCTTTCTTCTCTCTGCTGAACTTTCACACATTGACATTAACACTTCTATTACATGTTAGCTGATCAGACCTAAAAAAAACACGAGGCGAATCGATGTTTTCATGTACGTGACATGTTTAAAGCAGCAATCCTTCTGTCACGCACTGCGCAAAAATCTAAAATTCAAACTGCTCTATTTTTAAAACAAAGAATGCTATCGTGCTGAAAACAAGCAAGCCGATGGAAATTTAGATTTTCTTATATGTGATTAAGATAAAAACCCAAAATTGTCTTTAGTTATGAATTTCAGTTTTCTATGACGTCATGCGAAAACCAAGAATTGGACGTTTTGAGGTTATTTTAATAATAGATACATGTATATTTACATTCAAACAAACTATCTCTTGACTCCTTACTAGCAAGAAATTTGCAGGAAGTTAAGAGACAAATGGAAATAGAAACTTGAGTGCAGGCCCGGCAGCCTTGACAGCACCATTTTCAAAATCAAGCAAAATCCAGTATTTCTCTTGCTAGGACTTTACGATGATGCAAGTCTATGCAAAAAGGCTTTTTCCTCCCAATGAGTGCTTTGGTTTCATAATAGAATAACAAAACATTTAAACTTTGCAACACATGGATAGATGACTGGGCACCATAATCGCGTTCCACGTAGGAAGAACGCACTCCTAATACGGATTAGCGAGTTGAGAATGTATGGGACAACGTTGACTCAGTGAATGGATGTATCTTGGGACACGCATCTGGCATCCCCCACAGATTTTTTTGCAGGGGCAGATGACATCACAAAGGAGAGACAGCCTGGGATTGAGATCATCAAACACACTCCCTAATCTTTGATTATTACTAGTTATTAATATTAAACCAAATATTAAGTGTAAAAATCAGTTTCAACTCACCTCTTGAAACATTAATGGAAATGATGATGACAATGCTTGAATAGTATATTGCCTGTAAAATATTCCAATTCTGCGCTAACTTTTACCTAAAGATAGATAAACAACATGATTTGTCAAGTGCTGGATAGTTGATTTATTTTAAGTATTATGTGAAACCAAAGTTACTGAAAAGTCAATATTTCCTGTGGTGCTGTTTATTATGCTTTATGAAATGTTTGGAGAAATGCGTGCACTATGATTGGCTGATTCATTTCATTATATTTCCATAAAGCAATGCACCCCACATGCATGTGAGTTATACATGTCTATAATGCATGGCCATGCTATGACACAAGCGTGTGCTTACATGTATGTGCAAATCATAGGCCATTTTACAAAAGATGAAGAATAAAATAGAGTAAATTATAATAAAATAAAAAGTAAAATTGGGGATAAAAGTGTCACCAAGTTGAATCAAAAGCCTGTGAGGTTGAAAGTGCCTCCCTATCCTGGGGCATTTATTATTTAAGAAATAAAAAATCTTGCTCTTGTACATTGTTGAGTTAAATATTAAGCAATTAGGAATTTTTAAGACCAGTCAAGAAGTGCAAAAGCACTAGCCCACAGTTCATGCTTCTAAGATCTACATGTATAAGCACTTCCCTGGTGTTGATAAAAATTACTGTATGCCTACATAGTTGCATGTAACTCAACAATGCACTCGCAACATTTTGTTTCCTTAGTAGAATGTGGTTAAACCTACCTTTTGAGTATGTAGATGAGAATCATAAAGAGTATCCATTCAAATGAAAGCTCTTGCTTGAGCGGTATTTTCCAGCAGTGCTGTTTGTTAAGTCATGCTATACAACAGTGGTTCTAACTTTTGAGTCTGTGGATGAAATCCTAAAAATGACCATTCAAATGACAGTCACTGAGTAGCCATTTTTTTTTCTGTGGCGCTGTTTATCAAGCTGTACAGTCAAAGTGGTTAATTTTCTTGTGTCTCTGGATGAAATCTACTGTAACATGTGACCACTGAAATACATGTAAAAGTTACTGAGCAGAACGTTCCTTGGTGCTGTTTATTGTGCTGTACAAGGCGCAATTTGACTTTTTCAAGTCTGTGGATGAAAACCGACTAGGGTGTGAACATTAAAAAGTAGGTTACCACAAACAGTATGTTTCTTTTTGACTCTGTACATGTAGATGAAATCACTCATACCAATGCTACTGAGCAGCACTGTCCTGTGGTTCTGTTTACAACCATGTTCAAGGCTGTTCCAACTTTTGACTCTGGATGAAATCCTAAGGAAAATGGCTACTGTCAACTGAGCATTGCTATCCAGTGGTGCAGTTTTTTAATGATGCAGTAAGAGCTTAATGTCTTTAGAATCTGTGCAGATGAATTTTTTACTATTAGAATTCAAAAAAAAGCTATTGAGCATTACCATAAACACTGGCAGGGAAGCTGCGCTCACATATAATTATTTTTTTAGCCACCCCCTGAGTTTAGATGGTGAAATTTTGAAAAAAGTTAAATTCGGAAAAAAGCAATGACTAGTTATTACTAACAGTACTGCTCAAGTGTAAGTTCACAGTCTTGACTCATCTGTAAGTTACGAGTAGTGTCGCAGCGACTGTTTGTTCTGTGGAACTACTGTCTCATTTATCTCCTCCCCAGATGCTGTCAATCAAGAATTTATTATCTTTGCTGATGAACTTAAAATTGAAATGAGGCAACAGTGTTGTGATGAAAATAAAGAGGCTGTCAAATGTGCCAGGGTAGATGACAGACAGACAAACACCTTTATTTAGTAATAGAGCTCAGGGTAGTCCCTTAAGGAGCTTAAAAGCACCCTGCTATATCAATAGGAGCCCTGAGCACTAAATACACTAATTATTGCAATGTAGATATACTATAAAAAGTGATAACAATGTGGAAATTCAAAGATGCCTTAAAGTCTTAAGTACTAAACCTACGTAGCTTGAGCTAATTCAGGTATATGCAGAAACAGGTTTTATAGTCTGTGCAGGTGGCCAGGAGCCTGCAAGGATGTAGCTGCAGGAAGCGGTTGGGGGGGGGGGGGGGGATAATGGGATCCATCATCACCATATTGCTAGGCAAGTTCTGGTTCCCTGTCCTTACGGTTCTTGGGAAAAAGGACATGAGTTAGGCATTAACGTTGGATGGGAGTTGACGATATTAATTTTGCAGTACTGTGTCTGGTGCTCCTTGGGTTGAGAAATACAGTTGGGGGGAAACCAATGTGGAAGGGGAACCATGATATGCCGGGGGGGATCCCCGGGGGATAGGCACTGCTGGAATGACTGAAACGTAAGAACAAGCTCCCTCTGACCGGGGACATTTCAAATAATTTTGAGATTTTCTTAGATTTACACTCGGCGGAGAGCAATTTAAGTTGATCTTGACAAGGCGTTTATTCACAATTTTGCGATACCGTAGCAAAAAATCGAAACTCCAAAACGCCGCATCGAATTAAAGGTTCCGGAAACAGCGCGGACGACGTGTCTTCACGAAAAGTGTATTTCCACCCAATAAAATTTGATTGAATTCCTTCAAAAGTAACATTACTTACGATGAAGTAGTCCTTTGTCTTTTCTGGTCATTTCTCCCCATACATTTCCTGGAGAAAGCTCGTAAAACACTCCACTTGATTCGTAAATTGCGCCATGACATGCGATTACTCCAATCAGGCTTGGTAACCACGCATTTTCTCCCAATTGAGGCGTGTCGGTCCTCGTCTCCAGGGCAGTCCGCGGACAAGGATGAAGACGAGGTTGGGCCAGCTCCAGGACACAGATGAATCAGATGACACACCAGTTGGCGAACATTCGAGTATGCATATAATAAAATTGCACACTGGTCACACTTAGTTTGCCAAAACGAAGTCCGTACTGAAAAAAATAGAAAAAAAAAAGCTATTCATACTGATCAACTTGTCTTCTAACAATGTCTTGTCCTCTCTTGGTTTACATTAATGGTGCCTTTAATTTGTTAGGTTTCCCATTTCAGGCCTAAAATTTACTCTGAGAGAGATGAAAAACTATGTTCAGACATGCCGGATAAAGAGCGTATTCATGTGACGTCATAATTTTCTAAAATCCAAAACTAAAGAGCCTCCAAAGTTTTTATCCTCATCAGGCATAAGAGACCGTACATTTATAACTAGGGAGCTTAAGCAACGACGACGGCAACGGCAACGGCAACGACAACGCCGCAAAACAAAAGGTTTAACGAGCGAAAACAATGACTTGCACTTTTTCCACTGGATGGTTTTTGATTTATTTTTTCACTGCGTGACAGTGCATACCCTCTATAAGCACTACTTTTAAAATTATAATGAAATTCCAGGGATATGATTGGCTTAGCAGCCATGGCATATATACCTCCTACTTACCAAGTTCGAGGTCCGGAAGAAATTACCACAAAAGGATAACGCTTACCACATAAAAAGGCGCTTCGGGACCACATGACTTTGAGCTTGTTTGAATTTTCCTTGAGGTGTAAGTGGTGGTAAATCGTTTTGTTATGTACGTAAAAGGGGTGCCCAGGAATGCCCAATTTCGGTAAACAGTGGTTAGTGGAAGGGTGGATGACTGAATTCCTTTACCGGAAAACTTGTTTAAGATCTTCCTTGTTTATTGTAAATCCAGGAGCTGTTTCGGGAGTAGATTCTCTTTCTGATCTTTCTAATGTAGCAAATATTCCCGAAAATTTCAAAGGAGATGAAATGCAACCTCTGTTCACTTTTAGTTTGATGGTACTCTTACAGATTTAAAACCAGAAAGAAGCCGAGATTAATAACGTGCTTCCAAAAAGGAGAAAATGATTGCAACTTTTCTTCAGTTAGAATTTTTTCCTAAGTGGCAAACTGATCAAATTCCCGATTTTGAATCGTTGATATTCGTCGCGAAATCCGGGTGTGATAAATTCCACAAGCGAAAATGAAGGGCGAGATTTCCGCACAACCCCAATTATGTATACATTGTCTGATTGAACTCTATTTAAGCTCGTCGTTTTTAGAAGAGGGTTAGTATGAAAGTGGTGCATTCCGGTATAATTAATGGACAAGATGTCCGCACAGTTCCATACATTAACTGTATCATTATACCGATTTGTGTGTGTGTGGAAATCTTTCCAAATGAACAATCATTGTGGTGTTTTTGTTTTCTTGGTCAAACGTGATCACAAGATCAGGCAGTTGATGTGCTGAGAATGACTAGAAACGCTCCTTCAGTGCATGACAAAACAAAAATAAGTATTTAATTTTATATTATAGTCATCACCTCTATTAATTATAATCTTGTACACGCAGAACAATTCAAGAACTGCTCTCTCTGCGCCAACCACAGTCAGAAAACGTAACAAAAGTATGATTATAGAGAGACTTAGAATCGCGTTTTCAGAAACTGAAACGGCTACGTAAGATGCGCGTTTCGATGCTCCTTTTTTTGATAAAAAAAAGTACATAGATGTTAAGAGTGCAAAATAACTCTGGCCTTTGATGGTAACCCCAAATTACTCAATTTTACCGACAAATTGAAAACAACGAGCGGCAAATGAAGGATAAACATGGTCAGGCATGTTCTGTCGTTTGCCGTTTGGCGTAAGCGCAATTCCAAATCTCTCTATTATCACTCAACTACAGTGCCGGTGTATTTTGCTTAATTCGATAAATAAAACGGGTATTAAATGAGGTCAAAATTCGAAGCAAACTTCAAAACTAAATGTTTTAATGGACCTACAACCTTATTAGAAGGTCATGAGCGACGACTAAGTGCCAGCTTAACCGATATTAAACTAATAAAGTGCTATTTCGTTGACAGCAAACTTCAACGCTGCAATTGAAAATACACCACGAAAATCTGTATAACATAAGGCCGTGGTCATTTACCTGATCGTTGTGGAAGACACTTGAAAACTATAGCATTATTAGCTCGCCATGTATTAGCAATTTTCTACTTCAGAGATGCGATCACTTTCAGCTTGGAGACTGAAGCAGTAGACCATCTTCCCCATTCATTACACAATACTACTGGCGTAAATCACGATTGAAGACATTGGTTTAGCGGAAAATTAACCACCGAGTTCGTTTTCACTCTTTCAGCCTCCTTCGCCTTCGCCGCAGTGAAGGTGCAAGCGAAAAATGAATAATCAATGATTTATCTGCAATTCAAATAAAGTTTTCGCATTCCCACATGACAGCAATAGAACACTGTTCATAAATTTCTAAGGCTACTTATTTACACGGAAAGTTCTCTTCAAAATCTGTGTTAATGACAACATCAGCGTTTCCAATGAGATATGAGTCTTTGGAAAAATACGATATGCCTAGGATTTGAAGGCGAAGCGAAAAATCGTGGGTTTGCATTTTTTTCTCACTTAAGTTCCTTTATTCGAAATTACATGAAAAGCTGTATGTAGCCCACGCTTTCTTCTGCAAAATTTTTAAACTAAAATCCCTTAAATTTTAAGATCAATATAGTCTTGTTTCTTGCATCTTTAAGAAAACAACGTGGAAAATGAAGTTTGTAACGTTTGGGGTCCTACTGTTTTGTCTTAGAGTCATGTGACCCAACCTCGCTCCCAGGATTTACAACTCGGGAAAGCACTAGGAACGAGGTTCCCATGGAACCAGACATTTGTTTCACCTGAATCCCCCGGTTTCAACTTCTCTTTGGAGTCCTGAGAGACCCTGAGGTATCACGCCTGTAAAATTGCTTCTTTGTCTAATTTCATATGCTGACTTATGCTTTAAACGTTTGCATGTTTATATGTTACTCGGTGACGAGGATCGCTTAACATTGTACTGTCGTACTTAAAGGGGAAGTCTCATGGAGTTTTTGAGCTGTTTGGTTAAAAATGATGAAATAAGACCTTCACATAGCTACAGAAAAATTTTAGAACGAGAGGAAAGAGATGAACTCAATTCTTGAAAAGGACAACTGGTGATCTGTTCGAGCGCATTTTGAAAACAAAAATGCGAGACCTTGAAAAACGTTAGCTTAACATTTTTCAAGTTTCAATCCATTCCCACCTACTCTGTCTCTAGCCAGAGGTACTAATCGACAGTTTTATTGCACTAGGATGATAATTTATAACAACACTAGACAGTTATTTTATGTTTCTGTTGACAGACAAACATTTTTGGGGTCTTGAAATGACATTTAATTCGCGTGATACTTCTCCTTTAAATAAATAAATTTTGAGAAACAGCCATGTTGTAGAAAATCCCTCCCTCCCGACCCATGAGAGCTTCTAAGGTGTCAAGCTCAGCAACCTGACCTTCTCTTAACACTAAGATGACGTCACAGTCCTTAACAGTGTTCAGTCTATGCGCTATAGTGATCAGAGTGGAATTCTTTAGTTTCTCGTGCACGGTGGTCCAGATGGTCGTCTCTGTATTGGGATCCACATTTGCTGTGGGTTCATCCAGTATGACGATCTTACTTTGTCGTAGCAACGTACGAGCCAAGCAGATCAACTGCCGTTCACCGACACTCAGGTTCTCGCCTCGTTCTAAAAGTTCGTAGTCTAGCTGCCCCTCGAGATTTTCAACCAAACTTTTAAGCTTCACCTCTTCAAGTGCATTCCACAGCTCATCATCGCTGTGTTTTTGTAGAGGATCGAGGTTCGTTCTGAGCGATTCACTGAAGAGTACAGGTGATTGACTAAGAACAGAAATACATTTTCGAGACTCCTGGAGCTGTATAGTCTTAACAGAAACGTTATCAATGTGTATCTCTCCATCAGCTTCAGGCATGCGTAACAGAGCAGCTACAATGGACGACTTTCCATCCCCAGTTCGTCCGACAATTCCTAGTTTCCTTTTTCCTGGAATCTCAAAGTTTAAATTGTTCAGCACTTGTGGTCCGCCTGGGTAATACCTCAAACCAACGCCTTTAAAGCTCACGTGACCATCATGAGGCCAGTTTATTGGTGGAAGTGTTTTCATATTATACCCTGGCTCTGATTCGAGGTTGGTATACGCCATAACTCGCTCAACTGACGTCATAAGGTTCTCAACTTCTGAAAATTGTCGTACAGCATACTGGGAGCGTTTTGCAGTTTCAATGACATAGGCGAGGGCAAGACCTGCTAATGCTGTAAAAAGAAATCACTTCATGTAGATTACGTCAGGAAAAATATATGATTACTTTTTTTGGGCTTGTAATCAAGACTGAAGAATGTTAATGACGGTTTTTAATTGAGTGTCGAAAGTAATTTCGCGTTCGCTTTGATTTTGATTTTTATACGCTCTATGATCGGGTAGCAAAGTTCGCGCCATTTTCTCAACCAATGGGAAGCCAAATCAAAACCAATAATGACTTGCCCGTGGACGTTTTCCCGCGCTTGACCCCTGTTAAATGCATTGTATTTATTTCTGATTGGTTCATTGCGCTGCATACGTTTGCTGTAATGAGCCCGAGTAATTACCTTGATTTTGGTTTTACGACACTCAATCGAAAATCACTTTAAAGGACAAGCTAAGAAATCGTCCTCGAGTGGGTAAACTTAACCTGTTGAAGTTGACCAATTGTAAACTTCAAATGGGAACCAACGAAGAATAATGAACCAAAAGCCTAATAACCAATCAGAATTGTGAAGTAAATATAATACATGTAACTAGGATCAAACAGGCAGGGAAACGCGTGCGGGCAGGGCATTATTGGTTTCAGGTTAGCTTCCCAATGGTTGAGAAAATGGCGCGTATTTTGCAACCCAAGCACAGAGCGCAGTAAGGCAAAACCAAAGGAGGTGTCTCGTTTACAGAGAAACTGTACTGAACTATATATCTCAACGCTAGTTTACACCACTCAAATGACGAAAAAGTCAAATATATTATAACAGGATAAAACTTCGAACTGACAGGAAGTACGGGCCAGATGGCTAAAGAGGCGGCGCCCTATACCAACCACTTGGCCACGCTTCCTTCTCTAGCTACTGAAGTCCTTCTTTTATAAGTACATATTTTTCAAACATAACACTGTTTTGTTTGGAAGGATTTATATCTTGTTCCTCTAATTTTTGAACTGCAAATTACATCTCAACAAAAGTATTTGAGGGAATAATTGCAATTGAATTAGCTATCACACCTAATCTGTAAATTTCAAATCGTGAATTTTTTCATGCGGTAACAGTAAAGATAAATTTTCCCTATGTCCCGATTTCGCCCGTGAAATTTTCGAATTCGTCCCGTCCCGACAATTTGTCCTTGGGCCTCTCAGGTGACTCTGATGATGGCTTCCGCTCAGGTTGTCGAAACGTCAGTCAGTGTCACCCCAAACAGTCCTTCTCAGGACTACACTCAACCGGATGATCATAATTTACGTACTTATGGCATGACTCCTGGGTTCAAACCATTTACAGGTTAAAACTGCTAAATGATCTGTTGGGAGTGTTAAGCTTCACTCATATGCCGTGCTTTACAATCTTTGCTAAACGAGACCTTCGCCAAGCCAAAGCAGATAGTTCTTGCTATTAGCTATTCATCTCACCTCTTACCTAAAGGAATTTATCCATAAGTGCCAATTACTTAAATCAAGGATGGGAAGAAAGAGGCTCTGAACTTTTCTCAGTATTCTAATAAAAGATATTCAGGTTTCCGGTACCATTCCATTTGGCTCTTTCAGTTCAAATTCGTTCCCAGGGTCTCTCGTATTCCACCCCCTCCAGGAAGACGAGAAGAGGAGAGACCCTGGAAACAAGGTTGGGCTCGTTTATGCTTCACTTTACTGGTCCGAAATCTCGAGGAGGAGATGTTATCAGTACTAGGGGGGCTTTTTGCTATCGGGTATACGGGACAAACCTAAAGATGAAACACCAAAAGGCGACAGGAAGTGGAAAAGACAATAACTTATGAGCAACTTGGTGGTCTCTTTACCTGGATGTTGAGATAGAAGAACGGAAGTGAAAGCCACTGCTGAGATTAGCACTGAGCAAAGGAGATCGGCTCTTACTGCAAGCCATCGAGTACTGGCCGCCACCATAGAAAACAATTGATTATGTTGGTCTTGATGTCTATGAACAAACCAAATTAAAACAGTTACAAAGTATTCGTGTAAGACGGTCTGGGTACAAAAAAATGTTTTGGAAAATTGCAAGAGGCTGGATCGTAAGTCGGAAAACAATCGGACAGCATATTATTAGGCGGAGCACCATGAGGAATATCAATGTAATGAAAGGCTAACGCGCGAAACTTCAGCACTCGAATCTCTTTACGTTGGTCAATTTACCTTTAGTTGTCAACTCTGTTGATAAATCAATCATTCGTTTCTATTCGCCACCGACACCACACCACAGTTTATTTAGAAACTAACCCCCTTATCCATTTGCGATCAACTGAGCATGTTGAACGCAAATGTACAGTGAAAGTAGTCCGAGTTTACAGCCAACAGAATACGGAGGACCTCGATACAACTAGTACTCATTAAAAAAGAAAAAGTTGCAATTTTTTTCACAACCGATTGCTCTGCAGCCGAGCGCACAGACCGTAAAAATTTTTCAGAAATGATTCACGATTTATGCAGCATTTGCAGTCATTATCCAATTGAGAAGTCACTAAGAACTACATTGTATGTGCTAAATGTTCATTGCCAAATGGAAAGTAAAATGTCTTGTTACAAGGACAGACTAACTTGTATCCACTAACTGTGATAAGTAGCATATAACTTATCTAAGTCATAGAGCGATTTTCATTTGAGTTTCGCAAAACCAAAACCTCTGGCCAATCATGAGATATGTCAACAGCGCAATAAACACAATCAAAGCTTGAAGTAAATGCATGTAACCAGCGTCAAGCGCGGGAAAGTGCGCGCGAGCTAGTTACGATCGGTTTTGGTTTTGTTTCTCATTAGTTGAGACAGTGGCGCAAGTTTTGCTAATTAGCCAACCACAGAGCGAAGTAAAGCAAAACTAAAACAATCACGATATTACTTTCAACAGTCAACTGAAAATCGCTGTATACTTTTCTTGTAATGCAATCAAACGCACAGCCAATTTCATTGCCACTCTTGGTCGATCGACTCATGACTTCGAATTAAAGCCGTCGAATCATGTTTGACATAAATATTGCATTCGCGCAAAGAGAGCCTCACCGATAAAATTGAGCGATGAAATCTCTTTCCCTTTTTCGAGTGCGAATGGTGTCCAATCCTGCCATGGTCTCTGAAAAGTGTGAGAAGATAGGGCTGCGGTATATTGACTCCCATCTCTTCAGCTCACGGGAACTGTTCAGGTAGTACCATGCCAAGTAAACGAAAGCGCTGAAAACTGGTAGAAACACCAGAAAGAGCCAAAAATTGGAAAACGAGGGCAACAGTGCTGCAGTGAACACGAACAAAAGCAACTGTGTAGCCGAGAGAAACGTCCTGGGCAAAAGTTCGTCGATATTGCCAATATCTTTGGAGCATCTGTTTAATATCCGTCCGGCAGGATTTGTGTCGAAGAATAGTACCGGAGCTTTGAGAATGCGAGTTACCATTTTATCGTGAAAATTTTCAGCGGATCTGAGAAATACACAGAAGAACACCCAGGCGCGCATGATGGCGAAAACGAAGGCAGCGGCGACAAGACCGGCATAGATACCTAAAGTTGTGACATCCTGTTGGTATGTCAAAGGCATTCTTGTCAAGTAAGAGAGCCAGACATCTGGTAACACTAGGACAGCTGCACAGGAGACAAAACAAGACGGATTACTAAATGGTAAAGTTTACTTTAAACGGCCGTTTGTTTGGCCAACTGTTAGGTCTAGTTCAGTCGGCGCATGCGCCCTCCAAAGTCGCATCTGTTTGGCAGTGGTATGGCGACAAATTCAATGTTTTTCGACCGATTTTCAATCAGGCAAAGCAAAAATGTCAGGGTATGCGTGCACCAGAACGTTCCGTATAATACAACATTAAAGCATTAATATAGGAGGTGTTTAGGAGGTACTGCTCATTAGAGGTACGGCATCTTAAAGGTCTTTTTTTGGCGTTTGAAATACCTGCCTCTTTACCTTCGAATGTGTCCCGGTCATCGGGCGGCCGAGATATCACGTGACATGGCTATGTGACGTCACAGCGTACTCACCTTGGGCAGCCAAGAAAAGAAAAACTAAAGGAATCATTGCAATGGGATGAGCTCCAGCTCTGAAGTACTCCCAGTATAATGCACTTGAAATTTTGCCAGTGGCCTTATCTTCCTCTGAGATTTCCAAATACTCATCAAAACCGCCTTGCACTGGTGTGAAATTGAAAGAAGTGTCCTTTTTACCCTCTGCTGTAGCTCGTTTCTTCTCTTTGCTTGTGGTATTTGATGCATTTATGATGGTATCGAGAATTCTCCCGCCATCTTGCAGCTCACAGAAGCTGCCTTTTCCAAGTACAGAACCTTTGTGGAGGACCACAACTTGGTCAGCTGCCTTCATGTGACTCTCTGCATATGACACCAAGATTCGAATCTTGTCTCCTAGCAACCTGCAGATACACTGTTCAAATATATGTTCACCTACTTTGGCATCCACAGCACTGAGAGGGTCATCCAATAGATACACACCAGCATCTGCGTATACTGCGCGTGCCAGATTGACACGAGCCCGCTGACCTCCGCTTAAAACTACTCCATGTTCTCCAACAAATGAAAGGTCGCCATTTGGAAACCTGTCAATGTCTTCTTTCAGAGCACATGTTTCAACTACTTCAGTGTATTTCTTTTCGTCGTACGTCTCACCAAATAAGATGTTTTCTCTAATAGTTCCAGAGAAAACCCAAGCCGTCTGAGGAACATAAGCAACACTTCCAGAACAGATTAGGTCGCCGCTTGATTTTATTGCCTCGCCTGCGATCGCAGCAAGTAGTGTTGACTTTCCACTGCCAATCTGACCTGTGACGACAGTTAGACTTTTTTCATTCGCCTCGAAACTGACATCGTGAAGAAGATACTTTTCACTGTTGCCATTTAAATTACGTGTGAGACTACAAACTGATAGACGCATATCAGTTTTCCTGTCGAGAACAGGATACTTGACATCTGCCGCGACATGGTCTACAGCGTCACTTTCAGGAATCTCTTGTCTAATGGCCTCTCTCACTAAAAGTTGTGGGTACACTTTGGTATTGCCGTGGTTACAGGAGGATTGGTCGTATTGCAAAGGATCAAAAGGCATGTTATCTAACAGCAGAAATTTCTCGATCCTTCTCAGGGAGACAAATATTTCGAACACCGCAGGAAGAACGTTAGATATCGACAATCGAAGAACGCTCATGAAGGCAAGGAGCATGAAAACTGTGGCAGCAGAAAGAATATGACCAGTAAAGACGAGAGCTAAAACCGTTAAGAAAGTCGCAGTAGTCCCCGAAGTGAATGATAAACACTCTATTATTGATAGCAAGCCACTCTTTTTCAGGATAATCCAAACCTCGTTCCTGTGATACAAACGAAAGGAAACAAAAATATGTTATCAGTATGGTATTGACAAAAGTGACATCATCTTCTCTTGTTGGTATTGACTAAACTTATTTGGAGGGAACAGATTTCGAGGAATTAAAGAGGGAGGGAGTTTGTAGAGACTGGGATAAAAAGTCGTAGTGCTTTTGTGATCGAGTTACATAATTTTTAATACAGAAATGAGATAAAAAAGGAAAATATAGTTGAAACACTGCAAAAACCTTTAATATTTCCTAAGGCATCGCCTGTAATCTTCGAATCCCCCTACAGCTATGTGATGTCATTATACCAGGCATTATAGTAACTACAAACAAATTATTTCAATTAAAATATACTCTTGCCGTGCGGTTGGAACATTTGATAATTTCTATATTACTTAAAAGAGAACCTCACAAAACTGAATTCGTTTAGTGTCAAGGTGTATTTTTGCTAAGCTCATTATGTTTTCATAGTGGTTGTAAAAATATTAGTGAACAAATTTTAAAAAGGATACCTTCTCAGAATTGCTTGATCTGAAAGCATATAAATTGTGCAGACCTAACTTATCATTCTTACCTTACCTCTGACTAAATATTCTCCGAAAAAGCACTTGTGCAATAAATACAGAAATTTGAAATACTGTTCCCAATTTCATGTTCAGATTACTCTACTCACTTTCTTACTTCTTCAACTTTTTCTCGGTAGTTCTCCTCCCACGCATGCGCCTTCAGTACGCGAATCCCGGATACAAGTTCGTTCATTAGTGAGATGCGTCGGTCCGTCACTTCAGCGGTTTTCAGACGCAGTTCAGCACAAACAGATGATATGATCATGACACAGGGTACCACCAAAATCATGAACAATATTCCCATAACTGTTTGCCAGCCAATAAATATAAGCAGCAAGCAGACTATCGCTATGAACTCGATCACAGGTAACAAGGCGGTGCATATCCATCTGGGGGCCAGCTCAATTCTCTGAACGTCATTTGAAATCAGGTCAAGGATATTTCCAGTTGTTGTTTGAAGAAGGCTTTGTTGACTGATCAGTGGAATCTATAAAGAGAAATTATTAACGAATAACTTGAAAAGCAGCAGTTGCAAACAAGTGAAATCATACTTGAGTATGACTACTAATTAGTCTCTCGAAAGCAAGTTTCAGCCATTGCATTATTTCAATGTAGGTTACCATGGCAATATGCATATGGAATAAGGGGGTTGGGGGAGTAGAAACGAATATTTCATTTTATCAGGTAATTTGGTCACCGTAAATAAAATCCAGAGAGAGAGAGAGAGAGAGAGAGAGAGAGAGAGAGAGAGAGAGAGAGAGAGAGAGAGAGAGAGAGAGAGAGAGAGAGAGAGAGAGAGAGAGAGAGAGAGAGAGAGAGAGAGAGAGAGAGAGAGAGAGAGAGAGAGAGAGAGAGAGAGAGAGGTTATTCAAAGGTTAAAATACACTATCTGACACTGATAGACTATATATATACAGAACTTAAATGACAGCGAGGCTATTTATTTTGTTTTTTAAAAGCAGAGAGAGTGGGAGCAGTTCTAATTAACAAATCGACGGCAGTTTTCTATGGTCTATACTCTTATAGACCATAAAATGACGTCAAAAAATGTTCAAAACTCAAGTGGAACCACGAGCCGCAGGCTCGTGGTTTCACTGCCAAGTTTTGGACATTTTATGGCGTCATTTTATGGTCTATAAGAGTATAGACCATAGAAAACTGCCGTCGATTTGTTTTTTACAATAACATGGAAAAAGTACGAGCGGAATTGACTATTTTTTCGTTGAGAAAGCGCGCACGTTACATCTGACGTCATTTTTATTGTCTGTACTCTTATAGACAATAGCTACGAGCCAATCAGCGCGCGAGAATTTGGACAGCTATTGTAAAAACTCTTATAGACCATAAAATGACGTCAAAAAATGTTCAAAACTCAAGTGAAACCACGAGCCGCAGGCGAGTGGTTTCACTGCCAAGTTTTGGACATTTTATGGCGTCATTTTATGGTCTATAAGAGTATAGACCATAGAAAATTGCGGTCGATTTGTTTTTTACAATAACATGGAAAAAGTACGAGCGGAATTGGCTATTTTTTTTTTCGTTGAGAAAGCGCGCGCGTTACATCTGACGTCATTTTTATTGTCTGTACTCTTATAGACAATAGCTACGAGCCAATCAGCGCGCGGGAATTTGGACAGTTATTGTAAAATATGATATGGGATGGTGTTCCATATCTTTGCCCCAATAAAAGAAAAACTGCTGCTTTTAGCAAATTCGGTGTTATATTTGGGGAGGAGAAGTCTACTCTTACTCCCACGTAGCGCATAACCACTGTTGAGAGAGAGAGAGAGAGAGAGAGAGAGAGAGAGAGAGAGAGAGAGAGAGAGAGAGAGAGAGAGAGAGAGAGAGAGAGAGAGAGAGAGAGAGAGAGAGAGAGAGAGAGAGAGAGAGAGAGAGAGAGAGAGAGAGAGAGAGAGAGAGAGAGATTCGCTGCCCATTTTAACCCTTGGATGCATTTTAGACCTTAAAATTTAAACTATTTTGGCTATTACTGACATTAAACTAACCTTCAAAAATCATTTTACCCCGCTATACGAGCCCTAGTATCAGACTGTTTTGGCCTTCAATAATTTAAAAGGGCTAAGCTAGCCTTCAAAATAACGCTACTATCCTGTACAAAAATAGGTTATTTTCATGACTACAGTTAATAGCAGAATTCATTTTATTTTCCCTTTGGAATCATAAGCCCATTCCGAGTTGTTTTGAACCTCATTTTGAAAGCGAGAATTGTGAATAGTTTTTATTATGAGAAGCTTTGCAGGTAGCCTCGCTTTCATAATGAGGTTCAAAACAACTCGAAAATGACCAATTCAAATTTTGTAATCGCAGTGGGGAGTAAACATCTGTAGCTATAACTAGAATGAGAAAATACAAAAGTGAAGGATTCTGACCGGCACCTCACGAAAAAAGCTCATACCTTTATATAAATAATTCCCTTGATGGCACTACTAAGGCGCATTCCAAGTAGGTCACACATGTAGGCGGAGTAATGCGTACAACCTGTAGATAACCCGCTCAGCGTTAAAACAACACAGCAAGCGTATGCTAGCGACCTGTGTATCTCATCTGAGCTTAACAATAAAAGGAGAAATCCAAGCACCAATGGTTGTGAAACACGGAAGACCATCTCCGTGAGCCAAAAGCACATAGGCAATAGAATATCTCTAATAGAGATTGTCTTGTACACACATTTCCAAAGTTTGGGCTGTCGTTTGCCGTTGATGTTACACTCTTGCACATGGTCATTCCATATCGTCTGTAGTCTCTCGGTCAGGTCAAGTGTTCTGTCTTTCTCATGAAGTGGTAGGAAGTCTGATTGATTCAGGGGCCGCTTGCTTCCTATTTTGAAGATGTTGTTCATCCACCAAAATGTCAGATGGGATATAAAATTGGCGGACGACAGAGGGTGGGAAGACTCTTCCGTGTTATCATCGCCATCGGTTGCTATAGTCTCATAGCGTTTGTTTGTCATCTTGCTGTCAAAAAGGCAAATCGACGTATCTAAGTGTAGCAGAAGTCAAATAATACAGGTCCATTTCTTAAATTATAGTTTTGTAGTTTTGAAACGTCAGACAGAAGGTTAGCCATTGTAAGCAATGGAGTCAATTGTTTTAAAAACACATTCACTGATTAGTTCGGCCACCAGTTAACACATCCAGAGTTTGGTGGTCGTTCAGGTGGCTATATTAAAGAGGCTTCACACCAGTAATATTATCGAGTAATGCAGCTACAGCCGAATTTTTGTCAGTTGCCGTTCATTATTAAGAACTTCCAAAATGAAAATGAGATGCTTTGTTTTGGAAATAAATTACCGCCTGCCTACCGTGTAATTCTCGTCATAGTCAATGAGGCAATGGTTATGAAGCCTGAGAAACTTCTTTGTTATATGTTTTTGTTAGCATTTTTGGCCTTGACCGTGCACAAGCCACAAGAGATTTTAAAAGTGTTGGAGCAACTGACCAATGGAGACGTTCATGTTAAAATATTCAACTGTAGTGTGAACATTAAAACCAAGGATTGTGCACAGTCGCGGTCCTTCCCACATAAATTACAAAAGAAATAAAACAGCATTTGTCATTTGATAAAGCCACAACTGAACATTTGCCATTTATTTCACCGGTTGGAAACGTTCGTTGTTATTCAAGTATTTGTCGCTGTTCAGCATTATAACCTCAAATGTTTTAGGATATCTACGAACCTCCATGACGACCTGAATCGAGCTTCGCACTAAAAAAAATATCCATCATAACAAGCCTGTAGATTATGATGGTGTGGTACAGCGATTTGCAGAACAATTCCCGTGGACGACATCATCAGCGATAACAGAAAATATTCCGCATATAGCTTATATACAAATAAATGTGCGGTAAAGCCAGCGACACACCTGGCGATTTTATACGCCGATCGCGGCGAATGTGACCGATTTTCGCCGTCGATTAATGCGGACACACTTGGCGATTTTTTTCGCCGATCGCGGCGATGTGGCAGTTTCGAAAAGTCATGTGATAAAATTGCTCAACCTGATGGGTTGACTTTACTGGCGATTCGCAGTGATGAGCGTAGAAAATCGCCGGAACGGGCACACTTGCGGAACGCCTGCATGTCAGATATCGGCGAAAAATCGCGGCAATCGCTGCACCGGGCACACCTGGCGATTTTCGCCGATCGCAGCGATCGGCGTACAAAATCGCCAAGTGTGTCGCTGGCTTTAAATGTGTGAAAAGTGTAAAATATGTGAAATGTATGAGAAATATAAAATACAAGTATGAATAAAATAAAGGATAAAACGATCATATTTGTATTTTACACTTCTCATTTTTCACATATTTCACACTTTTCACACGTTTAACGTCGCATTTATTTGCATATAAGCTGTACGCGGAATATTTTCTATCAGTTATCCCGGATGATGTTGAATTCCCGTGGAGAATGCTACTCGTGGATCCAGTTTTTTATGAAACACAACTTTATAAAACATTAGCATGAATTCAACTCCCACGACATGCATAGATCTGTTTATGTAAACTGGAACGCTCCTCGACACTTGTCGATCTTTTTAACAATTTTTTTTTCGTTTTGGCGAAAAAGTTCGCTTCAATTTCAGTAATAAATACCCTTTCGTTTGCTCCCCAGAATGCTGGAAAACGCATTTCCGATGATTAAAATTTCAGATAGGACCAAAATTTCTAGATACTCCCGCCCTCGGTGGTCGTTCATTCAAACCCCGTATCTATAAATCCAAGATCCGCCCAGGAGTATTAAAAAAAGAAAAAAAAAAAAAGAAACAGTACAATATAACACACTAAGTGGACTTAAAAAATAAAAAGTAAAAATGTACAATTATTTACATGCTTTAAAGAAAAACGAAAACGTACGTTCAAATATATATATATAAAATCGACATCTCTATGTCGCACAGTTGAGCCGGGCGGAGGCAACGTCAAATTTAAAGCTTTAAAATAATCTTCAGTTCCTGACCGGTTCAGTTCTTTCTGCTTCAAATGTTGAACGCCATGTTCATTAAAACACCCTAGTGTTCAGTAAGACAGAACCTCTATATGCCAGCGCGTTCTTCAAGTATCTGGTATCGAGGCTAGGTACCAATTAACAATCTTTCCCAGCAAGGAATAAAGGTTCTAACGTTTAGTGTAAATGTCCTAAAATTAATTAAAAAATTCGCACCATTTTTCCTGTCAATGCAGCGTTAACTTCGCTGACGTTTATTTCAATTATTTGTTTTCCAAAAAGCTTTTCTTGTTTAGCATAATGAAATTCAGTTAAATAAATACAGTCAAACTTCCCGTAAGTGTTCACCCTTGGGACCAGAAAAGTGTTCGCTTGAGAGAGGTGTCCGCTTATGGGAGGTTAAAAATGTAGTGTTTGTTAGCGGAGGATTGACTGTACATGGTTTAAATCCCTAAGAGATCATTCTCGCCCTCAGAAACCGGCTGATGTCACATTCAGTTTAGAGTATTTTGAGCGAGGCGGTACCTTCCTCTAATTCGATAAAATACAAGACCTCCACATTCACTCCTAACAGTTTGCTGTTCCAGAGTTTTAACCCTCTTGTTCGTCTCTGAATTTATTTTATTCTGACCAATTCTCTTCAGTGTTCGATCGCGCTTTACTAATAATCTAAACCGGCAGAGTGCGATAATTCTCTAAAGCGACCAAGATAGTCTTTGAGATCTTTAAGGAAAAAGCCACATAAAATGATGCCGTGAAATTAAGGTTTTACCTTGAATAATTCGTCAACTCCCGATAACTCGAACCCTCGCTAACTCGAACCTCCCGCTAACTCGAACCAACTTTCCTTTCCCTTCAGGCCATTTTCTATATAATTTTACCCTCGATAACTCGAACTCCCGATGACTCGAACTTTTTTTCAATTTCTCTTGAAGGTTCGAGTTATCGGGAGTCGACTACTCGTACCTGGAATTTTAGTTTATGGTCCTCTCTCTGAAACATTCTCTTCTCATAGAAGCATTCTGCATTCAGTCACAGCATTTGAAACTTTCGCGATTTCTTTCCTGTCAACCGTACTGACCAAATAAGAAGGCAATCAGTTTAACACGATGATGGCCTATGGGCGCTACTACTGCGTACTTATTTTCTTGTTTGATTAGCTTGAGTTCGCATTTGATAACTTTTCACACATCACTCCGTTGAGAATAAATTACACAATCCTTGCTTAATATTTCTGTGGCATAAAATTACGTGTAAGTAGTTCAAGTTTTGAACGAAGACATTTTCACTGTACAGCAGGTTTGAAAACCTCATCTACCATGGCAAGAAAGAATTGACCTCTAGAAAAAAAAAAATTGAAAAATAAAATGAGGTTTTAGATAACGGAATAAGTCAATCTCTGGCGGCTGGTGTTTGCTGCCTTTCTTTGACTAGCTGCAACTACTTGTCAAATCCAATTTATTTCACACTGGTAAGCTAAGAACTACCTGAGTGGAGGCCCGCTTTACCAACACCCGATTGTTAAGCCAGCGACACACTTGGCGATTTTATACGCCGATCGCCGTGATCGGCGAAAATCGCCAGGTGTGCCCGGTGCAGCGATTGCGATTTTCGCCGGTCGCCTCGATCGGCGTATAAAATCGCCGATACCTGGCATGTCAAATATCGGCGATTAAATTCGCCGGCATTCGCCAAGTGTGACCGTTCCCGCGATTTTCTATGACTTCTATGGCCATTGCTGCATATCGCCAGTAAAGCCAACCCATCAGGTCGGGCGATTTTATCACATGAGTTTTCAAAACTGCCACATCGTGGCGATCGGCGAAAAAAATCGCCAAGTATGTCCGCATTAATCGCAAGCGATTTTCGCTGGCGATCAAATTCTCCGCGATCAGCGTATAAAATCGCCAGGTGTGTCGCCGGCTTTAGGGACAGTTGTGTTGTCCCGACAAAAAGCTCATATATTTTCTCTAATAAGTCAACATGACCCGCCTGACACGCTCTCTCACAGAGCTAACTTTGCTTTGCGGACACTGGTTATCAGCGCATTGTATAAATTGTCTGATATTCTGAAATTGAAAGTATCAGTGCAGAGCAAACTCACAGACTATTTTAAAATGATTACGTTGTCAGTCGCGTTCGAGGCACTGGAATATCATCAATTTTAGTGCGAGATGAACGAGCGTAACCGAGTTTCTACAGTTTGAACTCGAATTATAGTTTAGACATTTAAACATCGTTCTGTTGCTTTTAAATTATATTCTTTGTAAACTGCCGAAAACTGCCTTCAAACGGAATATTGATGATACGCTCTTTGCAATTTTTGATTCCGAGGATGGGGATGCTGAAGGACTCACTGTTCTTTCAGTCGAAAGTGGCAAAATATCTCGGCTAACTAGCAGAAATTAACTCTAAAATTTTAATAAGCAATTTGAAATTTACCTGGTCGGTTGTATAATTTTATTATTTATTTTCGTCATCGACCTATTTATTTAGTCATTTGATTGTATTCCGGTGATCGCATTGTCTACATCTGTAAACAATTTCTTTTCACATCGACGAATAACGTGTGAGTACGACCCGCTTCGAGAAAGCCTCAGCTACCCGCGAGTCTTGCGGGATTATGTAACTGTTTATGCCGGCGTTTAGTTATGTTATGTTGTGACTGACTATTTAGAAGAAGCATTTCAGCTTGAAATTAGAACATTTGCATTGATGTGTAGTAAGTCTTTCGCCCGTCTTTGCTACGATAAACTAAGAAACCCAAAACCAGACGCACCAATATTTATGAAAGTGTGCTCAAGTGTAAAATCATGCGAATTAGACAAATACACTGACATTATTGAATGTCAAAAAATTGTTATAATTACATGCACATAAATTTCGCTCCACATTCGTGTTGTCAGTGTATAATAATCTGACAATCATTTCCGTTCGTCAACGTTAGACTCGAACTTGAAAGTCAGGATTAAATGATGAAATTAAAACGTTGTCGAATTTTAAAATCGCTTATTTTCATCTTTAAAATCTTTACCTTAATTATAGCGCTGCTTCTTTCGCTCATGATCAGGATAAGTTGACTAGCGTTTTGCCACGTTGTTCAATGGGGCTTCTAATATTTGCATTTTAGTGTCGGAATTTTTGAAAAACTAACATGAAAATATACTGATTAAAGTACAAAGACACTTTAATTCAGTTGTGCTGCGAATGAAACAACTGGACACATCCTCAAAGGAATTAGGGTTTGTTCCGTGCTTTCGGATTGTATCAGTTACCCGTTCTCGCCAATCCTTAAACCGGGGAGTCGGTGAAAATCTCGGCATCTCTGACAGGCAGTTCACAATAGCTGTAAGTAAACCTCTGAGTTTCTTATTATAGAAAGTTGATTTTCCATGAAATCAAGCCGAATTTCAAAACATTGTGTTCAGTTAAGGCCGTGGCAATTATATCCCTACTATTTATGAAAATATTTTACGAGGAAAAGTCAGTTTGGCAACTTTCTTAAATCTTTTACAATACCTCAAGGCTATCGCTCTTAACTTGAACGTGTCAGAAATGTCACTGTCAATGGTTCAAGACTGTATTTTAGATAAAACTATTCAGTGGCTTAGGAATAATCAATATACTCTTTCTTAAGAGATTTCGAGACCTCTAGTAAGCGCTTAAATCATTCTTTCACTTAACAATTGCAATTTCGCATTTGTTTAATAATCGCGCTTGTTTCATTTATTCTGTACTAATGTTCTCTTCAATGCGTGTTAATTTATGTCGTCTTAATCACAGATACTTTAGTAAACACGAATAATAATATTTCCTCATAAAAGGGCCTTAAAGCATGCTAAATTTTTGGCGACACAATCTATGAAGATCTTTTATCGTTACAAATGACCCCTTTAAGTCAGTTTAACAAAATGTTCAAAAATTTCTGTATGTCGGTTGAAATAATTCCCGGCCAATTACCATAATTAATTTACATTTTATTTCTTCCGCTATTGAAGCTGACAAAAAAGGACAGCTCGATATTTCAAACTCAATTTACTTTATCTGCACTTCGCGCTGTTTATAGCAATTGTATCCTCGGCGAATTTTTTGACATCCATTCCTCGTTTGTTTTGGCAATATTTGTCAGCAATTATACGCATCAGGAGCCCGAGCCGAGCCCGAGCCCGATAAGTTTATTTTTAAATGTTTTTTCGCCGGTTACACAATGATTAAAAACATGGTACTGGGCCAATGTTTTCACAGAATTATAAGATTTTAAAAATTAGTATTCAAAGCTAACAAAAATGGACTTCTTTTAAGAAACATTTATCACCAAAATCACTTATCGGGCCCGGTAAGTTACCGGGATCACTTTCGAGAAACGGGCCCCTGATCTCAATAATTAATATAAGTTTGGGCTAAGGACTTTCAGGTCTTGAAATTAAGGACGAAAACATTAATTAACATTAATTCCTATGCTTCCTCAGATGCTGTAGTAGGATCCGGAGTGGGTTTGGCTCAAACAACAGAAACGAGTCAGCCACAACGAAATGGCCGGTTCAGAAACGACTCTCGCTGTTTATCATCAGAGCACACAAAGAACTTACAAAGCAACAAATCTGCTAATTAAATCACGATACTAAGTTCATAAAACTAATTGTAGTTCAGTTACAGCGTGTTTAGACTTATTCCGGTTAAAGATAAACAATTTACTTTGCGTGCACATAAACCACTTCCAGGCCGGTATGATTTACAGCCTGGAACGACAAAGTTGAGAATATGGAGCGAACAGCCATGTTGCGTTTCCATGACACCGGAATGACCTTTTTTTCAGTACTGAAATGAGAATATATGTCCCTCCGGTGAAACGGTTAATTTGCACCGGCGTGCCTCGTAGAGATATGAGATTCTGGACCGGGTCTCAGGATGTAAACGCGGAAAGAAGAGGGAACCAGCATGCCGGAATGCTGAACAGAAGCAGGCCTGACTTCTTCGAGTTCGAATCGATCGGTTGGATTTTAAGGTGGAATTTGAGTGTTCAATGTTGTTTTGTAACAGAGAACGACGCTACAATCAACAGTTACTTTTTTGCCTTTCAAAAAAGTTCTGTCTTCCGCTAGCGACATAATTACAAGAATTAGCAACGTTGTTGCGCATTTTTGATCAGGCAAAAGCGTCAACAACAGTGCTTCGCTTTGCTGAAGGTTTTAGTGTCATTTTTGACCGGTACGTAAAGATTTACATATAAAACTGTAAATGAAATACCTTCGATAGGAAATAGACGGTCATGTTTTTCACTGATTTCTCCCTAAATTGTTGTGATTTGCCCGTTAAAAACACAAAAAATGTTCAAATGAACACATTCGCTATTTCGATCTTAGTAGAAAACTAGAATTGGAGTATTAATCAAAAGCATGTTAGGAACTGAACAAATCGGTATATTTGCGGAAACTATTCGCTAACAATTGGACGTTTTCAGACTATGGTACACACCGTTAACAGCGCTAGAGTTAATTTTTTTGTGCTTGAGCCAAGCCAAATTCCGCGGTGAAAAATGGGTTGATTGACTTCGCTTATGCTAGCGCCAGGGGCATCTATCAAAACTGTTCCCTGTTACTTTTACTGATTTTTTCATGGCCTATCTACAGGCATATTTTTGTACTATAGAAAAGACTGATCCTTTTGGATTCTTTAGCTGAAAATTCAAGACGCAGAAAGTTTGAGGAAACGGAATCTTTTTTCCTGATTTTCAAGCTGCCGTTGGCTGTCCCAAAATACCACCTGGCCTCATAGTTTCGCACTTTAAACGCCGATATTTGCACCTCAGAAAACTAAAGGATGTAATTTTACACTGTTCGAAAATTTAAAGTGACATTTCGCCATAGAAAACTCTAGTTTATCACAATCAAGTCCGAATTTTTTTAAAACAGCTAAGGTCTTCCGAACTTGATATTCTACGGCAAAGAACCGTTGGGTGCCAGTGTAGAGTGTGTACCTGGTATCTAGTGAGAAGAAGGCTCAACGAACATTTCACTTTCTCCTGGAACTCTATAACACCGTTGCCTTTAATGTCAGCATGTAGTTGAAAATTTCAGTAATGTACAAATAAGGATACTGCGGCATCCAGCAATCTGATTGGTCCCATGCATACGACTTATTATACTATCCATTACCTCATTTGGAAAACTTGCGTTTTCAAAATTGGGAATTTTGCTTTTCTTCTCTTGTTTTCCCTCGTTTTTCTTTGGGTTGCTGACTTCATAGCCTGTAGATGAGAGTATTATAATAGCGATCTCAGATGATAGATCCTTCAACTATCAACCAGGTCAGAACACAACGGCTAAATGTCCTCTGGTCTGAAACTATAGCCATTAAATTAATAAATAGGGCAGCATGGCCACGTTGGTAATGGGTATTACCCCGATACTGACTTTTTTTAGTTCTAAACACATCATAGAAGCCTAACATTTGTACGGGCTGTTAACAGCAAATTGACAGCTGACATTTCCAATTTTGACCTTTTGCTGGTTCAGTCAAACTTCAGTTCTTTTCTCTCTAGTTAACATTACCAGACACTGGCAATATTAACTAAATTTTGTGAAAAAGATTTCTTAAAATCACCAGTGAGTATTACCTGATAGTGAAGACATTTTAGCTACGAAGAAGTTGAATATTAATACGCTGAAGTCAAAGAGGATACCATTTCTGAACATGAGAAACATTTCTCGGAAGTAACGATTGTGTTGATTGCTTCTTTTTCAGCTGCGAGATGTCAAAGAAAGGTTACGAAACCGTAGCAACCGATGAAGATGATGACGTGGATCAGTCTTCTCATCCTACGATCGTGACGTCTGCCAGTTTCTTTTCAGTGCTGACTCTGGGATGGATGAACGGCATCTTCAAAATAGGAAGCAAGCGGCCATTGAAACAATCAGATTTCTTTCCTATTCATGACGACGACAGAACACGTGACCTGACAGAGCGGCTTCAAAAAGAATGGAACAACCATGTACAAGAATGTAACAGCACCGCGGGAAAACAACCCAAACTTTGGAAATGCGTTCTGAGAACTATCTCCTTGAAGGAAATTTTATACCTTATGACCTTTTGGTTTACCGAATCCATCTGCCGAGTTTCACAGCCACTTGTTCTTGGTTTGCTCCTCCGTTTGTTAAGTTCCACTGAGATGGATCGCACACTGACATACACGTGCTGTTTGCTGTTAGCATTGGGTGGATTGTCCACTGCCTGCACACATTACTCCGCTTACAGATTTGAGTTGCTTGGTATGAGGTTGAGTAGTGCCCTCAGGGGAATCATTTATCTCAAGGTAACAGCTTGTATTAATTTATCAAAATAATGATCTCCTTTGATCAGTCCTAGCTTGGCTGAATTCTTAGTGACTTTCAACAGCTACAAAGAAATACAGAGAAGTACATGGACAGATTTGGGACTGGTTGAATGGTGTCTCATGACTGGCGATCGACTGATTGACTGGCTGGCCAGCTGGCTTTGCATCTATCGGTTTGCCTCACTGGCTTACAATTTACTAACTGACTGAATAACCGATCGACATATGACTTACTGACTGGCCGGCTGCTTGTCCTACTCACTAAAGTGAGTGAGGGTTTAACTGACCGACCGGGTGACTGACTGAAGGATTGTTGAACTAACTGGCTGACTGACTGACTGACTGACTGACTGACTGACTGACTGACTGACTGACTGACTAACTAACTGAATGATTAAGACTGACGTGCCGAATAGGCTGTCTGGCAAATTAATTAATTGATACTGACTGGCCCGGCTGTTGTACTGACTGAATGACTGACTGACTGAATGAATGGATAACCGTTAAATAACTGACACTCATCTGCTGTGGCAAAGAGAGCCTCCCCTCCCCACCCTCCCCTCTTGTGTTTGGATCGTCCTGAATGAGGAGAAAATTACAAACGTTATCACAAGGCTCTTCCAGCTCATACTAAAGCCTGACTGATCTTTTTCATTGCCTGATCACAAACATCACTTGTACCTTGAACAGGTTTTGTTATATCTTTGCATTTGTCTGCAGATTCCTCTCATCAGTCAGCAAAGCATTCGGGACACGACAGAAGGAAACATCATATCCCTGATATCAAACGACGTCCAAAGAATTGAACTGGCCCCCAGATGGATATTTACTTCGTTCTGGGCTGTTTTCGAGCTCGTGGCTGTAATATGCTTACTGTTGTACCTTATTGGTTGGCAGGCATTAATAGGAGTTGGTTTTCTAATGGCGTTAATACCTTGTGTCATCAAAATATCGTCTGTTTGTGCTCGACTGCGACAAGAAACTGCTGAAGTGACGGACCGACGTATCTCACTAATGAACGAGCTGGTGACTGGCGTTCGTGCACTGAAGACGCATGCGTGGGAGGAAAACTACCGTGAAAAAGTTGAAGAAGTTAGAAGGTGAGCTGAGAGAAGTTTAATGATCCGCGATATTTAGGAAAATGGTCAAGTTTGTCCCCAAACCTAAATGACAACTGTGAGGGAGGTGGCCGTATCCGCTCCAGTTTTTACCGTAGTATTACTAATTACCCATGCGGAGAGAATGATAGTACATGGTGGGTTTACCTCCACTAAGTTCTTAAGAGTGCTACACTTTTTTCACCCATAGGCTTAAGTTCGTTACTCAGTGGCGGATACTCACAACCCAAAACCCCAAAACACTCATCATTCGACTGCAATGGAGTTAACTACAAACCTCCTAAAACAATTTTATCGCTGGCACTTAAACTTTGACAAATCTGGACGGTGACAGAAGCACGTCAACATTTCTCAATGTTGTGGTCAGGTTGTTCGTTAACACCCACATGTCAAAACCTTCACAGTTACTGTTTACTGTGCTTGCAGGCAATCCCATAAAAAAAGTCAATGAACATCCTTCAATTTCACTAGTTTTTTTTAACATATGCGCTTGCAAAAAAACACCAGTTTGAAAGCTACAATTTAAAAGGTTGCCCACTCTAAAAATATTGAAGCCAATTCGACCCCAACAAATAAAAACATCTCTTTTCCAACCAGAAGATCAATATTCGCAGTAATGCCGTGGACGAGTCAACCTGTACATTTTAAAAAGCATACATCGATATATGATATTGACATTGACATGTCAAAAGTCCCATGATAACTACTAGAAGTCTCATCATTTCACATAGAATGTTCCTGAGGCGCGCTCGTGTGTATTTCATTTATTCAGTTCTTTGTTGTCTTGCCTTTCTTACATAATAGGGATGAAATCTGGATTCTCCTTAAGAAGAGTGCCCTGCTATCGATTGTAGAGAGTTTGCTGTTTAGCTCAAGCACCGTGGCAGCGTTCCTGGCGATTTTGACTCTCCTGGTCACTGGTAAAGTCCTATCGCCTTCAATGGCCTTCGTGGTACTGTCTTTCATGAACCTACTTCGAGTAACACTATCTCTCAGGTTAGGTAATGCCATTCCTTTAGCGTTTGAGCTATTTGTGTCCTTCACAAGGATTGAAAGATTTCTGCTACTGGAAAACATGCCCCTGGACCAGTTGCAATACAACCAAGTTTCTTTTGGCCAAGAAAATAAAACTGAAGGAAATACATTTGCCCAAGTATTGGTCAGAAACCCTACACGGAAAAACGATCCCACTGTTCAAAAATGCATATGTAAAAATCAAGATACCGTCCATTACGCTTCTGATCACGAAGATGACGATGTCAACGATGTTAATTGTAAGTTGCTTAATAAAGCGAACACGTATTTGGCTGTATCAAGTCTCTCATGTAAATTGAAAGAGAACGGGAATGGAGAAAAGTATCTTCTTCGAGATGTCAGTTTTGAAACAACTGATAAAGGTCTTACTGTCATCACTGGTCACGTTGGCAGTGGAAAATCGACACTCCTGGCTGCAATCGCTGGCGAGATAAGCAAGTCGAGTGGAAACGTTTTCTGTTTTGGAACTATAGCTTATGTCCCCCAGACGGCTTGGGTTTTTCCTGGAACTCTTAGAGAAAACATCTTATTTGGTGAGACGTACGACGAAAAGAAATACTCTGAAGTAGTCGAAGCATGTGCGCTGAAAGAAGACATTGATAGGTTTCCAAATGGCGACCTTTCATTTGTTGGAGAACATGGCGTAGCGTTGAGTGGAGGTCAGAGGGCTCGTGTCAATCTGGCACGCGCAGTATACGCAGATGCTGGTGTGTATCTATTGGATGATCCTCTCAGTGCTGTGGATGCCAAAGTAGGTGAACATATATTTAAACAGTGTATCTGCAGGCTGCTTAAAGAAAAGATTGTCATCTTGGCGACATATGCAGAGAAGAACATGAAGGCAGCTGATCAAGTAGTGATTCTTCACAAAGGCTCTGTGCAAGGAAAAGGCAGTCTTTATGAATTACAAAATGAAGGAAAGTTTCTTGATGCCGCCATTGATCCATCTGCCACAACCACCGAGGAGCAGACGAGAATGTCTCAAGCAAAAGAAGAAAGTGAAACAACGCAGTCGGATTCTGAGTCATTCCATGACAACTTTATTGAGCATCTAGAGGTCTCAGAAGAAGACAAGGCCACTGGAAATATTTCATCTGCGTTGTATTGGGATTATTTTAGAGCAGGAATGAATCCCACTGCAATGATTACCGTTTTCACTCTTTTCCTGGCTACCCAAGGTTAGTTTGTTGACAGTATGCCCTCAGGCATTACCACCAAATGAGATACCTCTCTAAGATGGTTATGTGAGGACCTTATCATCAAGGTTGACACAGTGAAATTCCAATACGATCTAATCCAATGCACACCCTACAGATTTCTACTGATAGTCGAAACACATTTATCTTCAGTTTTTTAATTGTCTTAGAATTTGACCAGGAAATGCTGTGAACTTGGCTCATCGGAAAATTCATGATCACCTTGTCACAACAGCAATATGACCTCCTGTTACTTTACAAAATTTCATCTGGTCTTTCCATTCTTTTTTTTGTTGTTTTATTTAGTAATTATAAAGATTTTGAGATTTCGTTAACTGATGTGACGCAGTAGATGTCAATGTGAATTTCAACGGCTTTACCAACCACTCAATCTCAATCTCAATCTAAAATCTTTATTTTAACACGGTAAAAATCCATCAGGTTTTGGTACAATATAAAATACAACTACATAACAACATTTAATAACAATACATACGTATCTAAAAAGTTTTACTCATAATTACACTAAACTTCACCTGTTTTCCATGAATGCCGTGTATCTAACTTAATTAACTAAAATGATGGTTTAACAATTGCTTGAAATGATTTAGAGATTTCACTTGCCTAAGACTGCAGAGTAGACTGTTCCAGAGAGTTGCACCTCTATAACTAAAGCTGATGTTTAGGTAGTTAGTTCTTGGTAAAGGGACATTTAATTTGTTTGTAGAGTCCCTTGAGACATAGGCTGGCGTACTGCGCTCAGTAAACATAGAGGATAAGTAGTCAGGAACCAGGTCATTAAGAGCTTTGGACACCATTAAAGCTACTTGAATTTGACGCTGGGAAAATCAGGTCTTTCCAACCAAGTTTTTACCTAGCGTCAGCATCATGGGAGGAGGAGGTCAAAATGCGAGCAGCACGATTCTGCAGTTTTTGTAATTGTTCTGAAAGGGTTTTGCCGCAATTCCCGCAGACAATACTACAATAATCGAATTGAGGTTGTACCAAGGCATTGTAGATGTAATGCAGTATTTCTAACGAAACAAAAGGCTTAATTCGCTTTATGGCACCAATGCCGGAGGCAATCTTTTTGGATAGTTTGTCGATATGACTATGCCATGCCATGTTATCATCAATAGCTGCTGATAGCCGCCGCTATCAGGTGATCCGCGTCGGCAGTTGCGAAAATTAAGCCCAAGTAATGCCTTGACCAATCCAAA
Organism: Pavona decussata; assembly: GCF_977016875.1. Classification (NCBI taxonomy): domain Eukaryota; kingdom Metazoa; phylum Cnidaria; class Anthozoa; order Scleractinia; family Agariciidae; genus Pavona; species Pavona decussata. The sequence goes on from NW_028145466.1 coordinate 1,150,109, forward strand.
CACGAAAGCAAAAACATGCAATAAGTCAAGGGCGTAACAATACACAATTGCTAGGTCGTATTGCGTCTGACCAAACGGGTTAGAAAATATTGCTTTTTTTTGTTTGCAGCCAGGGTATGCATTAGTGATTAGACCAATGATAGATCCCAGTTAACGCAAAACTCCAGCAAACACTGACAAAGTCAATTCTCTGGCATAGTCAATTGAAAACCCGTCAATTACATTAGAAGAGCGGTTTGTGGTTGTTGCTTCTTTCCATTAGTCTTATTTATCCCCTTTAAAAGTCGTTTGAGCTTTGAACTCACCTACGTGGAGATCGATTCAGTGCGCTTTTTTATTCAGTACGTTTTGTATGTTGCCGCAGTGGTAACAAATTGGGAATCTGCCGGGGAAAGAAATTCACGTTTCTTCCAGTCAGGCAGTCAGCGATAGTCTAAGCATGGCACATTCCCGGGAGGTTCTCAAGATTACATAAATCCAGCAAAAAAAAAAGTCACAAATGAATGTTATTTTTCTTCTTTGTAGCTGTAATGGTATCTCCTAACGTCTGGCTTTCTTATATGACAAAGATGACTGCGAAAACCCAACAACGTGAGACAACATTGGGTATTTATGCCAGCCTTGTCTCCACTGCCTTTGTTCTGGCCATCATCCGTGCCTACGTTTTCTTCTACGTTTCTCTCAGAGCTGCTGAAAATCTTCATAACAAAATGGTCGCCTGCGTTCTTCAAGCTCAAGTATTATTTTTTGACACTAACCCCGCAGGTCGAATATTGAACAGATTCTCCAAAGACATTGGAGCAATTGATGAGCTTCTACCCAAGATATTTCTGTTAGCCACCCAGTTGCTCCTATTTGTATTTACTGCAGCGTTGGTGCCCTCTTTTACGAATTTCTGGCTCGTGTTTGTTACACTGCCCATTTTCATGATATTTGCGTATCTAGCACGGTATTACTTGAAGACTTCACGAGATTTGAAAAGGCTAGAGTCAATCTGCCGCAGCCCTGTGTTTTCACATTTCTCTGAGACCATGGCTGGATTACAAACCATTCGCACTCGGAAGAAGGAAAGGGACTTCATTGACAAATTCTATCAGTAAGTACTGGAGCCCATGACCCGGAGTTCATACTAATCCTTGGATTCAACCCTTTCCCGACTAGACGTATTCTTAGAATGGGTCTCAAGGGACCTTTTAGTCCAGCTGTTATCGACCAAAAAACACTGAATTGTTCAATTTGATGATAAAAGCACGAAATTTGTCCACATCACTAATGACCCTAAGACTAACATTTTGTGATATAGGGCCATTCCAAATAAACGTCTGGAGACGAGAGCTACGCAACAACAACAACAACAACAACAACAACAACAACAAAAACAACAAAAACAACAACAACAACAAAACCCAACCAAGGAAGAAGAATCACAACTAAAGTGTGACACGGCGTTATTCCTCTTCGCGGAAAAACTGTTCTAAACATAAATCTAGTCGGGGAAGAGTTGGCACAAGGAATCAATAGATAAACAGGCTTCTAGGCATGTGCTTCTGGTATTGTTATGATGCGACAACTGTAACCAGATAAAACATGAAATGAACTGGGAAGAGTTTTTAGCCATTTAGATCACTTTGGATGAAAACGTATGGGTATTAAACGTATTATCAGTGGGATTTCATCCAAAGATATGACCAGTGTCCTCTTTAGCGTGGTAGTCAGTTTGTTGAATTTTTAGTTTTCCTGAACTGGACAGAGTGGCATAGCTTGTTATAGATAACATGCATTGTCATTGATTTGTCGTTAGGCATCAAGACCTAAACAATCAGGTGTTTTCCATGGTATTAGCGAGCAGTCGGTGGCTTGGAGTAAGAGCTGATGTCCTGTGTTCAGTGTTTATAGCCGGAGTTGCCTTGTTGTCCGTTCTTCTATCTCAACATCCAGGTAGGAACTTAGACAACTCATGAAATTTAGTACATCAAGTTTACATTTCAGAGTTTCAGTCATTTGGCATCATGGTACAACAACTTATTACGTTAATCAGAGCACAGGTCACCAAAACGTAATATATGAGTTTGTATGGCGTTCAAATTCGATCGAAAATTAAGCAAAAATATTCCCTCGAAGTGTTTTGCTGTGTTTCCATGGCTTCTCAGGGCGTCCAAAAGCCGTTTTGAGCTGTTTATCTCTCAGCGGCTGGTCCGCTTGCAGCACTGTACTATAAAACTGAGATGGTTTGACCCGTCATTTGAGGAGAGCACTTCGAAAACCTCGGTAAAATTCACTTGAAACTAAAGCAAACGCTTACCCGCCTCACCATATGCCAAGAGGGATGGTGGTACTTTCTGAGCAATTCATTCTCGGGAAATTTCATTCATTGAGACACAGGCCTTTGTTGAAAACAAAGTTGAATTCAAATCGGGCGCCATTTTGCCGCGGATAAGCCGTGTCGCTAGACTATCATGACAAACTCACTGTTAAACCTAGAAACGAGTACTAAAATTTGCCGACAGGTGAAACCTGTCTCGGCAACGTGCAGTTTTGTACCAGCCAGCCGTACATGGCGTAACAGCAAGAAACGTCTTTCGAGGATGTGAATTGACCTTTTTATTATTATTATTATTATTATTATTATTATTGTTATTTTTTAATATGAATTAACTTAACTTGAACTGATGCACGATTTTGCAACTCATAAATCTTGTGGAAGGTGGCAAGGGTGACTGAATTAGTAGGAATGACGTTCACATCAAGAAAGAAAATGAAAATTTTAGCAAAAACGTCAGAAAACGAAAGTTTTAGTGAGCAAAACAATGGAATTCAGCACATTGTGCTAAAAACCTTAGTACATTTCTTTGCCGTTCTTGGCAAAAACAAGAACGTGAAACGACCAAGTTCAAGGTTTTGTGAAGAATTCAGTCGCCCAGGATGTGGTCCGGAAATCCTACCTGCAACGCGTGGTGTCTTTTCTTACTCATTTTGTAGAAAAGTGGCAACTAGAATTCTTTCCTTTATTAACAATTGATGCATATTAACTAACTTCGACGTATTACGCCTTTAACACCATCATTTTAGAAAGATACTTCACTATAATTCACATCCCATTTTTCCGAACTGCAAGTGGCCGTTTGAGTATAGAGCGATCTCTTTGCGGAACGAGTTACAGCCAGCAGCCAAACTGGGGAAATTAGTGAATGGCTTTTTTAGCCATATTTTAAAGCCAGTAAAGTATGTATGTATTTGAAAGATCCAGCGTACTTTACCACTTTGGAGAATATTTTCAATGAATTTCAACTCCACAAGATTCGGCAGTTAACGAGTCACTCCCAGTTAGTTTTACCAGTAGCTAACATTTGTTACGAAAGTGCAACATATAGACGGAATGTAGGTTGACTAAATGAAAGACCCCACTTTTGAACCGACCTTCTGGGAAGAAAGAGGTAAATTTATTTGCATATTTTTACTGCATCACTTTTACTTCTTTTGCAGCATTAGCTGGACTTGCTCTTGCATACGTTGTTGAGACATCCAACATGTCCCAATATGCAGTGCGACAATTTTCAGAAGTTGAGAACCTTATGACGTCCGTCGAGAGAGTCATGGCCTACACGATCCTCGATCCTGAACCGGGGTACAAAATCAAAACACGTCCACCAATAAACTGGCCTCGTGATGGTCACGTGAGTTTTAAGAATGTTGCCCTGAGGTATTATCCAGGTGGACCACAAGTGCTCAAAAATTTAAGCTTTAAGATTCCAGGAAAAAAGAAAGTAGGAATTGTCGGACGTACTGGAGATGGAAAGTCGTCCATTGTGGCTGCTCTCTTACGCATGCCTGAAGCTGACGGGGAGATACACATCGATGACGTTCCCATAAAAAGCATTCAACTACAGGAATCCCGAAAGTGTATTTCTGTCCTCAGCCAATCACCTGTTCTTTTTAGCGGGTCGCTTAGAGCGAACCTCGATCCACTGGAGAAACACAGAGATGACGAGCTATGGAATGTCCTTGAAGAAGTGGAGCTAAACACCATGGTGGAAAATCTGGAGGGACAGCTTGACTACGTCATTTTAGAGAGAGGAGAGAACCTGAGTGTTGGTGAACGGCAGTTGATCTGCTTGGCTCGTACGTTACTACGACAAAGTAAAATCATCATTCTGGATGAACCCACAGCAAATGTGGATCCCAATACAGAGACGACCATCTGGACCACCGTGCGTGAGAAACTAAAGAATTCCACTGTGATCACCATAGCGCATAGACTGAACACTGTCAAAGACTGTGACGTAATATTAGTGTTAAGAGAAGGCCAGGTGGCTGAGCTGGACACTATTGAAGCACTGATGGGTCGGGAGGGAGGGATTTTCTACAACATGGCCGCTTCCCAAAATTTATTCCTTTAATTCCTTTTCAGAACTCCAGATAATTATTGCACTTAAATTATGCGGATGTTTTTTTTTTTATCATTGTCCATTTCATTGCAAGCTTACCTTGAAAGGCCCCCCTGGGAAATTGAGTTAAACGGCTGATAGCTATCTCCGTCTTTGCCTTCTCTTTTAACGTAGCAGGAATTGCCACAATATCATCACCGCTACAGAAATACTGCAACCAAAAAAGCACACGTGTCAAGTTTTGTTTAATTGAGTTTCTAAATCTTGGCCAAATCCTATAATCAAGGTACAGATCAGTTATGAGATAACTTGAAGCAACTGGAACAAGGCAACCCTAGAGAGAAGTTTTCAAGTGATATTTCTGTTTATATATTCAGTTCTCAATTGACCAACTTACATGCAATTCTGATTTGCAGTTCCGCGTTTTAAATAATCATTAATTTTTATACAAGGATAAGTTCAACTGTATACTACAACTAAATTTTTCTATTGTTCCTTTTTAAGGGTTTACGGGTTGGGATTAGACGGAAACGAACTAGATATTCCTCTTGGTTTTCAGCATTTTGGTGGTAAGCGTATCAACATAATTGCAGTTAACGTGATTTGAGGCAAAAGCATTGCTATTCGATATGAGATTTGAGGCATATACAGCTTGAAGGAATGGCTTTAAATGGCAAGCTTAATCTTATTTTAAATTGGTGAATGATGCAGGTTTAGGTCCAGGGTTGCTGATCGTTTGCGAAAGAAAAAAAAAAAGAGAGAGAGAGAAAGAGAGAAGGTACATTGGTACAAGTGCGGTCTGCAATAAGACTTTTTTCTGCACTCCTCCTCAGAAAAAAACAAGAGTATATTGATTAAAAGGGCAAAATTATAATTCCGTAAATTCGTTATTGTTTGCATTGTTATGTAATTGAAAGTAGGGTTTCATTGTTTTGTATTTCAACGCCTTTTGAATTGATGTAGCTTAACTATCTCTGAAAAATACGCGGTTAACCTCCGTATTTTTTCTGGATTCCAATAGCCCTTGCTAAGATCTCTTTTTCCCGCTTAGTTATAAGCCGTCCGATCGGCGACCAGAGTCAGTGGAATTGACCTTAAACTTTGGTTTTGATCGAATAGTCTTCAAGAAAGTCCTCATCAGTCCTCCCATCCATGTGCTTTTAATATGTATAGGTTGACTAACAACGTCGTTTCGGGATTTCAAAGCCGTTGATATGACCCACAACAACTCAATTTCTCTCCTGCTCGTTCTTTCTCCGATTGCGTTTCCAAGGATTCTATAAGTCTACACTAATGTTGCTAACATGAATGTTTCAAAGTGAATTGTAATAGTAACCCTAACGCTTGTTTTGGAACATTTTAGCATTCTAAACCAAACCCACAACAATGACCAGTGTCATTCACGGCACAGTTATTTCTGGTGCATGTCGAATGTGACTTTGACAGAGAAAGAAAGGCGAGTAAAATACATCATTAAGCCAGTCCTCCATTGTTTAAATGAAGAACTTTTGTCTTGGGGAAGCGCACCGTAAAATTAGCCAGTCAAATTATATTTAGCTTGACAAAATCAGCGGTGTAGCGGGCTGCAAGTACTTGAATTACCTTCGAAAAGATCGAGGAACTGCAACTACATGTTATGTGGTGGGGAGATCTCAGTGAATACTTAAATTAGATTCGGTTGCCTGTTTTACTCAATTTGACCTAAGGAATACAATGGTCATTAATTATAGTCATAAATAGAACAACAGGATCAGACTATGTTATGTTTCTGTTCAATGCAAATTTCTCTCAGCAAATTGAACAGAGGAAGGTCGCCTTTGTAGATCTGTTCCCAGTAAGTTGCTTTTCGTGCCGAGATCCGTCCGGAAGGTAAGGAGCTTTCTTGCTTTTGTATTATAAACGAAAATCGTGAAGATGTTGGGGACTTTTTGTAATAATAATGATTGTAGATCAGTCGGAGCATCATGAAAAATAAGAGGAGCCTCTGAAAGTGATCACGCAGCCGAATTTTTTCCGGTACTGCTTACTGGCGAGCATCAACTACTACTTGACCATGATGTCAGGTTTCAAACATGAGTCTCCAAGGTATAGGTTGACGAAGGGTTAGAAGAACATTTTGAGTACAAGTACATTGCAGATAGGTTCTGTGGCGTTAACATGAGAAAGACATTAACTTGAATATTCACGGGCACCCAACGACAGTTTTCTCTCAGATCCTTTGAAACGTTATTTTAGGCTATCTAGAATGCCTTTTAAGCTCTGAAGGTTCATTTTAGGCCGTGCTATAATATTTTTATCTGTTCGGTCATTTTAGGGCAACGTTAGTCTGTTCGAAATTAGTAGGGCATCTTTGTCCATTTCCCGAAATCCTTAGGCCTTATTTCCTTTCCGAAAATCTTAGCTGACCTTTTTTCGGCACCCGAAACGACATTTTTATCAATCCGAAAACACTAGGCCTTAAATTTCCCATATCACGAAAGTTCGAGGTAAAAATTCCCTTTAGAAAATTGCAGGGGATTAAGGGCCTTCCGAACAGATAATTTACCGAAACGATCCGTTGGGTGCCCCTGAATATTGACGTTCCACGTGAAGAATCTCATGAATCTTCTCAGCATATTAATGATCACCCAAGTGGCACCTTTTAACGTAACAACAAGAAAGTATAGACACTAGCTATATAGTATTCTCCTTGTCCATTCAAACAACGTGTACATTTTAAGTGATAGCAATATTAACTACTGAATTAGTAAAAAAATACAGTTTTGTAATTTGGCATTTTTTTCTTACGTTAATCATGGTTTACGCCAGTGATTGACACACAAATTCACTTCACCTTCTTTCAATGTTTTATGCCACAAGTGTGTAGGACATAAAATAAGCAGGAAAATGATGACATCGGCAGTAACGGCATAAGGAAAAAAACTGATGCCTATGCCCGTGATGTTATATGTCATTATGCCATTAGTATGAGGCAGGCTTTTATTCATGGCATAGCTGAATGAACGTGCCGCTAACGGGAATAACCAGAAATGGTCCGGATATGCTTGAAGGCGGTTAAATCTTACTGATTGTACGAGTTAAATGTGTTGGGATGGTTGCATGGTTTTGCATCCCAGCTACAATAATATCGCAAACTTCGCAAAATCGATCCATCCGATATTAAATCTTTGCAAATTTTGAGCTCTTTCTCGATATATCTACAACCGCTGTTTAGCATGAATGAATGTGAATATTCCATTAAACAGGGGTGCCCAACCAAGGCATTCTACAGGCTGACATTGAGCTGGCCGAAAGGATGTAATCAGGTATACAAATCTTCATGGGAGTTTCATTATTTTCGAATCCTCGCTGGTATTTGTGCTACTTATATCGGAGCTCGCGCGCGCCGTAGCCCCATAGCTAAGAGATTTTGGTAAACCCATCAGTGCGAGAAATTTTGGTTTGGTTATGACGTGACTTCCGTCCGACCGACCGCCCGACCGACCGCCCGTGCGTACGCTACTCCATGTAAGCCAACATGAAATGAGACACTCAAACCTTGTGCTGTAAATCAGGTATTTTTCGGTGGGAAAATGCATGGCCAACTGCGCTGCCGGCCACGTTTGTTTGGCGGGAAATTGCATCGCCAACTGCGTTTGAGAAAAAAAAAAAAATTTTGAAGACGACGTGTGCGACAAAACACAAACTCAAGTTATGAATAAGTCTACAAACATGTAAAGCAAACAAAGGGAGATAGAAAAAGACCGAGAAAACAGGCGACGACGAAGCAAAGTTCGACGTCAAAGAGAGCGATTGAGAGCGGTAGCAAACAGGCGAAACATGAGTGACGAACAAAGAGAGAAAGAATAGGAGAGGGTGCCGAAAAAAACCCCGTGTTGCGGCACAGGGTTTGAGTGTCTCATTTCACATTGGCTTACATAAATGAGCGTATGTGCTGTAACCCGGGTTGTTTTTCGGCGGGAAAATGCATCGCCAACTGCGCTGCCGGCCGCGTTTGTTTGGCGGGAAGTTGCATCGCCAACTGCGTTTGAGAAAAATACAAAACAAAAACAAAAAATTTGAAGACGACAAGATACAAAGTCAATTTTTATATGTGACCAACAGCAGGAGAAAGAGCAAGGCAACTAGCGGCGGGAGAAACAAATCGACTGGCACATCATCAGAATCTGGAAGTGAAATCATTCTACTCCGATCCGGCGCCACGAAACGTTGGATTTTTCCTCTTGAAGTGAAACGTTTCGCTCACTTAACGTTGTAAAACGAACGGAAAAATCAGCAATGGAATAAAGGGACTGGTTATTCTCAGAAGAGGCGAGTACATTCATGCAAAACTTTGCTAGTTTGCTGGTTTGCAAGATATTGTTTTCTTGCAGTTTTGATACGCCGTTTAACTTAAGCTTAAGCTAATACTGCTAACTTCAGAAGAGTATTTTGAGCTCATTTTTTCGGTCCATGTTGATTATTTCCCTTGGAGTTTTATTTTCTGATCTCGTCCAATTTTGCCGTCAAACAGCGGGAGAAAGACCAAGGCGGATCGCGGCGGGAGAAACAAATCGATTCTTTTAGCAGCTTTTAGAGGCGGCACTTCATAAACAGCGGCCGAACCTTGAAGAGAAATTATTTTACTCTAATCCGGCGCGATGAAATGAGATTAAGATGCGATGGACTTTTCCTCTTGAAGTGAAACTTAACGTTGTAAACGAACGAAAAAATCAGCAATCGAATAAAAGGACTGGTTATTCTCCAAAGAGGCGAGTATATTCATGTGATTTTGTTGACAAAACTTTGCTGTTTTTGCAAGATATTTTTTTCTTGTAGTGTTGACACTGCAACTTGTTTAACCTCAGAGCAGCCTTTTGAGCTCATTTTTCGGTCCATGTTCGTTATTTCCCTTGGAGTTTTATTTTCTAATCTCATCTCATTTTGCTTCATTTAAAAAATTTGATTCTGAGCTAAAATAGTCGGTCAAACAAATGTCTCCCAACATTGTATCGTTGGCATAAACTACTGACAAGTTTTTCTCGCATATATTTCTAATTTTAGCATTTACTTCTGACAATCTTGACAGAGAACAAACAAAAGTACTTAAAACAGTAGGGTATTACCGCAAAGATTAAGATGTGTGAGTAATTTTCACTGAGAGTCTCTTCAAAGAACGTTAAAAGCAAATGTAAAATTAAAGTGTGATTTCATTTTCATCAAAACAAAGTTTACGCAAAACATTCATTCGCTTGTTTTTTGTGAATTTTTCAAAGATCGTTGTTTAGTTTATTTATGTACTTATTGCTATGAATTATCACAGTGCTTTTATTCATTTATTACTCAAAAGATATATTTGAAGTGTGTTTTTTGGTTAGTGCATCCATTTTCTCTAAGGTTTATAGCGTACGGCCTTCTTGATAAGCAAAATTTACTAGACAGTGACAGTGCTGTTAGCGCGCGTTGGCTGTCCACAAACCGGTTTGCCTCGATCGTCTTAAAAACTAAAAAGAATAATAAAAACAGAAAATATCATTTTGAGTCCATTTAAATTCCGCTTTTTTAACACAGAGGGTAAAATGTTCCTAAAACTATCAAGGAACTTCGTAAAACAGTCAGTAAAACATTCATCGAAGGCGCAAGCAAACCAACAAATTATTTAATTTTTTCGTAGCGTACAAAAAAAAACAAAACAAAACAAAACCGACGAGAACAGTTCACATTATACATATGTGAATACACGTTTAATTCAGGAGCAAACTAACGACGATAAATCAAATGTTAGGCATCAATTAATTGTTCACCTGCGCTGTGAAGCTTCCTACCGCTTGGAAATCACACGAACATAGATCGATGAAAATAGCAAACGATGGATCCAAAGAAGGAACTTGCGGAGTAATTTCTTCTTGCTCCTTCCTCCCATCAAAAGGACACTTTCATGCTCGGTTATCGTTCGATGAAAGCACTTGGACGCCATGACTGATTTCAGTTTCTCAACCAAACAAAATAAAATCAATCCGATCCAAGTCTTTAGCTTTTGACACAAATAATCTTTTGCTGTTTCATGAGAGAGACACCAAAATTAACCTTTAGGAATTTCCTTCCTAGCTACAGCACTTGATTTCCATGAAGTTTTGGTACAGAGAACCCGGCTTAAAGAGTCGAACTTCGAAAGAACCTCAAAGAACTTGTTTTTTTGGACACAAAACCAACCAAATGTAAAACTTAAGTCTTAAGTCTTAGACTTAAGTCTCCGTTGAACACCAAAATGTAAAACTGTCGTGCTCAGCCAATCAGGAGCGACTATTTTCGCCGCTCGACCAATCAGGAGTAAGTAATTTTGCCCTCGGTGAAAAGAAAATTACGAAAAACTGCCCTCTGTTACAACAAATCAGCATTCAGTAATTTTGCTCTCTGTTTTATATTGTTATTGTTGATGACCAGTTAGCTGCATATGCATTAAAAATGTACTATATAACTGCAGAATTGATGAGAGACTCATAAGGTTATTACGTTCATACAATAAGCAGACTTCTATTGTGGAGCTCCGCTTTTAGGCTTGGGTAAATATATATATTACGTCATTTTCTGGCTGGACATAAATCAAGACTTCTGGTTTGCGTGACAAACTGCACTTGGATAAAATATCACTTCATGCTTTATGAATAGTTAAGTATTTGTTATCTTTTGTTATGCTATCAATTTTAATTTAAGCGGCAAAACAGGTCGAACAATTTCCTTTGCGCGCTGAACACGAGCGTTCAGTACTTTGAACCGATATTTCCAGTTAGTTCATTGAGTGGATGGGCGTTAAAAATTGCTCCTGAAATTTATCTGTTCATGAAATCCATCACGGAACATTTCTGCTCTCGCTGTTAGAAAGTACTTAAAGTTCTTCCTTTTACGCTCACCGTCCTCGCTGGGATTTGTGATACTTATACGTCACTTTCTGGCTGGACAAAAATCAAAACTTCTGATTTGCGTGACAAACTGCACTCAGTGGATAAAACATCACTTCACGCTTTATGAATCGTTAAATATTTATGAATAGTTAAATATTGTGTGCTTTGTTATTTTTGTTATGCTGTCAACTTTAAGAGGCAAAACAGGTCGAACCATTTCCTTTGCCCACTGAACACGAGCGTTCAGTACTTTGAAACGATATTTCCTTCCTTGGACGTTGATAGTTGCTCCTAAAATTAATCCGTTCATGAAATCCATCTCGAAACATTTCTGCTATCGCTGTTGGTAGGTACTTATTGTTTCGATTCGTTGTTAAAGTGCCAATGAAGCAAAAATTGTTTTTGTGTAGTTATAAAATTTGCACTTTAACATATACGATTCCGAAGTTTTAGAGTACTGGGGTAGAGCTTGTAGATTTTACAAACGCTCAAAGTTGGGCTATTTTGCTTTCAAAAATGGTGAGAGGACTGGGTCGAGTTTTATGCTGAATTTCAAGTTGTGACGTCATGTTGGTGCCAAAAGTTTGTTTACTTTCATTCCGTTCTTGCCGCCGAAAAGGATTGTAGAAAGAGAAAAGCATGTCTAGCGATTCTGTGAACGATCAATTCTAGCAACTCTCTTTGTTACGAACGCCAGCAACGCAATATCGCCCTCGCTGTCGCTTATCTTTCTTCTCTTCCGCCATGATGGATAGGCCATTTTACAGTTGTGTGCTTAGTGACCTGGCCTTGGATTGGAAGCGAGGCTGAGGGTGACCTTGTTTTGATACAAACCTCACTGCTTTTCATATGTAGATCATGCAGTTCTTATGCTAACTAGTTTGCATTTACATATGAAAAGCACTGAGGTCTGTATCAAAACAAGGTCACCCCCAGCCTCGCTTCCAATCCAAGACCAGGTCCCTAAGCACACTACTGTAAAATGGCCTATTGCAATTCTTGGCACCAACGTGACGTCAGCGGTAATTGTCACCTGGCATTTTGGCCGCGCGATTCGAATACCATTTGTAAAGGCAAAATAGCCCAACTTTGGACGCTCACAAATCGGCAATTTTTACCCCAGCAATCTCAAACTTTGAAATCCCGTGTTTGAAAGGGTAAATTTTATAACTACCTAAAGACAATTTTCGCTTCATAGGCACTTTAAGAATGTTCCGCGAAAATGCTCGAACGTATGTCATTGTACATAATATGAATGTCCTTAGAAAACAGAAATATGATTACAATACCTAGAACTTTACTTAGAACAAGAAAGAACTGGGCATTTTGTGAAAAATTTTGCACAAAAGAACACTAATAAAGAGGTATATGCTTCATTTTTTTGACTGCCAAAGCTAAATATAACTCAAGTTCTCCTCTTCCAAACGCCAAATTTCGATTCCACTGATGTACTACACAAGGTGAATGGTAAACGTTTAAACATTTCTGACAATCGTTTTGCTATAAAACTGCCTACATAAACACTTAACAATTTTGACGCTGTAATATTTTCCGGTTTCCAGGTTGAAAGAATAAAGTAGTTTTATTTTGTCTTTGCTCCTTGCTACATCACGACGAAATCTATCACCTGCAGCTATTCAGCATTTTTGTATTCAATTCTCTCATCAGCAATTTACGTTACAAAAGATTCACTTAGTTTTCTGTCGCTGGTCTCAATCCTAATTTTCCGCCTTTTGCAAAATTTTCACAGTAATATATGTAACCAAAGCGTTCAGTTAATTGCTTGGGAGACTTTTGTCCAACCCACGGCTGGTGTTAGGTTGTTTTCGTCTTACTTGAATTGCCGACGTTGCTTTGTCATGTCGATTTCAGCGCATGTCTTCATCTGATTGGCTAAGTTAGCAATAAGAATATTACTTAATAACTTGACCTTTCCTCAAGTTAACTTAGTACCTAATGTAAAGTCGCCCACTTACTTTTTCGCAGACGTTCAGAACCACCAGCGTTGAACAGCGTTTTCTTTGCCTGTATCATGGATTGTTCTTCCTAACTCTCAAGGCTCGCTGGTTCGCACATTAGGCATGTTAAATTTTCCTTGGGTCTCCTGTATGTATTGTTATCACTTAATGACCTTTTATGGTATTGAACCAATGTCGTACTCAGAGTCCTCAGGCTCTTTGGCCAGCGGTTTCCGCCATCTTGGTCTGAGGTGTCTGGCCTAATATTAATACATAACAAGCCAGACTTATAAAAATCTGTAGAAGTTTCTATCTCAAGAGCTGTCTGGAACTTACGAAATTGTAAGTAATGGTGTACTGGTAGATTGTGGTTTGCAGGTGCGAACTTTTTAATTTTTTTTTGTATAAACAACATTTTATTAAACCAACTGAATTTTACAAATACGATTCACAAAAACTATACTTAACATTAACTATAATTATTCATGTATAAGGAATAAAAACAGTCTTGGTAACAGACACCAATTTGCGTTACAGTGAACGAACCATACAAAGAGCTAAAACAACGAACACAAAAAGTAACGGAGGGCCTGATATTTAGGTTAATATGTCTCCGGTGTTCGTTCTACAAATGAAAAGTTGAGTAATCCCCTGGCTCCAAAAGAGGACGGCGTTGAAAAAAAAAATGATTTTAATATATTTCCTGGCTAGTAAATTGGTTTAGCAAAACTTTCCATAGCAGGTAACTACCCGGCGTAAGTCTTTGTTATAGGTAGCTAGCTCTAAGGAGAGGAAATTTTCTTTCAAGACTACTTAAATATTAACTGTAAATGTCTTTCTTGATGTCAGGGAATCATTTTAGCCAATACTATGAACGGATCGAATTTAAAAGATCTCCCGATGGCTACCGCTGATAAAACGTTCAAATACAAAAGCAGAAATTAACGTAAGAATGGAAAAAAATAACGATGTCATGTTTAAACACGAGCAGCAGTGTTTTATCGGGATTTTTATCGGGTTTTAGACCCGATTAAACACGTGCTGCGAGCTTTTTGAACGGCTTCAAAAACATTCCTGGAAAAGCGTGTGTCAAGTGAGTTCATAACAATGATACTTTTGTGAACGTTGGAAATTAGGATACGAGAAAAAGATTAAACACTGCATACTAATAAGGAGGAGGTTTTATCTGACCAGTGTCATTCATGGTACAGTTGTTTCTGGTGCATGTCGAATGCGCCGCCCTTGACAGAGACAGTTGACGTTTTCTTTTACAAAGTAGGGCGAGTAAACTACATCATTAAGTCAGTTCTCCATTGTTTAAAGGAAGACCTTTTGTTCTGGAGAAACGCACGGCAATATTTTGTAGAGGTATTATTTACGAACTTGATGTCTTAATTAGTTAAAAATCAGGCAAGTCTTCCTCACCCGCTCGACAGCAGCCTAGTGGGTGAGGTACTCAGTTGAGTAGATCGAGGAAGTGCAACTACAGGTTTTGTGGTGAAGTGGTCTCAGTTAATAGTTAAATTAAATTCCGTGGGTTGGCGGGCGAAGTACTTGAGTTACTAAAGAAAAGATCGAAGAACTGCAGCTACAGGTTTTGTGGTGAAGAAGTCTCAGTTAAAACTTAAATCGGATTCCGTGGGTTGTTTTGGTAACTTGACCCAAGTGCTACGAAGGTCATTGATTATTCATAAATAGAACTAAAGGGCGGGATATGTTCTGATACTGTTACATGCAAATTTCCCTCAGTAAATTGAAGGGAGGAAGATCGCCCATCTAGATCTGTTCGCAATAATTTGCTTTTCTTGCCGAGATCAGTCCCAAAGGTAAGGAGTTTTGCTGCTTTTGTGTTATAAATGAAAATCGTTAAGGTTTTGGGGACTTACTTAGTAATATTGATCATAGATCCTAGCATGATGAACGATAAAAGGGGCCTCTAAAAGTCACGGGCACCCAAGGGATCGTTTCGGTAAATTATCTGTTCGGAAGGCCCTTAATCCCCTACAATTTTCTAAAGGGAATTTTCACCTCGAACTTTCGTGATGTGGGAAATTTAAGGACATATAAGATAAACGTAGACCGAGTAGATTCATCTTGTCTTTCAATTTTGACAACAAATGAAGAAAACCAAGATCTCAAGTGACAGTTATATTTCGGTATAAACTATACCATCATCGGACTTAAAATGCATACAAAATTAGGAGCTTAAATGGTTGCACAAGGTATACTCAAGAGAACAGGCAGAGTTTTAATCCTTATCCATAATTTATTTAATTATCCGGATACTTTAAATAACATCACTACACCAACTATTACCGGCAACAACAAATATGCAATCAATGTAGTTCAGAATAACACCACGGTGTTAGATTCCGACGGGAATTTGAATCTGCTATTATATAAAGAGGCCTTCCACAGTCAAAAGCCAATCACCATATCACTTAACAAAGGATTAAAATCCAGCAGTGAACTCTGCCCTAAAGAAATAATTCTAGTCTCTAAGAAAACGTTAACAAAAGGAGAATACAAGATAAGAATGGAAAAAATAACGATGTCTTGTTGTCTGTCATTTTGCTGTTGATATATCGAGAAGATCCCTTTAACCCAATAAATAAGCTACTTTTTGTTCGCGACATCAAATTACCACGCGGCTTATGACAAATCCCGAAAACTTACGCGAAAATAATGCTGTCGCCAAACTCTACTATAATGTGATACGTATCTATCTGATTATTTGTGTAAAATCATTATAAAACGCTACAACACTCCACCGGTATGGGTTAACGGGAGACGCTACTGAACTATAATGTGCTTACTGTTTTAAGGAGGCAATTTTGCATTTTTAAGAAACAATCTGTATGGTGTGAAAGAAAATTGATGTTATGTTGTAATCCTAGTAAATAAATGATTGATGTTTTCAGAGTTTTGAGAGTATGCTTGTGTCACTAAATGAAATAATACATTTATCAATCTGTATGGTGTTTTGATCTAAATGTTAACGTATTTAACAGCGCGATGCCGTCCAAAGACTACGAGATCCTAGCAAACGATAAAAACGATGAAACGCGTCAAGAGAAGTACTCTCATCCAATGTCTTCGGCAAATTTTCTTTCCCTTCTGACCTTAAGCTGGATGAACGGCATCTTCAAAATAGGAAACAAGCGGCCATTGAACCAATCAGATTTTCTTCCGCTTCATGACGACGACAGAACACGTGAACTGACTGAGCAGCTTCAAAAAGAATGGAACAACCATGTGCAAGAATATAACAGCACCGCGAGAAAACAACCCAAACTTTGGAAATGTGTTCTGAGAACTATCTCCTTGAAGGAAATTTTATACCTTATGACCTTTTGGTTTACAGAATCCATCTGCCGAGTTTCACAGCCACTTATTCTTGGTTTGCTCCTCCGTTTGTTAAGTTCCACTGAGATGGATCGCACACTGACATACACGTGCTGTTTGCTGTTAGCATTGGGTGGATTGTCCACTGCCTGCACACATTACTCCGCTTACAGATTTGAGTTGCTTGGTATGAGGTTGAGTAGTGCCCTCAGGGGAATCATTAATCCCAAGGTAACAGCTTGTATTAATTTACCAAAGGAAGATCTCCTTTAATCAGTCCTTGGCTGTATTCTTAGTGACTTTCAACAGCCACAAAGAAATACAGGGAAGTGCATGGACAGATCTGGGACTGGTTGAATGGTATCTCATGACTGGCGATCGACTGATTGACTGGCTGGCCAGCTGGCTTTGGATCTATCGGTTTGCCTCACTGGCTGACAATTTACTAACTGACTGAATAACCGATCGACGTGTAACTTACTGACTGGCCGGCTGCTTGTCCTACTCACTAAAGTGAGCGAGGGTTTAATTGACTGACCGGGTGACTGATTGAAGGATTGGCGAACTAACTGACTGACTTACCGACTGACTGACTGGCTGGCTGACTAACTAACTAATAAAACTGATTAAGACTGACGTGCCGAATAGTCTGTCTGGCAAATCAATTAATTGATACGTTTACTGACTGGCCTGCTGGCTGTTGACTGATTGACTGACTGACTGAATGAATGGATGACCGTTAAAGTAACTAACACTCATCTGCCTCCCCACCCTCCCCCTCTTGTGTTTGGATAGTCCTGAATGAGGGAAAAATTACAAAAGTTATCACAAGTCTGAGTGATCTTTTTAATTGCATGATCAAAAACATCACTTGTACCTTGAACAGGTTTTGTTGTATCTTTGAATTTGTCTGCAGATTCCTCTCATCGGTCAACAAAGCATTCGGGAAACAACAGAAGGGAACATCATATCCCTAATATCAAACGACGTCCAAAGAATTGAGCTGGCCCCCAGATGGATATTTAGTTCGCTCTACGCGGTTTTCGAGCTCGTGGCTGTAATATGCTTACTGTTGTACCTCATCGGTTGGCAAGCACTAATAGGAGTTGGCTTTCTAATGGCGTTAATACCTTGTGTCATCGAAATATCGTCTGTTTGTGCTCGACTTCGACAACAAACCGCTGAGGTGACGGACCGACGTATTTCGCTAATGAACGAGCTGGTGACTGGCATTCGCGCACTGAAGACGCATGCGTGGGAGGAAAACTACCGTGAAAAAGTTGAAGAAGTTAGAAGGTGAGCTGAAAGAAGTTTAATGATGCGTGATATGCAGGCAGATGGTCAAGTTTGTCTCGCAACCTAAATAACAGCTGTGAGGCAGGTGGCCATATCCGCTCCAGTTTGTACAGTAGTGTTTAACAATTATTCTTTGAGCGCGCGTTGGATATGAGATGGTAAATAGCCAACGAGGCGCGAAGCGCCGAGTTGGCTATAACCAATCTCATATCCAACAAGCGCGAATGGAATAATTGTTTTATTAAATTCTCCCCGTTTGGATATTGATGTTGAAGTTTTAAGAATTTAATTTTAAGTAAAAATTTCTTTTAAATTAAACTACCGGATGTTGACTTGTTGAGACAACTTCCGACCAAAGCGCGCGAAACTTAATGATCACATGACACGCGCAGCTCATTGCGAACGGAGTTGAATGAAAAATCGAAAGCGAAGTCAGGATCGGACAAAGCCGGACATCTCAAATTCAAGATACGTTCAAGTGTACAAGTAACAACCTTTCTGAGACAAGCATTTAAGTGCCTTTGAAGTTCCAGCTAATCGAGAAGCGTAATAGTTGAGCACATTTGAGTAAATGTTTTGCTGTGTGGTGCCGAGCGAAGGAAGGGATCAAGGACGGCTTTTTTTATGCTGAACTGAATTCCTCGCAGACGTTTTAAAACACTTAAGGGAAGCCGAGTCCAAGTGTACGAGGTACAACCTCACTGAGACAAGCATTTACTGCAAGTTTTTAAACTTCAAGCTTATCGAGAAGCGTAAGAGCTGTGCACATTTGTGCAAATGTTTTGCTGAGTGGTGCCGAGCGACGGAAACGAACATTATGGCCGCCGCTCGCACGGATTTCATGGATGAACTTTTGTAACTGGAGTCCTCGTAAATGCGTAGAAACGGAAAGGCAGGCATTAAGCTCTTCTTGAGAAATTTCTTCGATCGGTTTTAACCTCTTACCGCCAGGATTTGCAAGCCATCCTGAAATTTTTGAAGGTAACCGGTTGTTTTTGTTTTTGTTGTTATGTAATCGTAAAATCGTGCATTTTTTCTGATTTTAAAAGAAACTTAAGAGATACGTACCATTAAATAGTGTCATGCCGAACTTTGTAGCTTTTATTGTTGTCATTGTCTGGTATTTCTTTTCTTTTCTTTTATTTTTCTCCATTTTCCGAAGAAACTTTCGCTTCCCGCCGAAAAAAGTTTTTAGCTTAGCGACACCTCGGGCAATCGTTTTCCATATAAGGTCAAACTACGGTATATGAGCTGATAACCGGGATTTAGTGAACCAATCAGAGCGCTAGAAATGCAATCCGAGGCTGGGAATTTAATAATACTAATTACCCATGCGGGGAGAATGATAATACATGGTGGGTTTACCCCAACTTACTTTTCTCTCACCCACAGGTGAGAACCCCCAAAGCCTAAACACTTATCATTCGACTGCAATGGAGTTAACTGCAAACGTCCTCCAACATTTTAATCGCTGGCAATTGAACTTTGACAAATCTGGACGGTGACAGAAGGGCGTCCTCATCTCTCAATCTTGTCCAAAATTTTTGGACGTAAGTATTAAATAGTAAACTTTTTGGAACTTGGAACTTGGAACTTTATTTTACGTAGCACTCCACTTAGCTAAAAGGTACATTTCAGCTTCACTACGCAACAGACAGAGCACATAATGAACCTATACGTTTATTTTGCGTGTTTTGGCCGAGCACCAGAGTACAATAAGTAATCTAATACAAAAAAACCATGGAAAACTAACACTAAATCCCTCCAATAGCTGCTAGGAAAATAATGAGAGCTGGCAACCACTAACAAGACACTGTGGTTAGACAGGGGCCAGTAAAAAACCTGCCGAAAATAAACCCCGTAGGAAAAAAATATGACAGGAAATCTGAGTGGGAACCAGGCCCAAGCTCTGCAGCCCATCTTACGAGGCGATTAACAAAAATAAGAAATTATAGTGAGTGGTGTCGGCCTATAATGATTGCCCACGTGCAATCTCAAGCTTAAATACTCACACGCCATAAACCATGATGCAACTACACTAAAAGGACCCAGGCCCCCGGCTTGCTGCTCCCGTGCCGCAGAAATATTTAATTTCAGGCTAATTCGAAGCGACTCAATCGCCAGAAATTACATTTTACAGGAAGCCCACCAATAAACAAAAAACATTACAAAAACAAAAAGAAAGATAAAAATTAGCTAACAATCTACAATCTAAAAATTTAAAAATCTAAAATATCTAGGAAATCTAATCATTCAGGAATCAATACATGTATAACTACAATTTTAAAATGCTGCATGACGAGTAGTTCTTAAAAATTCCCTTGTGCCGGCCATGGTGCGAATCGAGTCCGGCAGCGCATTCCATGTCTTTGCAGCGAAGTACCAAAAAGACCTAAGACCATGCTTGGTACTTCTTACTTGGGGCAACGAGAGCATGTTTGCGCCCCTTAAGTTATATTTTGTGTCTATTACTTTGAGTAGGTTTGCAATGGGGGTCGGTGCCCTCTCCTGGAAGCAACTATTTATTGTGATAATATTAGTATAATAGATTAATATTAGTAAACTGTTTATTTATTCGACAAAAGTTTGGTCTGTAATTTTTTACAAATCGGTATTTAAAAAACCAGCGCACTTAAACACTTTGGAGGATATTTTCAGTGATTCCACATTTAGTGAGTCACACCCAAATTTTAGTGCGTTTTGCCAATAGCTAACTTCTATTACGACGGGAATATTCGAATCAAAGGGATAAAAAAATTTAAAAAAGTTCAATGGTTTGTCCTTCTATTTATGTTTTAGTATAATGCTGATCTAGCTCTGATCAAATGTTGTTTTCTCCTGGTATAGATTTGGTATAAGCAGGTGTTCTGTTTCGGATTGTTTCCCAGGAAATTGATCCTTCTACCAAATATGTTTAAAATAAGTTTTTCCTCAATAACAATACACATTGTTTACATAAGATCAAGCCGTAATTTATTGTATCTGACCTTAAGTTAACCTTTCGCTGGCATTTGCCTGGAAATGGCCATCCTTCTTGTTTTTGATCGTTTTCTAGTAAAGATATTCAGTGTTTCTTACCGAATCTATACCAGCCGATATCTTGTTATTTAAGTTAGTTTTACTGTATTTATTTTAAATAACAATAATCTTTAGATCTTTTCATTTGAAGGTGACTGTCAGTGTCAACACTGTATTTTTAATAATGTAGCTGAAAGTTGTTAACACGTACACCTTAATTTATGGAAATAGGCGTGGACTTGTAGTACCGCCTTTCTTCTTGGAAAGTTGCTGTTTTACAACAAGAACACTGAACACTGCTTGAAACTTCATCCGAGTATATTACAAACTCATGATTGTGAATGTGTAGTTTTTTATCGATACAAATATTCATTGTAATTTTTATATTTCTCCCGTTGCTTTATTTTGGTTGGACATATCGAAGAACCTAGTGAAAATCTTGAAAGAACGGTACATTTTTCACAGTAAGTAAAGGGAAGGTACCCATTTCCAATTCCATGACTAACCAATCATAGAAGGGCTTACGTAAGCCTATGTTAGTAGTTGATGAGTTTTTGACAGTAGGTTGTCAATCATACTCCAACCAACATAAAAGCAACGCGAGAAGTTCTTCACTAGAGAATGTTGTATTGAAGCTGTAAAGAGAACTTGTAAGAATACAGACAAGCCTTGAACAACAATTGTGTGTGCCTATTGAACTTAGCCAACAACAGGAGTACACTGAGCTAGTAACCCCCTTGGTTAGACGAGAAACGTTCTAACACAGTTGACGTTTTTTACAAAGGCAGGCGAGTAAACTACACCATTAAGTAAGTTCTCCATCGTTTAAATGAAGACCTTTTGTTCTGGGGAAACGCACCGTAATATTTGTAGAGGTATTGTTTACGAAGTTGAAGTCTAAATTAGTTAAAAATCAGTCAAGTCTTCTCACCCGCTCGACAGCGGTCTGGTGGGTGAAGTACTCAGCTGAGTTTCTTAAGAAAAGATCGATGAACTGCAACTACAGGTTTTGTGGTGAAGTGGTCTCAGTTAATAGTTAATTTAAATTCCGTGGGTTGCTTTACTTAACTTGACGCTATTGTTCTAGTTATCTGTTTTGACACTGTTAAATGCAAATTTCTCTTAGTAAATTGAACGAAGGGAGATCGCCCATCTAGATCAGTTCGCAATAATTTGCTTTTCGTGCCGAGATCCGTCCCAAAGGTAAGGAGCTTTCTTGCTTTTGTGTTATGAATGAGAATCGTTAAGGTGTTGGGGACTTAATAATAATGATCATTAATCCCAGCAACCTGAACAATGAACGGACCTCTAAAAGTGATCACGCAACCGAACTACTTCCAGTAATCCTGCTCACTGACGAGCATCAACTACAACTTAAACATGATTTCAGGTTGCAAACATGAGTCTCGAAGCTGTAAATTGACGAAGGGTTAGAAGACCATTTTGAACAGATGTACATTACAGATACGTTTTCTTGCGTTAAAATGAGAAAGGCATTGACTTCAACATTGACGTTCCACGTGAAGAATCTCATGAATCGTTTCAGCATATTAATGATCACGCAAGTGGCGCCTTTTAACGTTAAAGAACAAGAAAGTATAGACACTCGCTATATAGTATCCCCCTGTCTATTCAAACAACAAGCACATGTTCAGAAGTAGCAATATTCACTACTGAATTCGTAAAAAATAAATGTCAACAATTTTGTAACTTGGCATTGTTTTCTAACGTTAATCATGGTTTACACTAGTGACAAACGCCGAAATTCACTTCGCCTTCTCAATGCATGTTTTATGCCACAAGTGTGTCGGACACAAAATAAGCAGAAAAATAATGACATCAGCAGTAACGACATAACCACAAAAAACTGAAGTTTTCTGTTTGCCATGATGTTATATGTCATTATGTCCCCAGTGTGAAGCAGGCCTTTATTCATGGCATGGTTGAATGAACGCACCGCTAACAAGAAATAACCAGAAACATGCAGAAATGGTCCGGCAATGCTTGAAGGGGAATTTGGTAATCTTACTGATTTTACGAGGATGTTTGTATGGTTTTGCATCCCAGCTACACTAATATCGCAAACTTTGCAAAATCGATTCATCGCGATACTAAATCTTTGCAAATTTTGGGTTCTTTCTTGATACATCAACACCCGCTGTTTAGCATGAATGAATATGAATATTCTATTAAACGGGAGTACCAAACCAAGGCATTCCACAGGCTGAAATTGAGCTGGCCGAAATAATTTAATCAGGTATACAAATCTTCATGGGAGTTTCATATTATCGAATCCTCGCTGCGGGGAGGGTAAAAGAAGGAATGAGTTTGCGGAATGGCCTGTGGCATGGCATGCCGAATGGCATAATTATACGAAATATTCGGCGAGAGTCTGCAGCATCAAAAAAGCTGCTGCTCTTATAAGATTGGAGCGAAAACATGACGCGCTCTTCGGTTAATTTATTCCCCGCGTAAATCGTATTTCGTATAATTATGCCATTCCGCACGCCATGCCACAGGCCATTCCGCAAACTCATTTAGCATACCAAACAAACCTTTGTAGTATCTGCATCCATTCGTACATTCTGTAGCCATTGCGCTCGAAGGTTGAATCCTCCAGAAACAAAAAATCTAAACGATTTGTTTCCGCGAGTGTTTACTTTGTATTTGAGATTGCTAAGAGAAACAAACCAAGAAAAACTAGAGATCGCTCGTTTGGAATAAAACCAGCGATCCGGAAAACTTGCTATTAAAGAGCTTATACGCTGAACAGTCTCTCTGTACATGTGAGCTTGCACTCGCAGGAAAATTCCTTTTCGTTCATCCCAAAACGCCTCGTTTTGATACCTAGTGCCAGTTTTTTTCCCGCGCACCCACCATTTGTGAAGCGGTGTGCGTCACGAAATTCGACCAACCAGAATGCGTTATTTGATCAGTAGTCTTTGCGCCCAAGAACATCAGTCTGGAGAGGTCAGCCTGTTGAAAATCTCGCCATTAACAAAGTCTGTGACATTTTATCCCCGTCGAAATTCGTTTCAAAGTCAGAGGAACAAATTGACTTAATGCTGGTTAGGTTACCATTTAAGCTGAAGCATTTGTTCGGGTTTGTAGCCATTTCAAAGGTGAAGACCTTGCACCTGCCGCCATGTTACTTTGGTCGTTTATTTACTGCATTTCTTACTCTTGCCGGGTTTGGCCAATACTTTTTCACGTTAAGCTAGCTTATCCTTTCTACTTTGGAATTTTTGGGGTCTACTCGGGTCTACCCCTGATGGTTTTTCCGTTGGAAGCCGTTGAACCAATAAAGAATCTATGAAGAGATCGTGTGAACCAAGTAGCCCAACTCCCGGGAAACCGACCGGAAAAGCCAACGGGCAAATGCTATTTCTCTCCAAGAAATCCAAGAAGGAAATGTAGATCTCGTCCACCCTGAGGTAAAACAGCAAACTAAAAATGAGCGAAAGCAATGAAAAATAGACTGCGAGCAGTCGTACTTTTTCCTTGGATCACGCGTGCGAGGTGACAGTAAAATTATGCAAATTACACAAAATCGCGCGCTACAGAATGACTTAGGAGAAAGAGACCGCTCGACCGCTAGCGGTCTAAAGAAATGTATAACAAGCGTCTATAAGCAGACGTGACGGCACATAATACTAGTTTAGGAATCAGCATAAAAAATTCTCGCCTTTGATTGTCTTCGAACTAACCTGCGTAGCAGTTGTTTTCGTTTCCTTTGACCCAAGCGGGGCGTCTTTCGTGCTTGCCCCACTTGGCTCAAAGGAAACGGAAACGACTGCTACGCTGGCTATTCTCGAGCCGGGAATAACTCGGCAACAAAATCGCCTTGTGTATCCAACAAGAAGCATCTACGGCTGCCACTAGACGTAAAAATTTGTCAAATTGCTTTCTTTAGTGATAGTTTTTGGAAAAGGAAGCAAAGTTTGGATGCCCAGTTTCAGTGCGACAGTAAGTCGACCTAAGTCTTACGTTCGGGTCGTGACCAGAGGCAAATGAACCATTTCCATACTTTTACCCAGCACCCTTTGTGGGTGGTGACGCACACCGCCTGACGGTGTATAAAGGAGGAATCTTCGTGTATCCCGCAGTCAATTTTACAATCTGTATGGTGTGAAAGAAATGTGATGTTATAATAGTAATAATAATAATAATAATAATAATAATAATAATAATAATAATAATAATAATAATAATAATAATGATAAGGCTTTATTCAATCTGATCAATGTAAACATCGGTACTATGAACAGGAGATATCAGAGGTTATCCCTATCGAGGGTATCCCCTTTTAAATCAAAGCAATTGAAATCAACTCAAATGTTAGTTTTTGAGGAGAGGGGAAAACCGGAGTACCCGGAGAAAAACCTCTCGGAGCAGAATAGAGAACCAACAAACTCAGCCCACTTATGACGCCGAGTCCGGGAATCGAACCCGGGCCACATTGGTGGAAGGCGAATGCTCTACCACTGCGCCAACCCTGTTCCCCTGTTGTAAGCCTGGTAAATAAATGATAGATGCATTTTATTTCAGAGTTTCGCGAGTATGCTTGTGTCACTAAATGAAATAATACATCTATCAATCTGTATGGTGTTTTGATCTAAATGTTAACGTATTTAACAGCACGATGCCATCCAAAGACTACGAGATCCTAGCAAACGATGAAAACGATGAAACGCGTCAAGAGAAGTCCTCTCATCCAATGTCTTCGGCAAATTTTCTCTCCCGTCTGACCTTCTACTGGATGAACGGTATCTTCAAAATAGGAAACAAGCGGCCATTGAACCAATCAGATTTTCTTCCGCTTCATGACGACGACAGAACACGCGACCTGACAGAGCGGCTTCAAAAAGAATGGAACAACCATGTACAAGAATGTAACAGCACCGCGGGAAAACAACCCAAACTTTGGAAATGTGTTCTCAGAACGATTTACTGGAAGGAGATTTTATACCTTATGAGCTTTTGGTTCATAGAATCCATCTGCCGAGTTTCACAGCCACTTGTTCTTGGTTTGCTCCTCCGTTTGTTAAGTGCAACCGAGATGAATCGCACACTAACATATACTTGCTGTTTGCTGTTAGCATTGGCTGGATTGTCCTCTGCCTGCGTACATTACTCCGCTTACAAATTTGAGTTGCTTGGTATGAGGCTGAGTAGTGCCCTAAGGGGAATCATTTATCTCAAGGCAAGAGTTTGTATTACAGCGAAAATACCTGGTGCGTTCTGCGTTTTTATCCAAGAATAATTTTAAAAAGTCTCGAACAAAATGCATTACTCGCTTGAAACTTGCAACGTTGAATTGATTATTGTAGCCTTTTAACCGTAGCCTCATTTGAAAGTTTCAATTCACGCGGTCTTCACGTGGGAAGTTTCGTTGTCGCAATTTTGGTTCAGCAACTTTCCCTTCGTCTGCCTTTTTCAACATGATATTTCAAGCGATATTTCACTTGTTTGGAAACCTTAATTATGTAAATTATAATCTCTTCTCTTACAGTGATAGAAACGCTTTACCTGGTTCTGGCAGCCATCACTGTCGAACGTTTCCACTTCCACATTTAATAGGCTCTATTGACGACATTATCGACATTCAACATTATTGTCGACATTATCGACATTCAACATTTATTAAAATAAGGCTGCGGTTGAATGTTTGAAAGTTTGAAACGGAAAACGCGATTCGTTTGTGATTATTGGATATTATTCTTGAAGTAACACAAGGAACGCGCCAGGTATTTTCATTGTAAACTTCATTTTATAACGAGCAACCGTTCTTCAGGTCTTGGCTGAAATCTTAATTACTCTCAACGTCGACAAAGAAATGTAGAGAAGTGGATAGCTACGGGACTGATTGACAGAATAAACGACTAGCGTGGTGTCTGACTGACCGAACGCAGATCAATAAAGTAACCCATCGACAGAATGACTAACTGTCCGGTTGGCTTTGCAATGATCTGTCTGACTGACTGACCGGTGACTTACTAACTAAATGACTGATCCCCGTGTGACTCGCTAACCGACTGACTGACTGACTAACTAAAGTGAGTGAGAGAGTGCCTGTCTGACCTAGTGACTGGCCGTGGCTGACTGACTGACAGACCACTTATCGAATACGCTGTCTGGCTAATTGATTGATAAGCGTGACTGGCACTCTGGCTTGTTAACTGACTGACTGAGCTAGCGGATGATCGAATATATGACCACATGGTGTCTACACGTAGAAATTTGACTCAAAGTACAATATTAGGCCAATTTCACCTTGTATATATTCTTCTAATTACATATTTTGCTTTTGTGAACGTTCTTCATGATCGCAAGCATCACTTGCACCTTAAACAGGTTTTGTTGTATCTTTGCATTTGTCCGCAGATTCCTCTGATCAGTCAGCAAAGCATTCAGGTAACAACAGAAGGGAACATCATATCCCTAATATCAAACGACGTCCAAAGAATGGAACTGGCCCCCAGAGTAATATTTTCTTCGTCCTTGTCTGGTTTCGAGTTCGTGGCTGCGATATGCTTACTGTTGTACCTCATCGGTTGGCAGGCATTAATAGGAGTTGGCTTTCTAATGGCGTTAATACCTTGTGTCATCGAAATATCGTCTGTTTGTGCTCGACTGCGACAGGAAACCGCTGAAGTGGCGGACCGACGTATTTCGCTAATGAACGAGCTGGTGACTGGCATTCGCGCTCTAAAGACGCATGCGTGGGAGGAAAACTACCGTGAAAAAGTTGAAGAAATTAGAAGGTGAGCACTCTCGTTCCTAGAATTCCCCGCGGTTTCAGTTTTAGTCGGTTATTAATTTCAGTTGGCTCTGTCCTTAAGTATTTTAATTGATGCTTTTTAGACACTTCTTAGGTCAACTGAATTTGTTTTTAATATTATTACTCTTATAACAATTTTCAAATTTTGCAAGTATAAATTAATAAAAAGTTGCTTTTAGGTATTTATCTTAAGTACTTATCTTAATTTTCAAGTTTTCTAACGAATTACCAAAGTCCTATGGTAAGTCTCATTTTCTAGTAGTGTAAGGACCGATAGACTCAGCACAAGTGTTTGGCACTGTAAAGGATACTGTCGAAATACCTCTGTTGTCAAATGGTCCTATTTGATTTAGTTTGAGTTACCTGTAGCTGCCAATGCCACATTAGCATGTTTTATTTTATTCCTTGTGAGAGCAATGGAGAAAACTGAGAACTGTGAATGTCTGAATTCATTTTAAAACTCATTAATTCAAACTAATGAGGGCATGGCAATCAAAAACACAGCGTTCACTTTATAATCACGTTTTTAGATAATTGTCGTAAACATTGTCCTAGTAAACCCAACAGAAACCCAACAGAAATAGCTGGGCAAATACTCCAGGGCCTCGTTTTAAAACATCGGAAGAAGCTTTCAATCTTGCTAAAGTTGCTGTTTTGGTTTTATCCAAGTGAATGTAAATATAGAAATACATCAAGTGTTGCGATGATTGTCGCTATGCAAAATTAAATTTTCAGTGTCTACATTTGTTCTGTTGAATCGATGTTATCGCTCACACTGGACCCCGAATGAATTTTATTGCGGCTTCTGTCTGGGCGAATTTCATCCGCTAGTTGAGAGGGCATGTATTTGTTTAGACAAGATTATGCCAAGTTGTCACGCTTCATCAATAAAAAGAGAAAAACAGACAAAAAGCTTTCCTAAATAAAAAATTTATTCAGATAGGTCTTGTTATAGGTATAAGAAGCGAAAGCGTATAATTTCCGCCGCGAGGCGATTTGCAAGCGATTTGAAGTTAGTTTTGAAGCAAATTTATCGGAGCACAGTACGTTTTCCAAACATTTTCAAGAACTCTAATAAGATTAAATTTAGAAATACAATTAACTATAAAAATGAGCGAAAAAATGGAACGACAGAATTTCAATGCCGACAAATGGCAGCTTACCATTAGTCGCGATATCCATGGTGAAGGAAATGGAAGACCAGAGGTCCGCTGACATAGTAAAGAAACATCTTTCTGACTTAAGCAACAAAATTGACCACATTCTTCAGCCAGTTTTCAGTAGCCGTAAACTTGGTGACGATCTTAAAGTGCAGGAGCCTAAGCCACCCTTGATCAATCAACAGTGTGTTGTGTATCACTTTGTATGTGATCTGTGTGATGCAGATTACGTCGGCTATACCAGCCGTCACCTTCACCAACGCATTGATGAACATCGGTTCTCGGCCATCGGGAAACACCTAAAGAATAATCACCAAGTCGACACAATTGGCGACCTGACAAGTAACTTCACAATCCTAAAGAAATGTCAGGGAAAGCTTGATTGTTTAATATTCGAAATGCTTTGGATCAGAAAGAAGAGACCGAGTCTAAACACCCAGTCAGACTCCATTTGTGCAAAACTATTTGTCTAACGGACAAAACTCCCATGTTACGTTATGACACCTTCTGAATGAACACCGGACAGTTACTTTCAGTTTTAATTTAATTTATTCTATTTCACACCTTTACTTTATGTATAAATTATCTTTTTTTTTTCTGTTGCATTCTTTACTTGATAATGGTGCCAGGATGACACCGAAACGTCGTTCCGTTTTTTCGCTCATTTTTATAGTTAATTGTATTTTCAAGAACTGTACGGAATACGAAAAATCGGTCAATAACAATAGTATTTCAGTACAAATTCACAATCAAACCTGTAATAATTTGTGTGCTTTGTTTTCCTAGAAGCAATCAAACATTACTAAGAAAGTCCGCGGATTAAAAGTTGATTTGGGATCCGCCCGCTCATCGGCTTGGTAAAACCACAAATCGAAGAATAATTTCTTCGCCGTTAATGCTTGATTTCCGCTGTTAAAACTGTCAAGCGTTCCTTAGAAGTTCCTCTTTCCAGTTACCGTTTCGAAAAGGTGTGTTTTCCTTCTAAAAACGCGAAATTATCATCACTGTCAGTAGGATTCCTCTATCCTTTCCTCCAGCTTTACCAAGTGGTTTATGAGAGTGAATAAAAATGACTGAGGTCCTAAAGTTGGATAACCAGAACAACAAAACTAATGCAGTGTTTCACCGAACAAAATAATCATTTGCATCTGGTCCATAGGGATTTAAAAAAAAGGTGTGCCATTGTACATTTTATCATATTTTCAGACTTTACAAAGATGATAAGCTTATTATCTAAGATGATAAGTCTCAGAAGATGGAGATGTAAGACAAATTAGCCATTCAATGGCAATGATTGGTCTTTGAACTATGGCAGCATTGTGAGTTCAATTTTACCTCCCTTCTCGTATAAGCAACACACGGATTTTTCGACATCAACAATCTGTCTCAGTTATGAAAAGGAAAGCATATCTCACAAAAACTTTAGAAGTGTACAATGTATTTATGCAACAGACAGCTCCTGTGTATCTCATTATCCACCCGGTAGTTGTTGTATTGTGTTTCTTTTTTTACATTCTAGGGATGAAATTTGGCTTCTCCTGAAGAAGAGCGCCCTGCTATCGATTTTAGAGAGTTTTCCATTTAGCACAAGCGCCATGGCAGCCTTCTTGGCGATTTTGACTTTCGTGTTCACTGGTCAAGTACTATCACCTTCAATGGTCTTCGTGACACTGTCTTTCATAAATCTACTTCGAGTAAATCTATCTACGAGGTTAGCTAATGCTTTTCCTTTAGTGTTTGAGCTGTTTGTGTCCTTAAGAAGAATTGAAAGATTTCTGTTGTTGGAAAACATGCCTCTGGATCAGCTAGAATACAACCAAGCATCTTCTGGCAAAGAAAGTATTCTTAAACCTGAAGGCAACACATTTCCACAAGTGTTAGACAGAAAACTTGCTCCCACTGTTGACAAATGCATCTCTAAAAATCAAGATACAGTTCATCTCCCTTATAATGATGGAAATATCAATAGTTTCAAGTTACCTGGGAAAGTAAATATGCACTTGTCAGTATCAAGTCTCTCATGTAAATTGAAAGAGGACGAGAATGGAGGAAAGTATCTTCTTCGAGATGTCAGTTTTGAAGCAACTGATAAAGGTCTTACTGTCATCACTGGTCACGTTGGCAGTGGAAAATCAACACTCCTGGCCGCAATCGCTGGCGAGATAATCAAGTCAACTGGAACCGTTTCTTGTCCCGGAACTATAGCTTATGTACCCCAGACGGCTTGGGTTTTCCCTGGAACTCTTAGAGAAAACATCTTATTTGGTGAGGCGTACGACGAAAAGAAATACACTGAAGTAGTCCAAGCATGTGCCCTGAAAGAAGACATTAATAGGTTTCCAAATGGCGACCTTTCATTTGTTGGAGAACATGGAGTAGTTTTAAGCGGAGGTCAGCGGGCTCGTGTCAATCTGGCACGCGCAGTATACGCAGATGCTGGTGTGTATCTATTGGATGATCCTCTCAGTGCTGTGGATGCCAAAGTAGGTGAACATATATTTGAACAGTGTATCTGTAGGCTGCTTAAAGAAAAGATTGTCATCTTGGCGACATATGCTGAGAAGAACATGAAGGCAGCTGAACAAGTAGTGATTCTTCACAAAGGCTCTGTGCAAGGAAAAGGCAGTTTTCATGAACTACAAAATGAAGGGAAAGCTATCATTGATCCATCTGCCACCGCCAGCCAAGAACAGACGAGAATGCCGCAAGCAAGAGTAGAAAGTGAAACAGCGCAGTCGTATTATGGGTCATTTGATGACAGCTTTGTTGAGGATTTGGAGATCTCAGAAGAAGACAAGGCCACTGGGAATATTTCATCTGCGTTGTATTGGGATTATTTTAGAGCAGGGATGCATCCCATTGCAATGATTACCGTTGCCATTCTATTCCTAGCTAGCCAAGGTTAGTAATATTAGTTATGTCTGAGAACCTTAACACCAAGGTTGAGAAAGTTAAATTCCACTGAGTGTGATCCAAAATGGAAACCAGTGGAAAATTCAATCCCTTTCATCTTACAAATCTCATCTGGTGTGTTCTTTTTTCCTTGTTTCGTACAGTAATTATAAAAATTTTAAGATTTCTTCACGCGTGCAAAATACTAAGGTGAATTTTAAAATAAATGTCTTTACAGCGGCTGCCTTAATTATACTGCGCGTGGCCACAGTTGGGTAAGAAAATGTTACTCCGACAGTTTTGTGCCAGGGTATAATTTAGTAATTCGGGGTAATTAAATCAATGATAGAGCCCAGTTAAGGAAAAACCCAAACTGACAAAGTTAATTCTCATAGTCACCTGACAGCCTGTCTACCATGTTAGATCAGCGGCTCGTGGTTTTTCCTTCTTTCCATTAGTTTGATTTATCCTCTTCAAGTCTTTTGAGTGTTGAACTCGTCTAGGTAGACATCGATTTCATTTCTATATGTTCCCTAAGAGGTTCTCAATATGACATAAATGACAAGTCACAAATTACTGTTATTTTTCTTCTCTGTAGCTGTAATGGTATCTCCTAACGTCTGGCTTTCTTATATGACAGAGATGACTGCAAAAAACCAACAACACGAGACAACATTGGGTATTTATGCCAGCCTGGTCTCCGCTGCCTTTGTTTTGGCCATCATCCGTGCCTACGTTTTCTTCTATGGTTTGCTTAGAGCTTCCAAAAATATACACAATAAAATGGTCGCCTGCGTTCTTCAAGCCCAAATATTATTTTTCGACACAAACCCCGCGGGTCGAATATTGAACAGATTCTCCAGAGACATTGGAGCAATTGACGAGCTTCTACCCAAGATATTTCTGTTAGCCACCCAGATACTTCTAGTTGTGATTACCGCAGTGTTAGTGCCCTCTTTCACGAATTTCTGGCTCGCGCTCGTTACACTACCCATTTTCACGACATTCGCGTATGTAGCGCGGTATTACTTGAAGACTTCACGAGATTTGAAAAGGCTGGAGTCAATCTGCCGCAGCCCTGTGTTTTCACATTTCTCTGAGACCATGGCTGGATTACAAACCATTCGCACTCGGAAAAAGGAAAGGGACTTTATTGACAAATTCTATCAGTAAGTATTGTGGCCCATGACCCGCAGTCTCTATCTCTTATACTGGGCCTTGCAGTTGACCCTTTCCCAAGCATATTTAATTTTAGAACGAGTCTCAACAGACCTTTAGGACGCCAACAGCTCAAAACCCAATCAAAGAAGAACAATGACAACTACATTTGTCATACCTAGTCATGCGCTCCTGGCCCCAG
This sequence comes from Pavona decussata, assembly GCF_977016875.1. NCBI lineage: Eukaryota > Metazoa > Cnidaria > Anthozoa > Scleractinia > Agariciidae > Pavona > Pavona decussata. The sequence goes on from NW_028145466.1 coordinate 1,183,185, forward strand.
TTGTTCAAAGATTACTCTATCCAGTCGGCAAAAGTTGGGATTGTGTGAAAAACTTGCCAAAATTGCCTACAATGAAAAACTTACCTTGTCTAATTTAAAAATTAGACGGACCAGTTTGGATGAAAACGCGCGCACTTCAGGTGTCATCTATTATCAGTAGGATTTCATCCCAAGATAGACCGGTGTCCTTTCTAGCTTGATAGAGTGGCATAGCTTTTCTAAATAACATGCATTGTCATTTGATTTGTCGTTAGTCATCAAGACCTACACAATCAGGTGTTTTCAATGGTATTTGCGAGCAGTCGGTGGCTTGGAGTAAGAGCTGAACTCCTGTGTTCACTGTTTATAGCTGTAGTTGCTTTCATGTCTGTCCTTCTATCTCAAACTCCAGGTAGGAACTTAGACGACAGATGAAATTGAGTACACGATGTTTATATTTCAGAGCTTCAGTCATTTTGTGTTATTGTACAACAACTTATTACTTTAATCAGACTTTTAAAAAAGACAACCAGGAAGCTATCAATATTTAATTATAATTGTCTCGATTCATTTGCAGATAAAAATTCACATTTAATGTTACAAGAAAATGGCTACAAAAGCCGGTATGACTGTGCATATCAAGAACAGTTAAAAATAATTATTACATAATACAAGATGACAATTATATAGCTAAGAATATCTAAATCTTATACCGCTCATATTGTTTTAAATTCTTCTACCAATTACATTATAAATTATTCAAAAACATTGTTTAAAAGCTCAGTTCTTACAAAAGTTCAGGGTTGATTTTCGGTGTCTGAGTACTCTGTGATCTTTGGCGTAGTGATGAAGCCGAAAGTAATTCATGCAGCGTGTGGTGTCTGTTTCTACCCAGTTTGCTGAAAAGAAGACGCTAGAATTGTTTAACGATTGATGCACTTTAACAAACTTCGTCGTATTACGCCTTTTACAACGTCCTTTTAGAAAGATAATTATCTACAATTGGAAGCACTTAATAAATTGCTCGTCAAATATCTTAAGGAACACCCATATTAAAAAAAAATCCAGCACACTTCAACACTTTCTAGAATATTTTCAATGAATTTCAACCCCGCAAGATTAGGCATTTAGTGAGTAACACCCAAATGTTAGTGAGTCATACGTATACCCAACTTTTCTTCCATCATTTGATGACGAAAGTTGAGACATACAGAGCGGTGTAGATTGTCTGTAAATGAAAGAGCTCTACCAGTTTTGACCCCATTTTGAACCACCAAGAAAGAGGTAAATTTATTTGTATATTTTAACTACATCACTTCTATTTCTTTTGCAGCATTAGCTGGACTCGCTCTTGTCTACGTCATTGAGACATCCAAAATGTCGCAATATGCAGTGCGACAGTTTTCAGACGTTGAGAACCAGATGACGTCCGTCGAAAGAGTCCTGGCCTACACTAGTCTCGACTCTGAGCCAGGGTACAAAATCAAGACACGTGCACCAATAAACTGGCCTCATGATGGTCGCGTGACCTTCAAAAATGTTGCCTTGAGATATTACCCAGGTGCACCACAAGTGCTCAAAAATTTAAACTTTGAGATTCAAGGGAAAATGAAGGTAGGAATTGTCGGACGAACTGGAGATGGAAAGTCGTCCATTGTAGCTGCTCTGTTACGCATGCCTGAAGCTGATGGAGAGATACACATTGATAACGTACCCATAAAAGGCATTCACCTACAGGAATCACGAAAGTGTATTTCTGTCCTCACTCAATCACCTGTTCTCTTTAGTGGGTCGCTTAGAAAGAACCTCGATCCACTGGAGAAACACAGAGATGACGAGCTATGGAATGTCCTTGAAGAAGTGGAACTAAACAGTATGGTGGAAAATTTGGAGGGACAGCTTGACTACGCCATTTTGGAGAAAGGTGGGAACCTGAGTGTCGGTGAACGGCAGTTGATCTGTTTGGCTCGTACGTTACTACGACAAAGTAAGATCGTTATACTGGATGAACCCACAGCAAATGTGGATCCCAATACAGAGACGACCATCTGGACCACCGTGCGCGAGAAACTAAAGAATTCCACTGTGATCACGATAGCGCATAGACTGAACACTGTCAGAGACTGTGACGTCATATTAGTGTTAAGAGAAGGCCAGGTGGCTGAGCTGGACACTATTGAAGCACTCATGCGTCGGGAGGGAGGGATTTTCTACGGCATGGCGGCTTCTCAAAGTTTTGTCCTTTAATTGGTTTCAACTGTTTTGACGTCATCTTAGTATTCAGAGAATGCCAGGTGGCTGAGCTGGACACCTTAGGAGCTTTCATGGGTCGGGAGGGACGGAATTTGTACATTATGGCTGCTTCTCAATTTTTTTTGCTCTTGAATTGGCTTTGATAAAGTCAAACTCGCATTACGGTTATCCGCAAGCGTGCATGGTAGGTAGTTTAGGTAGGCAGGCGTGCATGGTAGGTAGGTTAGGTAGGTAAACTTTATTTATACACGGTAAAAACATCAGCACAAAGATAATTATAATTATGAAAATACTGTTTTACATGTTTGCCGTGTGGGAGTATGAGGTAGACATTAGGCGATTGATTTCGCTTTTAAACGATTGAAAGGATCTAATTGCTCTGACTTTTTCAGGAAGATTATTCCATACCAATGCCCCACTGTAGCAGAAACTGCGTTTTAGGTAATCAGTATGGGTCTTCGGCAGAGTGAACTTATGATGCTTATCCCTTAGTTCGTAGCCCATGCTGAAAGGTGTAAACAGGCCTTGAAGGTACTCCGGAGTCTGTTTATTTACCGTTTTAAACATAAGTTTCATTTTTAATTTCATCTTTCTGGTAGATAGGTCATCCCATCCTAGTCTAGCACGAAGGGCAGTAGCAGTAGAATAATAATCAGACTTAGTGATAACCCGTAGGGCACGAGTTTGTAGTTTGCGAAGCTTGTCGGAGCTCGATAAAGAAGTATAGCCGTGTCTTCCTTTATAAAGGGCCTTAGCCTTTTAAGTGCACCAATACCAGGGGAAATAGACTTAGTAATTTCGTTAACCTGTTTGGACCATGATAAATGTTGGTCAATGTAAATACTCAAGGATTTAGTGTCACAAACTCTGGTTATTGCCTGGCCTTCGATTTGTATTTTGAATGAATGGGTAACAGTATTAGCAAGTCTTTGATGCGAGCCTATTACCATTAACTCGGTTTTAGCAATATCTAGACTTAATCTATTCGCCTTCAGCCAATCGTGAAGGTTACTTGGTTCGCTATTTACTAAAGTTTCTGTTAACACCGTTTAAAAGAACTCAGATGTTACAAACTTTCAGAGTTGATATTCAGTTTCTGAGTACCCTGTGATCTTTGACGTAGTGATGAAGCCAAAAGTTATTCATATAACGTGTAGAGTCTGTTCTTACTAATTTGCCGAATAGTCGCCGCTCGCTTCGGATGTATATCGTGTGTAAATGAAAGTGGTCGTTGACCCCATTTTGAACCACCTTCCTAGACGAAAGAGGGAAATATATTTGCATATTTTAACTGCATCATTTTTACTTGCTTTATACAGCATTAGCTGGACTCGCTCTTGTCTACATTGTTGAGACATCAAACATGTCCCAATATGCAGTGCGACAATTTTCAGAAGTTAAGAACCAGATGACGTCCGTCGAAAGAGTCATGGCCTGCACTAGTCTCGACTCTGATCAGGGCTACAAAATCAATAAACGTCCACCAATAAACTGGCCTCATGATGGTCATGTGACCTTCCAAAATGTTGCCTTGAGGTATTTTCCAGGTGGACCACAAGTACTCAAAAATTTAAGCTTTCAAATTCCAGGAAAAAAGAAAGTAGGAATTGTGGGACGAACTGGAGATGGAAAGTCGTCCATTGTAGCTGCTCTGTTACGCATGCCTGAAGCTGATGGAGAGATTCACATTGATAACGTAGCTATTCGAGAAATCCAACTACAGGAATCCCGAAAGTGTATTTCTGTCCTCAGCCAATCACCTGTTCTTTTTAGTGGGTCGCTTAGAAAGAACCTCGATCCACTGGAGAAACACAGAGATGACGAGCTATGGAATGTCCTTGAAGAAAATGGAACTAAACAGTATGGTAGAAAATCTGGAGGGACAGCTTGACTACGTTATTTTAGAGAGAGAAGAGAACCTGAGTGTTGGTGAACGGCAGTTGATCTGATTGGCTCTTACGTTACTACGACAAAGTAAGATCGTCATACTGGATGAACCCACAGCAAATGTGGATCCCAATACAGAGACGACCATCTGGACCACCGTGCGCGAGAAAGTAAAGAATTCCACTGTGATCGATCACCATAGACTAAACACTGTCAGAGACTGTGACGTCATCATAGTGTTAAGAGAAGGCCAGGTGGCTGAGCTGGACACTTTGAAGGACTCATGGGTCGTGAGGGGGGATTTTCTACAACATGACTGTTTCTCAAAATTTATTCCATTAATTAGTTTTCAGAACTACGGATAATTATTGCACTTAAATTAAGCGCAAGTTTTCATCATTATCCATTTCATCGCAAGCTTACCTTGAAAGGCCCCCTTGGGCTATTTAGTTGAACGGCTGATAGCTATCTCCATCTTTGTCTTCATCACCGCTACAAAAATACTGCAACCAAAGGAGCGTACATGCGTGAAGTTTTGTTTAATTGGCATTTCTGTTGTCTTATGTCATAAGAGTGTCTAAATCTTGGCCAAATCCTATAATCAAGGCACTGATCAGTTATGAGACAACTTGAAGCAACTGGACCAAGACAACCCCAGAGAGAAGTTTTCAAGTGATGTTTCTGTTTATACATTCAGTTGTCATTTGACCGACTTACATGCAACGTCTGATTTGCAGTTCCGCGTCTTAAAAAATCACTAGTTTTTATACTGGGGTAAATTCAACTATATACTACAACGAAATTTTTCTATTGTTTCATAACTGTTTCATAACAAAACTTTTCCCAACTGTTGGGATTAGCTATATACGGAAACGAACTATATATTCCTCTCGGTATTCAGCATTTTGGTGGTGAGGGTATAAACGTAATTGTAGTTAACGAGATTTGAAAGCAAAGCATTGCTACTTGGGATGAGATTTGGGGCATATTCAGCTTGAAGGTATGGCTTTAAATAGCAAGCTTTATCTTTACAGCCGTTTTTAATTAGTGAATGATGCAGGTTTAGGTCTAGAGGTGCTTATCGTCTGCAAAAAAAGAGAAGGTAGATCCGTGGTCTTTGTTTAATGCAGTATAATCGATGGTACAATGTTAACATTGGTGCAAGTGCCATCTGCGATAAGAGTTGTTTCTGTGCTGCTACTCAGCAAATAACAAGAGTATACGGATTAAAAGTGCAAAATTTCAATTCTGGATATTCGTTATTGTTTGCATTGCTTATGAAATTAAAATAAAGCTTTCATTGTTTTGTATTTCAACGCTTTTTGAATAATTGTAGCTTAATTATCTCTGAAAAATACACGGTTAACCTCAACATTCTTTCTGGATTCGAATAGTCCTTTCTAAGATCTCTTTTTCCCGCATAGTTATAAAAACGCCTGACGAAAAAGGGCACCCAGAGGAGTTAAGAAAGCCCCCATCAGTCCTAAGTTCCCCCACGGCATCCATATGTTTTAAATATGTATAGGTTAATTAGCAACTTTTAAACATGGCTGGTTGCGTTTGTCAGGGTGACTTCTATAACTCGGTCCGAGAAGACAATAACAAAACAAACTACCAAACAGAAATATAACTGAAATTCATTTGAGGGGAAATGTTGTGTTGCATCCAGCTCTAAGGTTGGCTTAAATATTCTGCAACTGTAATTCGTTTTCATTCCATTCATTCTCTTGTTTGCAGTCCCCAAATATTACCACCCTACCCTTACCGAGGTGAATCAGCCATGTCTGACAACTGAGTGCATGTCCCTCCTCTGATGTACTGATTTGCTGCTCAATCAGCATGGAGAAAAATTCTCAATTTGCAAATGTTCGTCGTTTCTGGTTTGATGTGACCCACAACAACTCAATTTCTCTCCTGCTCGTTCTTTCTCGGTGTACGTTTCGAAAGATTCTAGTTAGTTGTATCTTTAACTTTAAAGTATTCGCCTTCGTCTCTCCGTATTTGAGCAAACCAGACATCTCTCAGCTTTCCTTTCGGTGGGAAACTAAAAAATCCGTGCGTGGCAGCCAGTCTAAATAAGTTAAAAATCATTCAAGTCTTCCTCACCCGCTCGACAGCGGTCTGGTGGGCGAAGTATTTGAGTTACTTAAGAAAAGATCGAAGAACTGCAGCTACAGGTTTTGCGGTGAAGACGTCTCAGTTAAAACTTAAATCGGATTCCGTAGGTTTCTTTGGTAACTTCACGGCCAAGTGCTACGAAGCTCATTGATTATTCATAAATAGAACAAAAGGGCAGGACATGTTATACTGTTAAATGCAAATTTCTCTCAGTAAATTGAAGGAAGGAAGATCGCCCATCTAGATCTGTTCGCAGTAATTTGCTTTTCGTGCCGAGATCCGTCCCAAAGGTAAGGGGCTTTCTTGCTTTTGTGTTATAAATGAAAATCGTTAAGGTGTTGGGGACTTAATGATAATGATCATAGATCCCAGCATGATGAACGCTAAAAGGATCCTCTAAAAGTGATCACGCACCCGAGCTGCTTCCAGTACTCCTGCTCACTGACGAGCATCAAATACATTAACTGTTGCCCTGTGTGGCATTCCTCTCTCTCTGTCCGGCTCTCAGAAAGAATCGAGAGATTGCAAAAACGCGCGTTACGCATCACCTTTCCTGCCTCCCACTACGAAGACGCTTTGAAGCTGTCTGGCTGCACGACTCTGTGCGCACGACGAGATTTCTTGTGTGCGAAAACGTTTGAAAAGATCAAGGATCCCGGGTCACGCCTTCACCATCTTATGCCACTGACTCGGGCGCGCGCGCACAGCCGCTCCCTACGCTTTAATGATAGGCCATCGCCGATGAAGTGTAGGACAGAGCGCTTTAAGAAAAGTTTCTTCCCCCATACGTGCTTTAAAGCTCATGGTCTCTAGCTGATCATTTTCGAACATTATTGATCATTTGTTGTGAACTTTTAATCATATCGAAATTGTAGGCTGTAAATTCGGAGTAATTTGAGAATGCAAAAATGTTAATTTAAAATAATTTTAACTGAAATGTAATGCCCAGTCCCGATCAAGTTGACAAGCTGTAATTTTACTAGGTTTATTCTTTTGTAATCTAATTACGCAATTGGCTTTATGCGCGACGTTTTTATAATAAAATGCTCTTATAACTTGAAGATTGACGTTCCACGTGAATGAACCTTGTAATGAATTTTCTCAACGTTTTAATCATCACGCGAGTGGCTCCTTTAAACGTAACAACAAGAAAGTATAAATAAATGTAAATATATGAAACATATACTTTGAACTGCGGATGAAAGATCAAATAGAAGAAATATTCTCGCAGTTACTACGCAACTTAAGCAGTTGCGAAAAGAAAGCCGGAAAAAACAATTCAGGCTTGAACGGGAATCGAACCCATAACCTCTGCGATGCCGGTGCAGTGCTCTACCAACTGAGCTATCAAGCCAACTGGGAGCTGGTCATATTGTGAGTTCGTAATGTACTCGTGAAGGATAAATAAATCAATGTAAATATATGAAACATATATTTTGAACTGCGGATGAAAGATCAAATAGAAGAAAGATCCTCGCAGTTACTACGCAACTTAAGCAGTTGCGAAAAGAAAGCCTGAAAAAAATACAGGCTGGAACGGGATTCGAACCTATGACCTCTGCAGGCAGAGGGCAGGACATGTTAGACCACTAGCTGTATAGTATCCCCGTTGTCCATTCAAACAAGGAGCACATTTTCAGTGCTAGCAATGTTCACTAGTGAATTGGTAAAAAAGAAAAGTGTAAACAGTTTTGTAACTTGGCATTGTTTTCTCACGTTAATCATGTTAATCAGCTGTTCTTGTGAGATCACTATAAAGCCAGGGACACACCTGGCGATTTTATACGCCGATCGCGGCAAATTTGATCGGCAGCGAAAATCGCAAGCGATTTTCGTGACCGATTGATGCGGACACACCTGGCGATTTTTTTCGCCGATCGCGGCGATGTGGCAGTTTTGAAAACTCATGAGATAAAATTGCCAACCTGATGGGTTGACTTTACTGGCGATTCGCAGCAATAAATGTAGAAAATCGCGGGAACGGGCACACTTGGCGAATGCCGGCGAATTTAATCGCGATATCTGACATGCCAGATATTGGCGATCGGCGAAAATCGCTATCGGCGCACCGGGCACACCTGGTGATTTTCGACGATCGCCGCGATGGCGGCGTATAAAATCGCCATGTGTGTCGCCGGCTTAAAATACTTGTGGATGAAAAAGTTAAGTAAATTTGAAACGGCTTGCGAGTTGGCTACCGTGTGATGTTTTTCACGCGTGCAATTTGGCCGCTGATGGATAAAAATATTTGAATATTTCTCCTAAAGAAATAATTCTAGTCTCTAAGCAAACGTTAACAAAAGGAGAATACAGGAAAAGTAATGTTTGGTTCTGGTCCGAAATATTTGAGGGCTTAAAATTAGAGCGTTTTTTAAACTGGTACAAATATGCGCTGCGAATGAATTACACAAGTCCGACACAAAATGTTTTTAAAAACAATTCACAACTCTGTGAATTTTTCTTCTACAAAAATAATTCTAGTCTCTAAGTAAACGTTAAGAAAAGAAAAATACAGGAAAAATAATGTTTGGTTGTGGACCGAAATATTTGAGCGCTTAAAATCACTGCGTGTTCTATTTTATTTTTTTATTTATTTAGCTTTGTCCCGATATGGACAGGGATACCGCAACAGCAAAGGCCAATTACTGCGGACCCGGGATATACGGAATATACGCACAAAGACCAGACCACAACACCGGGAACTACGTCCCCTACTCTTTGCGAACAGTGAGTGGGTTCTTTAACGTCCCACAGAGTTATTTACACACGCGGGTTGCAAGCACAGGGTTAAATTGATCGTGGCATTTCACATTGGCATACATAGAGGGACGGACGCACGGACGGAAGTGACGTCATAACCTAACTAAAAATGTTTACCAATTTCTCTTATCAATGGGGCTCCGCGCTCGCGCCCCCGCTATTATCAAATCCTCGCTGATATTCGTGCCACTTATACACTATTTTCTGACTGGACAAAAATCAAAACTTCTGAACTGCACTTGGATAAAATATCACTTCACGTTTTATGAATAGTTTCGTCTGTTTAGTTGTTAAGAATGTTCCGCGAAAATGCTCATACGTATGTCATTGTACGTAATATGAATGTCCTCAGAAACTAGAAAGAAAATTACGATACTTAGAGCTATACTTAGAACAAGACATTTTTTGTATTTCCTCGAATTGCGAAAAATCCGGTCGTGCGTGAATTTTCAGGTTCGGAACGAACTGGGCATTTTGTGAAACATTTTGCACAAAAGAACACTTATAAAGAGATATATATATGCTTCTTCTTTCTTTTTTTACTGCCAAAGCTTAATAAAACTAAAGTTCTCCTGTTCCAATCGTAAATTTCGTTTCAGAATCGATAAGTTTCTTCCGCTGATGTACTACAAAAGATGAATGGGTAAATGTTTAAACATTTCTGACAATTGTTTTGCTATAAGACTGCCCACATCAACATTTAAAAATTTTGACGCTGTGATATTTTCCGGTTTCGAGGTTATTATAAGAGTGAAAGAAAAAAGTAGTTTTATTTGCTTTTGCTCCTTGCCAGGTCAAGAAGAAATCTATCACCTGCAGCTATTCAGCATTTTGTATTCAATTCTCTCATCAGCAATTTACGTCACAAAATGATTCGCTTAGTTTTCTGTTGCTGGTCTTAATCCTGATTTTTTGCCTTTTGCAAATTTTTCACATGAATATATGTGACCATATATGTTGATTGCTTGCGAGACTTCTGTCCAACCTAAGGCTGCTGTTAGGTTGTTTTCGTCTTACTTGAATTGCCGACGTTGCTTTGTCTCATCGATTTCAGCGCATGTCTTCGTCTGATTGGCTAAGTTAGCAATAAGAATATTACTTAATGACTTGACCTTTCCTCAGGTTAACTTAGCATCTAATGTAAAGTCGCCCACTAAATTTTCTCAGTTCTACGCAGACGTTCAGAACCACCAGCGTTGAACAGCGTTTTCTTTGCCAGTATCATGGATTGTTCTTCCTGACTCTCTGAGGGGCAGGAAAGTTAAAGTTTGTCTCCACTAAGTCGAGGACCCACTCTATGTGCGGATTTGATTTGTACACATGGACACGTGACCAGCCGCAACCAGGGTATTTTCTCAAGGGAGGAGGAGAGAGGACCCTGGGAACGAGGTTGTTCCTGAACCTACTAGACACCTCTGACTCAGCATAGCGTTTGCTCTCTCAGTCAAAAGCAATGCAATTTTATTTCTACTTTAATCCAGTATAACTACACTAACTATACTTCAGTAATTATGAACTATGATGCAGTGCTCTTCACTGTCTCCAGTGTACATCATGCTAAATGATTATGCGAAAGAAGACGGTCATATTTCAGTTAAATTCAGAAGGGATGTCCCCCCGAAACACCATAGAAAATACAACCAAACCCTACAGGCTATTTCGCATAAATATCTTTATTCAGCTACAGTTCTATGTGTCAGTAAAGATTTCTTTCTTTGCAGGTCTTTTCCATCGACTGTGTCAACAAACATGCCATTTACCGATCATGAGGAGAACGTTTCGGACTTTTATTCGCGCATTGTCGACAAGCAACATAACTGGAATGAAGGATTTCTCACATTTGGAATATGGAAAACGCCATCAGGTGATCCTATACCACCCCCTCAGTGTTACCAAACAACGTACGACGAACTGTTGGAGAGCAGCAAAATGCAAGCTGACCATAACGTACTGGAGGTGGCCTGTGGTCAGGGAGCCGGCATGTTGAGAATCAAATCCAAATATGGCTGTAACATCCAAGGTTTGGACATCAGTGTTGCTAATGTGGAGATTGCCAAGCGCAGATTGTGTGACACAGGAATTACTATCACGCGAGGTAGCGCTACGAAGATGCCCTTTGATGACAATTTTTTCGATTGCGTTATTTGCGTAGAAGGAGGACCTCACTTTGACACAAGGGAAGGTTTTTTTCAAGAGGCATTTCGAGTTCTAAAGCCAGGAGGGAGATTGCTCGTGGCCGACCTAGTGGTGTTGAAGGCTCTGCAACACTGTAGCTATTACCAGCAATTCATTATGAAAACCGGGGCTTGGCTATGGCTGGTTCCTTGTGTCAACATGTCCTATGGTATCGATGGCTATGAACAGATGATAAAGCATCAGGGCTTCAAGAACACAAAGGTGGAATTCATTGGAGAAAGAGTCATACCAGGATATTGCCGTTTTAACCTTACACTCTCGGTTATGCGACAACAGGCCGCAATTCGGGGACCATTTGCTGCATATGTTGGAGGCCCACTGATTGATACCTTTCTTAAAAAAGCATTCGCCCATAAGGCAATTGAATACATTTTAGTTGTCACCGAGAAACCACTTGCAAATTGAACTGTTGTTTCTTAATACACTTTAAGCTTTTGACAAGAGTCACTGGAGTGTATCTTTAATACCAGTTAATAACACCGTAGTGCTAAGTAGAGGCCAACTCGGAGTTTTTGGTGACCGACCAACAAATTTAATTGAATGTATTGTGCAATAAAGTTAGTTGTTGTCCTGGGGGATGCTCCCCTATATGACCTATACGGGGACGTGCCGCTGGATAGGGTATGGTTTTTGGCCCCTCTGCCCTAAACCGGGTTTATAATTTCAAGCGAGTGGGTGCTAAAGAGGGTCTGGATCCGTCTTAGACAGGGTATAGTGTCAAGACTGTCGTTGACTACTTAGCAATCCGAAATTGGTGGTAAATGAATTTCGTGCTCCATTTTTTCTCATGTTTTCCATAAAGGTAACGCATTTAGTAAACAGAGATTCCCGTTAATTAAGTTTCCACTTGAGATTCATCGCGAAATTAATGCTTTCAGTCCTACGTAATGTACTATATTAAATAATAATAATAATAATAATAATAATAATAATAATAATAATAATAATAATAATAATAATAATAATAATAATAATAATAACAATAATAATAAGAGAATGATGATTATTCTAGAAAGTGACGCAGGCATACTCGGAAAAAAGAAATCCGAGTGCTCCTATCAGGAGTCGAACCTAAGACCTTCCGATTACTAGTTCGGATGCTCTACCAGTAACTAGTAATCGGAAGGTCTTAGGTTCGACTCCTGATAGGAGCACTCGGATTTCTTTTTTCCGAGTATGCCTGCGTCACTTTCTAGAATAATCATCATTCTTATTTATTCACCAGGCTGGAAATATACCATCACATTCTCTTTCAAATAATAATAATAATAATAATAATAATAATAATAATAATAATAATAATAATAATAATAATAATAATAATAATAATAATAAGGAATTTGTATAGCGCTAAAACTATAAACAATATTCAGAAGCGCTTTACTAAGTTAAAGTTCTATACTAACTTAAAATTAAAATATTGAAAGGCACTAAACATTAAAACTATTGAAACAAACTAAAAGCTTTCCTAAATAAAAATGTTTTAAGTTGCTTTTTTAAAAATGGCGAGACTACTACTTGTTTTTATAGTTAATGACAGCGAGTTCCATAAAACAGGTGCAGCATGAGCGAAGGTCCGATCCCCAAGTGAAGAGCAGTTGGCTTTGGGAACGAACAGAAGAGATTGTGTAGACGAGCGAAGAGCATAATTAGTTGCTGGTTTCAGGGACAAAAGATCTTTAATAGAGACTCTGAGATCGAGGTTTTTTGGCATTTGTCGCGAACCGAGAACGTCAAGAAGTTATGTGACCAGTGCCTTGCCGTCAGGTTTGCGGTTTGAGGTTCACGTTTGTACGAAAAGACCACGCTCTAGAGGTAAGTGATTTACTATTTCGCTTATTAATTATCGAATCCTTTTTCATAGAAACGTAATTTTGAAGACGATTTCTCAGCTAAAATAGAAGTGAACGAACGAATGAATTGAAAACAAACATGGCAGCCGGCTATTTGTTGTTGTAACTGTTTTGCCAGTCGGATTACTTTGTGGTTAAACTACGATAAACAAAGTAAAACAAAAGGAGATTTCTGATGATATTTGAATGCATACTTTGTTTGCTAGATGGCTCCGTTCAGATGACCAAGCATACAAAATGACCTTGCCCTGGCTAAAGAAGTTGCTTCCAGAAAGCCAACAACACATCAGGAATGGTATGAAATAGCGGTATTGCCACGTTCTTAATCTACTTTGGCCGGATAGCACCCTTTCAACTGTTGTTTTTATCTTGTATAATTAAATTAAATTATTCACAACAGTCATTGCTCTCGGTATTAGTTAATTATAACTCCAAAGCCTCATCACAAGTGCTATCACCCGTGGATCTTAAGTCCCAGATATTGGCAGACGGCTAACGTGAGACCGCGCTAACCGGAAACCGCGGTTTGGCGATCGCGGTAAGATTGCCAAAACTCGATCTTAAGGTCCCTAATGTAGGGAGGACTTTGGTTGCGTAATGACTTGTAGACAAGGAGGAGCAATTTAAACTGAAGTGCGTTACAGTAATCAAGGTGTGAGGATACAAAGGCGTGGACTAGTGTCTTTGTGGATTGAACGGTAAGGAATTTTCTGATCTGTCTTATGTTGTATAATCCGTGAAAAGCCTCGCTACAAATCTTGCCTATATGAACATTCATTCGCATATGAGCATCGAACCAAGACCCAAGGTTGCGGACGCTTTCTAAAGGTTTAATGAGGGTGTCACCAATGATAATAGATTCAATAGAAGTTTTTTGAAGTTGTTTACGGGTGCCAATAATTAAAAACTCAGTTTTCGCGTCATTGATCATTAAGCGATTGACAATAAATAAAGAACGAACATCAGCAATGCACGTCTCAGTCACAGAGACAGCGTTAATTTCGGAATGGATAGAGTAAGGTCGGAAGGAGAGGTAAATCTGGGTGTCATCAGCATAAACATGGAAGGAGGGGAGGGGCTGAGAACTAATGTTTAAGAAGGGAGGAACGTAGAGAGTGAACAAAATATTTCTGTTGTGTACGGTGTTCGAGTTTCAATGGGTGGAACATCACGTGTGGTAAGTGATAATGGGCCTTTAAATGGGATTGCAGTTGCCAATAAAACACTTGTGTAAAACAAAAATATCCGAGCCATATATTATATTCCACAGAAACGACCATTTGTGTAGCGGTTCAGTTTGATTTGTTTACACAATGCACACTACCACATATCAGCTTATTAAAACTCATTATCGACAAACATTTCTCGAAAACTTGCGTAATACATGAGTTTGCCTATCGAAGCTATTAGTCCAACCAAAAGTATCATTTGCCTTAGCTTTTATCGAAAAACTAGCTTGGCATAAGTACGTAAATTATGATCATCCGGGTGAGTGTAGTCCTGAGAAGGACCGTTTGGGGTGACTTTGACTGACGTTTCGACAACCTGAGCGGAAGTCATCTTCAGAGTCAAATGAAATGTGGAACGTCAGTAAGTGGTATATATGTCTCTGGTTGTTGACCTGATTGGTCTATTGGATGATCATCTCAGTGCTGTGGATGCCAAAGTAGGTGAACATATATTTGAACAGTGTATCTGCAGGCTGCTTAAAGAAAAGATTGTCATCTTGGCGACATATGCAGAGAGGAATATGAAGGCAGCTGATCAAGTAGTGATTCTTCACAAAGGCTCTGTGCAAGGAAAGGGCAGTTTTTATGAACTACAAAATGAAGGGAAATTTCTTGATGCTGTCATTGATCCATCTGCCACCGCCAGCCAGGAACAGACAAGAATCAGCCGCAAGATAGAAAAGAAAGTGAATCAGCACAATCGGATTATGGGTCATTTGATGACAGCTTTGTTGAGGATTTGGTACAAGTGCGATCTGCAATAAGAGTTGTTTTTGTACTGCTACTCAGCAAATAACAAGCGTATATGGATTAAAAGTGCAAAATTTCAATTCTGTAAATTCTTTATTGTTTGCATTGCCTATTTAATTAAAATTAGGCTTTCATTGTTTTGTATTTCAACGCTTTTTGAATTATTGTAGCTTAATTATCTCTGGAAAATACATGGTTAACCCCAACATTCTTTCTGGATTCTAATAGTCCTGGCTAAGATTTCTTTTTCTCGCATAGTTATAAGCCGCACAAACATCCCTCTGTGTTAGCAGACAGCGTCCGTAAAAAGCCTGACGAAAAACGGCACCCATAATGACTGGAGTTCATCTTAGACTTTGATCGAATTTCTTTAAGAAAGCCCCCATCAGTCCTAAGTTCCCCCATCCATATATGTTAAATATGTATATGTTAATTAGCAACTTTTAAACATGGCTGGTTGCGTTTGTCAGGGTGACTTCTATAACTCGGTCCGAGAAGACCGTGTATAACAAAACAAGCTACAAAACAGAAATATACCTGAATTTCATTTAAGGGGAAATGTTGTGTTGCATCCAGTTCTAAGGTTGGCTTAAATATTCTGTAACTGCAATTCGTTTTCATTCCATTCATTCTCTTGTTTGCAGTCCCCAAATATTCAGTTACCACCCTACCCTTACCGAAATGCGAGGTGAATCAGCCATGTCTGACAACTGAGAGCATGTCCTTGCTATGATGTACTGATTTGCTGCTCAATCAGCATGGAGAAGAATTCTCAGGTTGCAAATCTTCGTCGTTTCGGGTTTGATATGACCCACAACAACTTAATTTCTCTCCTGCTCGTTCTTTCTTGTTGTACGTTTCGAAAGATTCTAAATCTACCCCAATGCTGCTAACATGAATATTTTGAAGTGGTTTGTCACAATAAACCTAACGCTTGTTTGGAACTTTTAAACATGCTAAAGCAACACCACAACAATGGCCAGTGTCATTCATGGCACAAGTATTTCTGTTGCATGTCGAATGCGCCTTTGACAGAGACAGTTGACGTTTTTTACAAAGGCAGGCGAGTAGACTACATCATTAAGTAAGTTCTCCATTGTTTAAATGAAGACCTTTCGTTCTGGGGAAACGCACCGTAATATTTGTAGAGGTATTATTTACGAACTTGAAGTCTAAATTAGTTAAAAATCAGTCAAGTCTTCCTCACCCGCTCGACAGCGGTCTGGTGGGTGAAGTACTCAGCTGAGTTTCTTAAGAAAAGATCGAGGAACTGCAACTACAGGTTTTGTGGTGAGTGGTCTCACTTAATAGTTAATTTAAATTCCGTGGGTTGTTTTACTTAACTTGACGCTATTGTTCTAGTTATCTGTTATGACACTGTTAAATGCAAATTTCTCTTAGTAAATTGAACGAAGGAAGATCGCCCATCTAGTTCAGTTCGCAGTAACTTGCTTTTCGTGCCAAGATCCGTCCCAAAGGTAAAGAGCTTTCTTGCTTTTGTGTTATAAATGAGAATCGTTAAGGTGTTGGGGACTTAAGAATAATGATCATAAATCCTAGCAAGATGAACAATAAACGGAGCCTCTAAAAGTGATCACGCAACCGAACTACTTCCAGTAATCCTGCTCACTGACGAGCATCAACTAAAACTTAAACATGATTTCAGGTTGCAAACATTGAGTCTCGAAACTGTAGATTGACGAAGGGTTAGAAGACCATTTTGAACACATGTACATTACAGATACGTTTTCTTGCGTTAAAATGAGAAAGGCATTAACTTGAACATTGACGTTCCACGTGAAGAATCTCATGAATCTTTTCAGCATATTAATGATCACGCAAGTGGCACCTTTTAATGTTAAACAACAAGAAAGTATAGACACTAGCTATATAGTATCTCCCTATCTATTCAAAAAACAAGCACATGTTCAGAAGTAGCAATATTCACTAGTGAATTCGTAAAAAATAAATGTCAACAATTTTGTAACTTGGCATTGTTTTCTAACGTTACAGAACGTTAATCATGGCTTACACTAGTGACAAACGCCGAAATTCACCTCGCCTTCTCAATGCATGTTTTATGCCACAAGTGTGTCGGACACAAAATAAGCAGAAAAACAATGACATCAGCAGAAACGACATAACGACAAAAAACTGAAGTTTTCTGTGTGCCATGATGTATTATGTCATTATGTCCCCAGTGTGAAGCAGGCCTTTATTCATGGCATGGTTGAATAAACGCGCCGCTAACGGGAAATAACCAGAAATGGTCCGGCAATGCTTGAAGGGGAATTTGGTAATCTTACTGATTTTACGAGGATGTTTGTATTGTTTTGCATCCCAGCTCTTTCTTTCTCGATATATCAATACCCGCTGTTTAGTATTAATGAATATGAATATTCTATTAAACGGGAGTACCCAACCGAGGCATTCCACAGGCTGACATTGAGCTGGCCGAAAGAATTTAATCAGGTATACAAATCTTCATGGGAGTTTCATATTATCGAATCCTCGCTGCGGTGAGGGTAAAAAGAGGAATAAGTTTGCGGAATGGCCTGTGGCATGGCATGCGGAATGGCATAATTATACGCATCCGAACGCCATGCCACAGGCCATTCCGCAAACTCATTTAGCATACCAAACAAACCTTTGTAGTATCTGCATCCATTCACACATTCTGTAGCCATTTCGCTCGAAGGTTGAATCCTCCAGAAACTAAAAATCAGCGATCCGAAAAATTTGCTATTAAAGAGCTTATACGCTGAACAGTCTTTCTGTACATGTAAGCTTGCATTCGCAGGAAAATTACTTTTCGTTCATCCCAAAACGCCTCGTTTTGACACCTAGTACCAGTTTTTTCCCGCGCACCCACCATTGTGAAGCGGTGTGCGTTACGAAATTTGACCAACCAGAATGCGTTATTTGATCAGTAGTCTTCGCACTCAAGAACATCAGTCTGGAGAGGTCAGCCTGTTGAAAATCTCGTCATTAACAAAGACTGTAACATTTTATCCCCGTCGAAATTCATTTCAAAGTTAGAGGAACAAATTGGCTTAATGCTGGTTAGGTTACCTTTTAAGCTGAAGCATTTGTTCGCGTTTGTAGCCATTTCAAAGGTGAAGACCTCGCGCCTGCCGCCATGTTGCTTTGGTCGTTTGTTTACTGCATTTCCTACTCTTGCCGGGTTTGGCCAATACTTTTTCACGTTAAGCTAGCTTATCCTTTCTCTTTGGAATTTTCGGGGTCTAGTCGGGTCTACCCTTTTATGGTTTTTCCGTTGGAAGCCGTTGAGCTAATAAAGAATCTACGGAAGAGATCGTGTAAACCAAGTAGCCCAACTCCCGGGAAACCGACCGGAAAAACCAACGGGAAAATGCCATTTCTCTCCAAGCAATCCAAGAAGGAGATGTAGATCTCGTTCACCCTGAGATGAAACAGCAAACTAAAATGAGCGAAAGCAATGAAAAATAGACTGCGAGCAGTCGTACTTTTTCCTTGGATCACGCACGCGAAGTGACAGTAAAATTATGCAAGTTACAAAAAATCGCGCGCTACAGAATGACTTAGGAGAAAGAGACCGCTCGACCGCTAGCGGTCTAAATAAATGTATAACAAGCGTCTATAAGCAGACGTGACGGCACATAATACTAGTTTAGGAATCAGCATAAAAAATTCTCGCCTTTGATTGTCTTCAAACTAACCTGCGTAGCAGTCGTTTTCGTTTCCTTTGAGCCAAGCGGGGCGTCTTTCGTGCTTGCCCCGCTTGGCTCAAAGGAAACGGAAACGACTGCTACGCAGGCTATTCTCGAACCGGGAATAACTCGGAAACGAAATCGCTTTGTGTATCCACCAAGAAGCGTCTACGGCTGCCACTAGACGTAAAAATTTGTCAAATTGCTGTCTTTAGTGATAGTTTTTGGAAAAGGAAGCAAAGATTGGATGCCCAGTTTCAGTGCGACAGTAAGTCGACCCAAGTCTTACGTTCGGGTCGTGACCAGAGGCAAATGAACCATTTCCATACTTTTACCCAGCACCCTTTGTGAGTGGTGACGCACACCGCCTGACGGTGTATAAAGGAGGAATCTTCGTGTATCCCGCAGTCAATTTTACAATCTGTATGGTGTGAAAGAAATGTGATGTTATGTTGTAAGTCTGGTAAATAAATGATAGATGCATTTTATTTCAGAGTTTCGCGAGTATGCTTGTGTCACTAAATGAAATAATACATCTATCAATCTGTATGATGTTTTGATCTAAGTGTTACCGTATTTAACAGTACGATGCCATCCAAAGACTACGAGAACCTAGCAACCGATGAAAACGATGAAACGCGTCAAGAGAAGTCCTCTCATCCAATGTCTTCGGCAAATTTTCTCTCCCGTCTGACCTTCTACTGGATGAACGGCATCTTCAAAATAGGAAACAAGCGGCCATTGAACCAATCAGATTTCTTTCCTATTCATGACGACGACAGAACACGCGACCTGACAGAGCAGCTTCAAAAAGAATGGAACAACCATGTACAAGAATGTAACAACACCACGGGAAAACAACCCAAACTTTGGAAATGTGTTCTGAGAACGATCTCTTGGAAAGAGATTTTATTCCTTATGAGCTTTTGGCTCATAGAATCCATCTGCCGAGTTTCACAGCCACTTGTTCTTGGTTTTCTCCTCCGTTTGTTAAGTTCCACCGAGATGAATTGCACACTAACATATTTTTGCTGTTTGCTGTTAGCATTGGCTGGATTGTCCTCTGCCTGTGTACATTACTCCGCTTACAAATTTGAGTTGCTTGGTATGAGACTGAGTAGTGCCCTAAGGGGAATCATTTATCTCAAGGCAAGAGTTTGTATTACAGTGAAAATACCTGCTGCGTTTCGCATATTAATCCGAGAATAACTTTTAAAACTCTCGAACGAAATGCATTACTCGTTTGAAACTTGCAACGTTGAATTGATTATTGTAGCCTTTCAACCGTGACCTCATTTGAAATCTCGAATGTTGATTGGATCAAGTGACACGGTATTCACGCGCGAAGTTTCGTTGTCGCAATTTTGCTTTAGCAACTTTCCCTTCGTCTGCCTTTTTCTACATGATATTTGAAGCAATATTTCACTTGGTTGTAAACCTTAATTATGTAAATTATAATCACTTCTCTTACAGGGATAGAAAGCGCTTTATCTGGTTCTGGCAGCCATCAATGTCGAACGCTTCCACTTCCACATTAGGCTCTATTGTCATGTAATCCAATCAAGATTCGAGATTTAAAACAAGGCTGCGGTTGAAAGATTACAATATCAATTTAATGTCACAAGTTTGAAATGAATAACGTGATTCGTTTGAGATTATTTAATATTATTCTTGAAGTAACACAAGGAACGCGCCAGGTATTTTCATTGTAAGCTTCATTTTATAACGAGCAGCCGTTGATCAGGCCTTCGCTGAAATCTTAGTCACTCTCAACATCGACAAAGGAATATACAGAAGTGGATAGATATGGGACTGGTTGACAGAATTAATGACTAGCGTAGTGTCTGACTAACCGATCGTATATCAGTCAAGTAACCGACCAAGTGAATGACGGAAGTAAGGAATCATCGAGTTTGGATTCGAGTTCGAGTTCGAGTTAGAGTTCGAGTTAGACTTCGAGTTGGACTTCATGAAAAATCAATAATATCGATTTGACATACGAAATCAATTTATCGATTTTCACCGATTTCCGTTATCAATCAGTAAAAATCATCCGTAAAAATCGCTTACGTCTCTTTCTTCCCTTCGTGCGACGATCGTTTTCTCACAGGGGACCACCCGCGCTTGCATTATTTCAACAGACGTGTAATAATCAGACGCTTTGTTCAATCACGTTCTTAGTTGTATTAACAAACTCAATTTGACTGGCGAGCCGCTGAGCCGCTTGAATAAAACTTGTGAGTCTGTTTGACCGGCGACCCGCCGAGCTTCGCTATGTATAGCCCCCACGAAATGAATGTGTCACTCGCACCTGTTTAGTTTCGAACTGGTGGGAGCTATTGAAAGTGTATGGATGAGAGCCACGCAGAAAATTCAAAATTATAAATGACCTACTGTAGTTTAATACTAAGCCACTCGACCGTCTAAGCGTATAAAGCTACGGACAGATAAATCCAATGACAAAACGTTATTTGTTTATTCAGTACCTCCCAAAAGACTGTTTAGATCGATGACGAAATGAAGACAACACCTACATTATATCGCCATACAAGAGAGAAAATCAATGGAACTAAAACTCACTGAAATCGCGCTCAATCGTTCCAAAAACACATAGGAGAAAGAACAACAGACAAGGGAGTTCAGGTAGGGATGTTTTTATAGAAACCTCGTTGGTATTTTTAAATTGAACAGATCGAAACTGTTTTCTTTTGTTGTACACCTTATTTTTTTCGTATAGGCCATGCTTAGTATCTACATTTTGCGAAGAAAAAATCGTATACATGCCATCCTTCGTTTGGGGAAGAAGGGGGGGGGGGGGGTCCGATTTTATTTGGGAGCCCTTCGAGAGCGCGAAAATAACGAAGTATTTTGCTTTTGGTATTTTTATAGTAGTACAACTCCGATTCCAACTCGAACTTCAACTCGAAGTCTAACTCGAAGTCCAACTCGAAGTCCAACTCGAAGTCTAACTCGAAGTCCAACTCGAAGTCCAACTCGAAGTCCAACTCGAAGTCTAACTCGAAGTCCAACTCGAAGTCCAACTCGAAGTCCAACTCGAACTCGAACTCGAGTCCAAACTCGATGATTCGGGATTCCCGTGAATGACTGACTGTCCGGTTGGCTTTGGAACTATCTGTCTGACTCACTGATCGGTGACTTACTAACTGAATGACTGATCCCCTGTGACTCGCTAACCAACTGACTGACCGACTGACTGACTGACTGACTGAAGTGAGTGAGAGAGTGCCTTTGTGACCTAGTGACTGGCCGTGGCTGACTGACTGACAGACCACTTATCGAATACGGTGTCTGGCTGATTGATAAGCATGACTGGCGCTCTGGCTAATTAACTGACTGACTGACGGACTGACTGACTGACTGACTGACCTAACGAATGATCGAATACATGAGCACATGGTGTCTACATGCAGGAATTTGACTCAAAGTACAATATTAGGCCAATTTCACCCTGTATATATTCTTCTAATTACATATTTTGCTTTTGTGAAAGTTCTTCATGATCACAATCATCACTTGGACCTTAAACGTATTTCGGTATATCTTTGCATTTGTCTGCAGATTCCTCTCATCAGTCAGCAAAGCATTCGGGAAACAACAGAAGGGAACATCATATCCCTAATATCAAACGACGTCCAGAGAATTGAACTGGCCCCCAGAGAGATATTTAATTCGTTCTTGTCTGGTTTCGAGTTCGTGACTGCGATATGCTTACTGCTGTACCTCATCGGTTGGCAGGCACTAATAGGAGTTGGCTTTCTAATGGCGTTAATACCTTGTGTCATCGAAATATCGTCTGTTTGTGCTCGACTGCGACAGGAAACCGCTGAAGTGGCTGACTGACGTATTTCGTTAATGAACGAGCTGGTGACTGGCATTCGTGCACTGAAGACGCATGCGTGGGAGGAAAACTACTGTGAAAAAGTTGAAGAAATTAGAAGGTGAGCATTCTCGTTCCGAGAGCCCCCACGGTTTTTTTTAGTTAGTTATTAATTTTAGTTGGCTCTGTCCTTAAGTATTTTAATTGATGCTTCTTAGACACTTCTTAGGTCAACTGAATTTGTTTTTAATATTATTACTCATTCTATTTTAAAACTATTTTCAAATTTTGTAAGTATAAATTATTAAAAAGTTGCTTTTAGGTATTTATCTAGTACTTAACTTTTTTTCATGTTATAAAGGTTCAAATGAATTATCAAATCCCCTATTGTAAGTCTCATTTTCTAGTTGTGTGGAGACCTTCACTGACCCTATGAAAGAGTCAGCACAAGTGTGTAAAGGATAGTGTCGAAATGCCTCTGTTGCAAATGGATCTGTTTGATTTAGTTTAAGCTACCTGTAGCTGCCACTGCCACTTTAGCATGTTTTATTTTATTCCTTGTGAGAGCAATAGAGGAAATTTCTGAATTCATTTTAAAACTCATTAATTCAAATTAATGCGGGAATGGCAATAAAAAACACAGCGTTCACTTTACAATCACGTTTTTTTAGATAATTGCCTTAAACATTGTCCTAGTTAACCCAACAGAAATAGCTGAGCAAATACCCCAGGGCCCCAAACTTAAGCTTTGAAACACAAAACAATAAAAATAAAAATAAACCATGTGTGAAATGGAATCAAAGGCTCATGTAAGGCAACGCGTGAATACAGACGTGAATAGTGGTAACCGTAAAGCGGTACTCGCACCAAACTACGCTGCAAGGATTCGTGGGCACCACCCCGCATTGCGGGAATGCATCATGTATAAACAATTGAACAATTAAATTACACACGCACTCTGATTTCTTCCGATACGCGAAGCAACGCAAAGGTGGACGTGTGTGTTCTTTTGGTGGTTTTGCGTGGTTGCCAATCGACAAAAGAGCGTGCAGTTTTTCTTCCAAGAACCTCCGTAATTTGTTTCCTAGAATCGTGTTGTTGCAGAATGAAACTAGATACATGTGAACGATTTTGGTTGTCTAGCACGTGACCTAAATCTTGCTGTTTTCAGCATGGTAATATTCCTTTCTACGTTCAAACGACGGCTTCTGACGCGTCTTATACTGACATCGGAAGAAGCTTTCAACCTTGCTAAAGTTGCTATTGGCTTTATCCAAGTGAACGTAGATATAAAAATACATCAAGCGTTGCGATGATTTTTGCTATGCAAGAGCAAATTTTCAATGTTTACATTTGTTCTGTTGAATCGATGTTATCGCTCACACTGGACCCCGAATGAAATTTATTGCGGCTTCTGTCTGGGCGAATTTCAACCGCTAGTTGTGAGGACATGTGTTTGTTTACACGATATTTCGCCAAGTTGTCACGTTTCATCAATAAGAATAGAAGAACAGACAGAAAGCTTTCCTAAATAAAAAATTTATTCAGATAGGTTCTTTTATAGGCATAAGAAGCAAAAGCGTATAATTTTTCGCCGCAAGGCGACTTGCAAGCGATTTGAAATCAATTTTGAAGCGAATTTATAGAGCACGTTCAAACATTTTGCAAGAACTGTTCGGAATACGAAAAATTGGTCTATTAGAATAGTATTTCAGCCAGTACAATTTCAAAATCAAACCTTTAATTTGTGTGTTGTATTCCTAAAAGCACTCAAACATTACTAAGAAAGTCCGGGGATTGAAAGTTGATTTGAGATCCGCCCGCTCATTGGGTTGGTAAAACCACAAATCGAAGAAAAATTTCTTCGCTGTTAATGCTTGATTTCCGCTGTTGAAACTCTCAAGCATTCCTTAGAAGTTCCTCTTTCGATTTACGGTTTCGAAAAGGTGTGTTTTCCTTCCAAAAACGCGAAATTGGAGAATTTTTACGTTTACGACCAGCGTCCTAGTGAAATTCTCCTACATTACGATAACTCATTCACTGCGCATGCCAGAAAGTTAACAACCCACCGACCAGGTGACAAAAACCCCTCATCGCGATAACTCGTTCACTGCGCATGCGCGCATTCACGAGTTTAAAAGGGGGATATAAAGAAAGGAAAGAAGAGGCAACACCTCGATCTGTACAGGTAGGTCCATAAGTCTGAATTTATTCGTCTGCAAATAACGATACAGAACGAGTGTATGATAGTACAGTCATCTGAATCTAATGCAGTTCATTTCTATTGAGCAACCAAATTGTTCACAATTAATTGTCTCGAGAATTATGCATTATTCATTAAGTGGCACGGGCATACTCGGAAAAACATCCGAGTGCTCCTATCAGGAGACGAAATTGAGACCTTCCGATTACTAGTTCGGATGCTCTACCACTGAGCTACAGGAGACTCGCGGGAGGTAAGGCCATT
The DNA here is from genome assembly GCF_977016875.1 of Pavona decussata. Classification (NCBI taxonomy): domain Eukaryota; kingdom Metazoa; phylum Cnidaria; class Anthozoa; order Scleractinia; family Agariciidae; genus Pavona; species Pavona decussata. The sequence goes on from NW_028145466.1 coordinate 1,208,207, forward strand.
AAACTAGGTTCATGGGACAAACATCCTGCATACTGCTAGGGTTGGAATGTCATGTGTGGCATATGTAGCCTGCGTAGCTGGCGGTTTTTATGGGTGGCTCACCAGAAAGCCGGGCACGAGAGTCAAAACGAGTAGCGAAGCCGCGGGGAAATGGGGCGAGGGCAACGAGAAACCGCCTGCCCGGATTCGGGACATTTTTGAGTAGTCCGTACGCTGGCGTACGGACCATTTTCATTGGATGAGATTCTACAAACGTCAATCAAATGTTTTATTAATCTCCCATGGGAAAGTTCTGTTTATACGGCTCTGACGATTTTATCGCAAAAAGCAAAATGACAGAAGAAGCATTATTTAAGCTTTATCGAACCTTAATATTCGACGAAAAAACCTCATTCTCGCAGCATTGAAAGAAGACAGCGAACTTCATCGAGCAGAATATTTGATCCGAAACGTGGGTATAAATTTCGAAAAAAGAGCGCGTATTCTGAAAGGATACCGAGAGCTCTATCATTTCTAAAGAATCGGCAACTGAAGAGATCAATCCACAAGATTTGGATCGAAACCGCGGTCTTGCCTGACCATAGCCTAAAATGCCACAGAATCAACGAACAGCCAGCGGACTCGTAGCAGCCCCTGGCCATAGCAACACAGAAGAATTACCTAATAATTCTATAGCGTAATCAAAGCACAGGAGGACAATACTAAGCTCCCCCGCCCGCAACACAAACTTCACAGTTACAGAGCGGAGCGGAGCGATAACAAAAACACAGCCTTGACTACAGCGGCCTTTAGCCCTCAATTTAACGCATTGCATAGCTTTCAAAGAAGCTACTTTGCTAGAGAAAGGATCAAGAGAAAAACAACCGTGACAATTAAAAACACAACATCTTGCCACAAAAGCAAATAGCCGGGCCCGGCAATACAAAGGTCGCAAGATAATGATAACTACACGGTTAAAATCCTATCCCTACAATTATAAAATGAGAGGCTATACTGTCACCGCTGGCAAGAGCACAATCTACAGTTATCATTGACACTTGTTGTAGAACTGGAAAGCTTTTCTCCCTTGACAGGCTTTTCCGGAGTGTCGGCCTTTGCCGCCATCGAAAAAAACACATCGAATTTCCAGGATATGTTTTGATAGCCAGCCGAGAAGGTTTCATTTTACCATCTGCCATCTGATTGGTTGGGTTAATTGGATATCGACAGGTCGTAAAATATGTAAATTTTGGGGGCGGCAAACGAAAATGACTGGAATCCGGGCAGGCGGTTCCTCGCGGCGAAGCCGCTCGTTGACGCGCGCCGCGACTGTCGCTTTTCACCCGCAGCTCCACCACTCGTTTTAGCCTGGCTTTCCCGCCCACCAAAACCGCCAGCTACGCAGGCTAGGCATATGCGCAATGGAATAAATCTGATGGAATATTTTAAGCCTGGTGAATAAATGAGAATGATGCATTATTCAGTAAGTCGGACACAGGCACACTCGGAAAAACATCCGAGTGTTCCTATCAGGAGTCGAACCTAAGACCTTCCGATTACTTGTTCGGATGCTCTACCAATTAATTGTCTTGTTTCAGCAACCATTAAAATAGAATCTTGGGTGAATCAGTTCACAGTCATCAAATGCTCAACAACTTGTCACGCGAACAACTCAAGGTGGCAACTTTGCCAATTCAAAGGATTCTGGCAACTTTACTATTAATCTTCAAAGCCATTGACAATTTTGAGATGCCAAATAAAAACAAGCACTGTGGAATAGTAAATACTTTGCGAAATCATCCAAATTCTAAAGGT